>NW_008345602.1:820927-821425 GCF_000622305.1 Nannospalax galili
GCATGGAATTATTTCAATCTTTTTGTATTTGTTGAGGTTTGCTTTGTGCCCCAGTATATGGTCGATTGTGGAGAAGGTTCCATGGGGTGCTGAGTAGAAAGTATGTCCTTTGGTGCTTGGGTGGAATACTTGGTAGATGTCTATTGAGTCCATTTGATATATGGTATGTTTAATTCAGATGTCTCTCTGTTAAGTCTCTGCCCTGTTGACCTATCTAATGGAGACAGTGGGGTATTGAAATCACCTACTATTAATGAGTTGGGGTTAATCTGGGTCTTAAAGTCCTACAGTATTGTTTTTATGAAGTTGGGTGCACCGGAGTTTGGTGAATATATGTTCATGATTGTAATATTTCCTTGATTGAGTGTTCCTTTGATCAAAATGAAATAGCCCTCTTTGTCTTTTCTGGTTAGTTTCAGTTTAAAGTCTATTTTGTCCGATATTAGGATTGCTACGCCTGCTTTTTTCTTAGTGCCATTTGCTTGGTATATTTTTTTC
>NW_008345602.1:822869-831892 GCF_000622305.1 Nannospalax galili
GTATGACCTCTTGACATCCATCAATCTCAGGAAAAGTCAGATCAGAAGAACCTACATTGTGCCTGGGTTAGAAGGAACTCCAGCAGCTTGTCCAGGAGTGCTCATATGATTGGTCACCATGCACCTTGAGTCACTCCCTGACCCCTTGGTGTTGGGGCTTCCAGAGGCAGATAAGAGAGGAAAACCATTGTTGAATCTCTGGGAACAAATCCTCTTTAAGCAGGCTAGCAGCTTGTCCAGGAGTGCTCATATGGTTGGTCACCATGCACCTTGAGTCACTCCCTGATCCCTTGGTGTTGGGGCTTCCAGAGGCAAGTAAGAGAGGAAAACCATTGTTGAATCTCTGGGAACAAATCCTCTTTAAGCAGCATGAATTACTGACCCTAGCATTAACTTTTGCCTTAGCCACCAAATGACCTAAAACAGCATAGGCAAAACTCAATCTGCCCCTTGAATTCCTAAAATTAGTTGACTAATGTATGTGTGACTACTTCATCTGAAACACTAAAATTATTATTTGGGGGAATGTTGATTGTAAAATATGTGATTTTTGGACTTACAGGGGTTGTTGCTTGTCTATTTTTCCCACCCTGCCCTTGAAAAAACTAATCAAGTGTAGATACTAAAATGTTAACTCTGTGGCTGAAGAGATGGCTCAATGGTTAAGAGCGGCTTGCTGTACTTCCAGAGCACCTAAGTGGTTTCTAGCACCCACACTGGGCAGCTCACAACCACCTCCAAGAGATCTGACACCTTCTTCTGACCTCTGCAGGCACCTACACAAAAGTGGCATATATACACATAAACACACACACACACACACATAAATAAAAAAATAAAAAGTAAATCTTTTAAAAATGCTTACTCTGAGCCAGGCATGGTAGCACATATCTTTAATCCCAGCACTCAGGAGGCAGAGGCAGGGGGATCTCTGTGAGATCAGCCTGATCTGCATATCAAGTTCCAGACCAGCTAGGGCTATAGGGAGACCCTGTCTCAAAACAAAAACAAGCAACAACAACAGAAAACTACCTTTAGACTTCCTGATGGTTGAGTGATTGGTATTCAGTGGATTTCAAATATTTATTCTTGAAAATGAGTCTTTAAAAAAGTCTTGTTTCCAGATTAAAAAATTTATAGTGCAACCGGAATACCAGAGTTCATGGCTGCCTATCACAGATGCAAGTGAACAGAGATGCGAACTGAATATTCTGTATTTGTATGAGGGGTTTTTTGTTTGTTTGTTTCTTTTCTTTTTTTTGAGACAGTGTTTTTCTGTAGCCTCAGTTGACGCGGAACTTGCTATGTAGACCAAGTTGGCCAGGATCTCACAGAGATCCACTGTCTCTGCCTCCAAAGTGCTGGCATTAAAGGTATGCACCACCATGCCCAGCCTGGAAATTGAATTTTCAAAAGTGTGCTTTATTGAGAAAGCCAGCAATCTGGGAAGACAGTATTAACATGCTAGATCCTGTCTTATACCTCATCTCTATTCCACAGATTATATAGAGAAATAGAGAGAAGTAGGGAGACAAAGGCAGTGACTGATGTGGGGCTCAGTCAGTGATCATGTCAGCAGTGAGGGGACAGAGGCACAGCTCCACACTATCACCCTCAGCAACCTGAGGAATTTCCTTAATCTTTTAGGGACAGCAACTCAGCAAACCAAAATTTATAGCATCCATGCAGAAATGAATTTTAGGACTATCCAGTGTGAAGTAAAGTTAGAGTTTATTAAAAATAGAAAGAAAAGAACCTAAGTCAGGACAAAAACACACTCCAGAGCATGGGTGTGAGTTTCTCTGAGAAAGATTCCCAGTTTATTAAAACACATTTTTAACATAGATTTTAAGCATGAAGGTTAAGGAGAAAAGATGCTCAGGAAAGATAAGACATACTCAAGTGTGGGCATGGGTTCCTCAAGGAAGCGTCTCAATGAATTCTCTTATCATTAGCCATGTATACCATCTTGGTAGCTCTCAAGTTAAATCTCAGATGATTAGCTAAGAAGCTCTTCCCCACCTCTTTTCTTTGTCTTTAGCTAAGGGAGATTATAGGGTGGCTCTGTAGATGCCCTGGGTAGAATATTATCTGATAACCTAGAACCAGAGGCCATCAGGGTTGCACAAGGGGTTTCTGACACAATTCCTAGAAAATTGCAGGTTTTCAGCTGTGGAGGGAGAAAGGCCTTAAGCAGTTGTTAATTGTGCTGGACTTCTTGCTTCTCTGCTAAGAGGCTCCAAATTAGGGTGCATGGCTCCTCTTCCTCCCCATGGCCCCCAAAATTTCTATCTCTCTCTCCTGTACCAAACAGCCACCTTTGGAGACTTGTGGGTGTCTTTGCCTCCCTTTTCCAGTCCTTGCATGTGTTCCTTATTTTGTAGAGATTTAGACTCAGGCACTTTTTGAAATACTGAGTGAATGGTTTCTACCAGTATCAACCTTGTCTCCTCCAGGGGCTCCAGGGCTGGGGGTTAACTCAGTGTGCACAGTGATTCACAGTGTGCACATGCTGAGGTAGTAATAATGTGTATGTGCTGATTCCTTTTTAAATATAGAAAACAAGTGTGTCTTTATAATACAGAATACGAGAAAGTGCCCCTATCCATCCCTCCTGTCCTCTAAGGCAGAGTTTTCTCTGACTTCCCAGATTGCTGACTCTGAATAAAGTATAGTTTAAAGAAAAGTTCAGTTCCTGGTCTTTGTTTATGTGACAGCATAGTCCAGAGCATGGTTTCAGTAGCAAAATGTATTTACAGCAAAAAAAGCAGATGATCTTAATTTGTTTTACTTTGTCATAAATATATTTTCAATTTAACTGTTTGTTCAAAGATCTAGTAAATCAATACTGCCTTACCTTGGAGACTTAGATGTTCTTAATTTCTAAAACTCTATAAAATGGTATATTGGGGTTTATTATATCTGTTTAATAAAACATGGAAATGCTTTAAATACAACATTAAGAAATATTCTTCTAAATCAGGTATTTCAGAGGGTTATTAAATACCTAAAATACTTTACAGAAACTATGTTTGCTTATATACAACAACATTTATTGAGTCATAAGATGAAAGTTTTGTTAAGCTACAACATTTGTTATTTGTTACATAGATCTTTAAAATGTTTTATTTATTTTTTTTATTTCATGGGTATGAGTGTATTGCCTAAATGTAAGTGCACCTGTGTCATGCAATGCCTGTGGAAGTCAGAAGGAAGTCAGAAGATGGCATCAGATCCTGGGAAACTGGAGTTACCAGATGAGTTGTTAGCCACCATGTGGGTGCTAAGAACTGAACCCAAGAACCTTGCAAGAGCAGTCTGTCCAGTCTCAGTTACATAGGTTTTAATAAGAATTTTCTTCTAAAACAGATTCTAGAAAGAAAATGAAATTTATTTATTTTTCCTAAGGCAACAATGATAAAAATGAGAGGACACAAAATGTTTTAAGTGAATCAAAATGCATTATGTTAAACACACTTAAAATGAATATATAAAGATCTAAATACAATTGACTGCTTTGTGAGATTTTTTGCTATATGGAGATTGTCAAGCATGAGTTTGCTGAGATTTAGAAATATCTTAGTATGTAATTATAGAAATAAGTCAGAATAAACCTTTGTGGTATATATTAAAATCCTTTTATTATATTTATTGCCGTGTATTTGTTTTGCAAGAAAACTTCTATAAGTATAAGCAATATATATGAGAATCTTATTAAGACTATGATACATATCAGTTCATGGATGTATATGTCAAAGATGTTTATGTTAAATTTCCTTTTTGATAGTGGGATTACAAAAGATGCCAACTGCTATGAACATTAATATCCTGGATCTAGGCAAGATTTTTATATTATTCCCTATGCAATAGACAAAATAACTTATTAGGTCTTACCAATGAGAGGGGTAGCTAATATCCTATATCTAAAGGGTGATTAAATTGTTTGCTTGGTTTTTTTGGTCTTTTTGAGACAGGGTCTCCCTATAGCCCCAGCTGTCCTGGAGCTCACTGTGTAGACCAGGCTGGCCTTGAACTCACAGAGATCCTCCTGCCTCTGCCTCCCAAGTGCTAGGATTAAAGGCATGTGTCACCACACCTGGCCAAGGGTGATTAAATTGTTAAAATATATTTTTGTTAAGTGCTCAGAAAATTTCCAAACTGCTTTAGGCAAACTTAAAATATAAATTTAAAAGATAACAGGCAAAACTTAAAGGACTAGTTCTATATGTAAAGAAAGTTTTGTATGGTTTCTGGGTTTTGCTTCAAATGAAATATACATATATTAAGATGTATCCTGGAAGTTCCTCCAAAAGGCTAGAATTGATGGGGAGGAGGGTATAGAGACCCACGCTGAGCACACTGGGAAAAGGGCTGGAGCTGTTGCCATGTTGAGCATGGGGAATGGAGCTGGTAATGGCTGGTGAGTGGGCAGCACCATGCTAAAAAAGGTGGGAGAGACTAGGGGCAGGACACACTGATGGCGGCATTTCATGCCTTTGTAACTCACCCCTCCCAGATGTCATAAACTATGCAAAACCCAAATAGAATGTGTTTTGTCAGTTTTGTCATAACCAAAGACCAGAAGACCCTAGAGTCCTCAGAGCATGCTCATGGGTCCCCCAGGGAGGGAGAAGGAAAATTTAGTGTAACATAAGACAATATTGAAATAGGCTAAATTTGCTGTTGGAGTAATAAAATTGCTACTTATTATTGCCTCATTACTAATAGATAATACATATTGTTATAAATAATGCTATAAGATTAATTTTTTTGTGTGTATGAGTGTATTCCTTGCACTCACACATACAATAAATGAATAACATACAAAAGGGAGAAACGTGGAGGTAACAGGGCTTTATCATGACCCATTAAGGAAAGGTTATTTCCTCTTAGTAAAGTATGGCTATCTTATAGATTAACTTTTAGTATTTCTTTTCTAAATTATTTTTAATGCACTGTTACATGATTTTTTGGTGAACAGAAAGAGATCTCAGTTGAATCTCTGGCCCTGGATAGAGAGGTGGTTTTCTGATAAAGAAAAAAAGATCATTATCCTTTCCTTTAAGAGTTAATCCAAGTGGACCTGCCAATCATTTAGACAGGAAAAGACCTCTCAAAAATTTATTTCAGAGACTTCAGAAAAAGAGCACAAACTCTACTTCAACATTAGATGATGAAGTGGTCACCGTGGTCACTGTTGACTCTCATGGCTGTGAGACCGTCTTCCTCTGCAGTGGTCCCTTTGATCATCACCCGCTCTCACACTTAAGAGCATCACACATTATTCTGGGATAAACCCTCGTCTATCTTCCACACTATGTTGTGTTTGCCTCATCTGAAGTCACTTAATGGAACTCAAGGGAAGACCAGGATTAGATTCCAGTAACAAGAAGGATAAAACTTTACAGATTCTAAATTCTACTTCTAAACTAAAAACTTTGTATATCTGTGATGCAAGTTTCTTTATATGATTATGATTCTCTCAGGATGTAAGTCTTTTAGAGTGCAATGCCTACAAATGCTCTATGAGGCTGATGTCATACAAACTGAAATTGTCAACCATAATATATGTTTTTGGATATATGTTCCTAATGTGAAAAGAAGATATTTTACTCTGTTTATTAATTTTTTAATTTGTTGTTTTTTATGTGTATGAGTGTTTTGCTATGTCTGAGTGCACCATGTGTGTGCAATGCTCACAGAGCCCAGAAGAGGGCATCACATCCCTTGAAACAGGAGTTAGGATGGTTGTTAGCTACCATGTGGGTGCTGGGAACCGAACCTGGGTCTCCTACAAGAGCAGCCAGTACTTTTAACCATGGAGCCATCTCTCCAGCCCCAAGAGAAGATATTTTAACAGAGACACTTGTGTTCTCAGACTACTGAAATTATGTATTCCAAAGAATCAAAATTTTCCTTGGAATCTCATGCTGGGAAAAATGAAGGGCTTCTGAAGGCTCTGGTACCTGCCAGAAGAGGAACTTGTTTCTCAAGAAGAGATTTCTCAGGGTTGTGATAACTTACCAGACCACCAGAGCCCAGGCAATGATGTATCAGTGAGGATGGTAGCACACCTTGAGCAGAACTGCTTGATTATGTGTGCCTCCTGCCTTAACTCAAGTCAGTACTCAGATGACTCTCTTCCTGTTACCAGTATGGCTACTTTGAATAAATCTCCTTTCTCTGCTTTTCATTACATCTTGTCTCCTCAATTGGTATATTGAGAGTGTGGGTAGCTGAGCCTAGCTTGTTGGGGCTGCAGGGTCTAGACTCGAACCCTAAAAACTCCAGTTAGCACTAATTATATTATGACAATCATTTTGAGTAGGAATAGTTAGATGTCCCCAAGCGCTTCACATTCCAATCAGTACCACTCTAATAGTTAAAAGGATTAGTGATCATCTACACAATCTTAACACAATGTTATATACAATAAAAGCAACTAGACTTTTTAGTAAGTTGCAAAGCCTTATTTGGTTTATTTTGTAATTCACTTATAAAGCTTTATAGTGTTCTGCCAAAAGTGGGATGGGGAGGGGGGTTCGTGCCTCTTTCATTGGGCAGTTAATGTGTTTAACAGGCACCAGAAACGTCTAATTTAAAACCTATTTTCAAACAGAGAAAGTAAAACTTCCACCAACCTGTCAAAGAAAAGGCATAAATGGATCCTGAGACTAGAATTTATTTTTTAAAAAATATTTGATGTATTATTTTTATGTGTATGAGTGTATTGTCTGCATGTATGCAAGTGCACCCATGTCATGCAATGCCCACGGAGGTCAGAAGAGGGTGTTGGATCCCCTGGAACTGGAGTTACAGATGGCTGTTAGCAGACATGTGGGTGCTGGGAAATCAAACCCAGGTCCTCTGTAAGAGGTCTGTGCTCTTAACCACTGAGCCATCTCTCCAGCCCTGTATTCTACCAAGTACAAAGAGAGCAGTGATTCTTTTCACCAGAAACTCATTTTTTTAAAAAAATTAAAGAATAAATTCTGGGGGCTAGGGAGATGGCCCAGTTGGTAAAGTGCTTGCCGGGTAAGCCCGAGGACCTGTATTTGGCCCCTAGCACTCACTTAAAAAAGGCTGGCATGATGGCACTTGCCTATAATCTAGTTAGGGATAGAGAGACAGGTAGATCCCTGGGATCTGCTCACCAGACAGTCTAGCTGAATCTGTGAGCTCCAGGTTCTGTTAAGGATCTTGTCTCAAAACAATAAGGTAGAGAGTGATTATGGAAAACAGATAGCATGAATATGTGCACCTGTGCATACATGTATATGCACACACACACACACACACACACACACACACACACACACACACCACAGAATAAACTCTGGGTAAACTTAGCCTAAGAGCTTTCCTGTCTTGACTTCTCAGTTGCTTAAATTAGGCCTAGGAAAAGCACCTTTGGCACTGTATTCAAGACTGCCTATCATCATGCCCCAGAGTGGGAACAAACCAACCAGGAAAAGCTTCATCCTGACAACGAGGGACAATTAAATCTGAAACATGAGATGATTAATCAGTGACATCATCAGAGAAAATTGTCTAGAGAACGAGGGGGGGGATTATCATAGCCAAAATGAGTAACTTATGTCAGCCCTTTCAAAGTAACTGAAGCTGTGGGTTACTGAAAAGGGATTGTTGGGCATGGTGATCTGACTAATTCAATGTCTCTATTTTTGGCTTTTGCTTGTATTCTGTCCATGATATTTTTTTTCAGGAATAGGCACATTTCAGGACTTTATTTTTAAAACAGAAGTCTATAACAGGTAACATAACACCCCAAATCCATCAAGATTGAGGTATAGAAAAAGAGAAGGGGGGATTATCAGGCAGGGGAGGAGAGATTTTTAAAGGGGGACACTTGTGCCCTCCTTTGAGTTATCAGACTGTTGAAACAAGGACTCAATACAATGGACTCAGAAGAATCCCATGCTGGGCTGGGGAAGCAAAAAGCTCTGGTGTCAATGAAGTGGAGGTTAACAATGGAGGTCTCCTGGGTTTTGTTCTCTATAAAAATTTAACACTGCCACTGGAAAGGCAGAGAAAAAAAAGTTTTTTTCTGGTTTGGGGAAACCATAAATAAATCTGTTTTCCATTACCAATGTTTTTCTTAATTTCTTTTAAAATACAGGGAGTCATGGGAAAGGTTTTACACACCCGATTGCTCTGTGACTGATTCAGGAAGACTAAAGAACGGGTTCTGGATTTTTATTTCTGGTTGTTGATTACTTCATTCTGGCAAGTGGCATCTGTACACAACCTTGTGTGTTTCCAGTAGTCATTATAAGGAACTTTAGATCGAATGAGAGATTGGTCATGGTTCAGGGTGCTGTGTCCTGCAGTAGCAGAAGCAAATGGTCAATTGTTCTAGAGACAAATGGATGTCATAAGCAGTGTGTCCCTCTTCCCTTAGCTTTAAGACATCAAAGGATGTTGTATACGCAGGGTGGTCTAGGACCAAACAGAAAAGAAAAACCTGCAACTGTCAAGTGAAACAAGAACAGAGACACAGCTCTGCTCCACCCCTCACAGTAGCCTGAAGAGTTCGTTTTCCATCGGGGACCTCCAATCATGCAAAAATGGTATCATGGCTTCGGCAAAGAAAAGAATTTCAGAGTGAGTCAATATGAGGCAGAGCTGGATATTAAGAGGCTTTTATAACATACATGTTCAGCACAGAGATTGGTAGAAAGTTGCTCAGGAAAAGAATGAGACATACCCCAAAACCGGTATGAGCCCCTCAAGGGAGAGTCACAATTAACTGCCTTTAATGGGCAGAGATAGGATGTTGGTGGCTCTTAAGTAACATCTCTAAACGCTGCCAAGAACTCTCCCTCTTCCCTTTTAAACATTGCATAGCTTTTAGCCAGGTGTGATGGAGCACATCTTTAATCCCAGCACTCACGAGACTGAGGCAGATGGATCTCTGTGTGTTCAAATCCAGCCTGGTCTATATAATGAGTTCCAGGCCAGCTGGGGCTACAGGGAGACCTCATCTCAAAAAGACCAAAAGG
>NW_008345602.1:832301-839045 GCF_000622305.1 Nannospalax galili
ATGGAATCCTGGGAGGAAGGGCTTTGAGGGTGTTTTTGTCCCATGTCACCACAGCTTACTTGTCTTTATCCCTGTCTCAGCCATGCCCCAGTTAGAAGGTTTATAGTCAGATAAGCAGGCCATTGACTTTGGTTCTCCTTCCAGAAGGGGCTACAGAAGGGGCCCAGCTAAACAGGAAGGAAATAGATTCTACCTAGGTCAGTGCATCTAGGAGTCCCCTGGGAAGATGTACTGTAGGAATCATGATAACCGTGTAACTAGATAAGTGTTTCATTGCGTCAGACATGCTTTACCGAAACTTCTTTGACAAGACAAAGGGGTTTCCTGGCCTCAGTGGCATTGAATAAACTTGTGTTGCTGTTGTTTTCACATTTCAGATAGATATTTACAAATCTGGTAGAATATGATAACATTCACCACATCACAACCCAACACCCCCCCACAGACACACAATCTCTCTCTCTCTCTCAATCTCTCTCTCTCTCTCTCTCTCTCTCTCATACACACACACACACACACATACACAGAGACATACAGAGAGACACATACACAGACATATGTATACACATACATGCAGACATACACACACAGGCATAGACATACATAAACACATACACACAAACACCCAACACACACACAACACATGCAGGCACACTATACACACAACACACAAATATACACACACAATTACACACATGCACTGCTTTCCATGAAAGAAATTTGGTGATCAGGAAAATGCTGCTTGTATATACTTCCCAGTGATCCACATAGAGTGATTTTTCAGTTGACATGGAAAGACAATAAAAACAAGGTTGGGGTAGAGGTCTGGCATTATTAATTAAAAAATAGATAGAGTTAGGCCGGGCGTGGTGGTGCACACCTTTAATCCCAGCACTTGGGAGGCAGAGGCAGGTGGATCTTTGTGAGTTCAAGGCCAGACTGGTCTACATAGTGAGTTCAGGTCAGCTGGGACTACAGGGAGACCCTATCTCAAAAAGACAAAAAAAGGGGGGGGGGTAGAGTTAACCCACATTAATAAGGGAATACATCTTTTCATAACCTCCACTTCACCCTGTCCAGAAGATTGCTGTTGAAATCTGTTGCAGCTCGAAAAGGTAGGCATTTCTATAGACATAGATGCTTAAACCTACCAGCTATTTAGGACTTTTCATTGTCATTGTATATGGTACTATGTCACATAAAGACATTATTAATACATAGTGCATGGTGAGTATGTTCTCCCACATACCTTCTAAATTCCCCTTTTCTCACCCCCTCCTGTCTGTATCCTCTGTTTCCCTTTGTTCCCCTTGACAACTTAGATTCTACTTTCATGTATATACATATATATGATGTTATTTATCTACATAAAATCTAGAGACCACATATGAGAGAAACGTGATATTTGCCTTTCTGAGAACTTCACTTAATATGATCATCTCCAGTTGCATCTGCTTTCCTGTAAACTACATAACTTATTCTTCTTTATGTCTGAAAAACATATGTGTGTATATACCCAGGAGTGGTATAGCTGGGTCAGATGGAAGATCTAGCTTTAGATTTTCAGAAACCTCCATATTGACTTCCACAGCAGTTGGACTACTTTATATCCTTACCAGTAGTATAAAAGGGTTCCCTTGTATCCATATTCTCACCAGCACTGGTTGTTATCTGTTTTCTAAATGAGTGCCATTCTGACTGGAGTAAAATGGAACTTGCATCATTCTGATGGATAATGAGGCTGAAAATTTCCTCATATATTTATTGACCATTTGTATTTTATTGAGAACTGTCTGCTCATTTCATTAGCCCATTTGTTGATTGGATTGTTTTATTTTGTTGTTTAGTTTTTTGAGTTTCTTGTATATTTTTAGATATTAATTCTCTGTGCCCACATTAGTCCCTCTTAGGAATGCTTTGATTGTATCTCATAGGTTTAGATATGTTGTGCTTCAATTTTCATTTGATTCTAGGATTTTGAAATTGTTCCTTTTTGAACTCTTTGACAACCCATTCATCATTCAATAGTGTGCATTTAGTCCCCATGGGCTTGTATGTGCTCCATAGTTTATCCTGCTCCTGATTTCCAGTTTTATTCCATCATGGTCAAACAGAACCCAAGACATAACTTGAGTTTTCTTGTATTTAAGACTTACTTTGTGTCTTATTGAATGAACTATTGTGCTGGGTAGTTTTTGTCAACCTGACACAAACTAGAGACACCTTGGAGGAAAGAACCTCAGCTGAGGAATTTTCTCCATCAGATCGGCCTGTAGGCATGTCTATGGGGTATTTTCTTGATTACTGGTTGATGTAAGAGGAACCAGCCCTCTGTGGGCAGTGCCGTCCCTGGGCAGGTGGACCTGGGTGTATAAGAAAGATAGCTGAGCACGCCAAGGAAAGCAAGCCAGTAGGCAAGATTCCTTCATGGCTTCTGCTTCAGTGCATGCCTTGAGTTCCTGCCTTAGCTTCCCTGGATGATGGACTATAATCTGTAAGCCAAATAAACCCTTTGTCCCCAAGTTACTTTCGTTAGTGTTTTATCACAGCAATGAAAAGCAAAAAGAGAATAAATATTTAAAGGAAGTTCCATTGGCTGTCAAGAAGAATATGTTCCCTGCTTAGATGGAATGCTCGTACTACATTTGATGGATGATATAATTTAACTCAGCTGTTTCTCTATTTTTAAAAAATGTTCTGTCCAATGGGTATTTAAGTTGCCCACTATTATTTGGGGTTGATCATTGTCTTTATACATAGTAGTATTTGTTTTATGAAATTCGGTGCCCCTGTATTTAGTGCATATATATATTTAAAATGATAGTGTCTTCTTGATGGTTGTTCCATGATCAGTATGAAGTCATCTTCTTTATTTCTTCTAAGTTTGATTTGAAATTTAGTTTTTCAACAATACCTGTTTGTCTCCCAGTTTCATTTGCTTGAAATACCCTTTTCCAAGCCTTCACTCTTCTAAGGTTGCAACTGTTGTTGATGATGAAGTATGCTTCTTGGAAGCAACAAATAGATGGATCCTGCTTTTTAATCCAATTGGTTAATCTATGCCCCCCCCCTTTTAAGACAGTGTGTCACTGTGTCACTATGTAGCCCTGAATGGCCTAGAACTTGCTATGTAGACCAGGCTGACCTCAAACTCACAGAGATCTGCCTGCCTCTGCCTTCAGAGTGCTGGGATTAAAGGTATGTGTCACTATGCCCAACTAATCTGTCTTTTAATTAGAGAATTAGAAGTTATTATTATTATTCCTGTCATTTTGTTAACACTGTACTGTTTGATACCCACATCCTCTTTTGTTTAACCATTGTTCTAGTGTGTTTCATTCTTTTCAATAGCATCATGGATGTGTTTCTTGTCAGTCTAAAGGATTCCTTCAAGCATCTTCTGTAGCACTAACTTGGTGGTCATGAATTCCTTTAGCCTGTTTTTACCATGTAAAGTTTTTACCCATCCTTAAATTATGATAGTTTTCCTGAATATAACAGTCTGAGTTAACAGTTGTTTTCTTCCAGAATTTGGAATGCATCTTTCCAAGTCCTTCTGGCTTTAAAGTTTCTATTGAACAATCAGCTTTTTTTTTTTTTTTTTTGGATACAACACACAAATACAGTATGTAATATTCAGATCATTAATTTGTATATCTGCTACTTCAAGCACTTAATAATTTCTTTGTGTTAAGAGTAGAGTGCCTGCCTAGCATGCACAAACACATGTGTTCAAGTCCCAGCACCACATAAACTTGGCATGGTGGTGCATGGCTATAATCCTACTTGGGAGGTGGAAGCAGGAGGATTAGAAGTTCAAGGTCATTCTCAGCTGCTTAGTAAGTCTGAAATCAGCTTGGGATGCATAAAACTGTCTCAAAAAAAAGACTTCTGAAGAACATGGAAATTTCCTTAGCTATATTGAAACATATAATTAAGTATTGTCAACCATAGTAAAAGAAGCAATTTTTTAAATGAATTATACTTTTCAAATTTTTGTTACACGATAGTAAGTTTCATATGACTTCGTCATATACCTTCATTTTATTAAATGTCCCTTGTCTCCTCCATTCTCTCACCTCCTCCCTGCTTAAATCTTTCCACCCGAGTATGCCCCCCTCTACATTTACATTACCTATGCTGCACTGTCCCCCTTCCCCTAAGACCTTCCCCCACCCATGGTCTCTTTCAAGTTTCCTGGCTTCTACAGGTACTCCAAATCAAGCACATAAAATTAGAAGCTGGGATTCTTATATGACAAAGATTTTGCAGCATTTGTTTTTAAGTGCCTGGGTTGCTTCATGCAATACATTTTTTTTTCTATTTCCATTCATTTGCCTATAAATTTCATAATTTAAAATTTCTTTATAGCTGAATAAAATTCCACTGTGTGTATGCAACACATTTTCATTATCCATTCACCAGCTGATGGACATCTAGGCTGATTCCATTTCCTAGTTATTGCAAATAGAGTAGCAATAAACATGAATGAGCAAGGAACTCTGTGGTAGGGTATAGAGCCTTTGGGTACATGCTCAGAAGTGGGAGAGTTGAAGCATATGTAGTTATGTTTCTAGCTTCTGGAAGAGCCTCCATACTAATTTCCATAGTTATTGCACCAGTTTTTACTCCCACCAACAATGAATGACCATTCTTCTTTCCCTAGATCTTCATCAGTATGTGTTGTCATTTTATTTCTCATGATAGTCATTTTGACTGGGTTGAAATGGAATCTCAAAGTTTTACTTTGCATTTTCTTGATGACTAGTGATGCTGAACACATTTAAAAAATGCTTATTAGCCATTCATATCCCTTCTTTGGAGAATTCTCTGTTCAGAGCTATAGTCTTTTTTTTTTTTAACTTGGGTTGTTTGTTTTCTTGGTGTTTTGTATTTTGAGTTATTTATATATTTTAGATATTAATCCTATGCTAGATGTATAGCTCCAAAGGTTTTTCTCACTTTCTGTAAGTAGCTTCTTCATTCAGTTGGCTGTTTCTTTGGCTGTGCCAGAACTTTTTAATTTCATGATGTCTCACTTGTCAATTGAGAGACCAGAATCCTACTTAGAAACTTTTTACCTATGCCTATATGTTGTCGTGTACTCTCTACCTTTTTTCTAATAGTTTTAGAGTTTTAGCCTTTTATGTTGAGGTTTTTAATCCATTAGAATTGATTTTTGTGCAGAGAGCTAAGGGTCTAGTTTCATTCTTCTACGTGTGGACATTCAGTTTTCCCAGTACCATTTGTTGAAGATACTGTCTTTCTTCCAGCATGTCTTTTAGTCATCTTTTCAAAAAAATCAGATGACTGTAGTTGTGAAAACTCAAATTTGTCTTCATTGATCTGCCTGTCTGTTCTTATGCCAGTAAGAAGCTGTTTTTAGTATTACAGCTCTGTAGTATAACTTCAGATCAGGTATGGTAACACCCAGCATTATTCTTTTTGCTCAAGATCACTTTGGCTATTCTAGTTTTCTGTATTTACATGTTAATCTTAAGATTGTTTTTTCCTATTTCTATGAAGAAGGCTATGGGGATTTTGATTGGGATTGCATTGACTCTGTATATTGCTTTTGATAGGATGGTCGTTTTCACATTATTAACTCTTCTAATCCATGAGCTTGGGCAATCTTTCAATCTTCTAGTGTCTTCTTCATTTCTTTTTTCAAGTTTTAAAGTTTTCATTGTAGAGTTCCTTCACCTCCTTGGTTAGGTTTATTCTGTGGTATTTTATTTGATTTTATTGAGGCTATTGTGGATGGTATTGTTTCCCTGGTTTCTTTCTTGATGTGTGTATGTGTCATTATACACAGAAAAGCTACTGAGTTTTGTATGTTAATTTTGTATCTTGTCATGTTCACGAAGTTGTTAATTAGTCTAAGAGTTTTCTGGTGAAGTCTTCAGGGCCTCTTATGTACAGCTTAATATTATCTGCAGACAGGGATACTTTGATGTATTGTCCTGTCTGCATCCCTTTTCTTTTCTTGTCATATTACCCTAGCTAAGGCTTCCAGCACTATATTGACTAGCAGTGGAAACTGTGGACAGCCTTGTCTTGTTCTTGATTTTAACTCACCTGCCACCAGTATTAAAGTAACAGTTTTTAAGCTCAACATTAACGGGATTTTCTAATTGTTAGAGCAGTGCAAAGGCAAAATGTTTGCTGTCAGTAACAGTAACCAAGGAAAGGCTAAATAATCTTTTGGGGAGTGTTAAATGACTCACTTATCAGATGGATGTTGAATTTAATGACATTGATGACTCCTCACAACATGGTATCCTTTGGTCCGTTGGTCTTAATATACTAGTTATTTATTCAGAGTATCAAAGTGAAGGACCTTTGTAATGATGACAGCAGAGTATGTAGGGTTAGATTTAGATTTGAACCCTAACCCTAATTTTCTAACCTACTTCCTGAAAGAATTTAAACAATTTTCCAAGGATCGGTTTCTTCATTTTGAAAGGGTGTACCACAATGCCCACCACCCAGGATTGTGCAAACACACTGCATAAGACAGAGTATACTTGTACAAAATAATCTGTAGCCAGAGATTAGCAGTATTGTTGTGTCATTAAACAGTTTAAAAGTTTGATCTATCCAGTCTAAAAATTTACCTTTAAAACTATTCATGGCTACTTACAAAGATTTCATGATGATAAAAATATTCATTGCAGCCCTATTGTTGACATATATTTTTAAATTTTATTTATTATTTTTATTTTATGTGTATGCATGTATTGC
>NW_008345602.1:839253-873273 GCF_000622305.1 Nannospalax galili
GACATAAATTTTATAATAATAATAAAAATATGCAGTTTAGCACTCAGAGTTCCTTCTGAGTGAGGTAATTAGAGTACATTTAATTTTTATTCTATTATTTCTCCCTTAAATTTCTACTGCGGATATGTGTTAATAGAAAGATGTTAATCAAAATAAAATATGGAAGGGAAAAGTTAATTCCTTATACCTGAAGATGATTAGCCGTCATTAGCTGGCCATGGATGGTGAGGCGGATGATGCCTCCCTCAGGTATGACTAGGGATGAATAAGCTTTGGGCTCTTCTTTATGTTACATGAGTGGGACAACTGGCAAGTGTCCCATTACAGGAGATTAGAAAAATACCAGGGACAGGAAGAATCTTTGGGCCAGGAAAAATAATGTTTGGGGTTTTTTTTTGTTTTTTTTTTTGTTTGTTTGTTTTATTCAATCTCCCAGGCCTGTGAAGGAGCCTGACATCTATGTGGTTTAGAAAATACAGCTGCTGGTGGGCTGGGCATTGTGATGCACACCTTTCATCCCAGCACTTGGGAGACAGAGGCAGGTGGATCTCTGTGGGTTTGAGGCCATTCTGATCTATAATAGGGAGGTCCAGGCCATTCAGGGCCATAAAAAGAGAATCAATCACCAATCAACCAATCAATCAGTCAATCAATCAATCAATCAATCAGCAAATCCAGCTATTAGATGTTAGGTAGTTCCTTTTCCTTTGGGGTCTGGGAAATCCTAGAAATTTTCACTAGCAGAGGGAAGCTAAGGAGAAAGTGAGTGTGGAGAAGGCAACCTACCACCATGTCTTGCAGTCACACTGTGACAAGGAATGCTGTGGCTGCCATCAGTTCTCTGGGTACCACAACCTGTTCCTTTTCCTTTATTTAAAATTCTAAATTCACTCAGCCATCTTGTGCTCCATCATCATTTCATAATCAGTTTCTACAAGGCTAAGGTGTCTTCCCTCTCGTACTGATCCTCTGTAGGGTAATGTTATAAAACCTGAGATGCTGAATGATGGAGTGTTTGTTGGAATCATAACAATGTTGTGCAAAATAGTGCCTGGCCTGAGGCTCCAGTTTCCAAATTTGAGTGTCAAGGAACAGAAATCTAATGTGTTTTAAATATCAATATATTTTTGATAGATTTAGAAGCTGGAGGTTGAGTGGGAGGGAATAGAGGGCAGAAGGTGGTGTTGCAAGGGGAAAACCACAACTCTGAGGAATTAACCTGCTGGAGTCAGAAATTTCTCAAAAAGATTTCATTGCCTAGACTTTGAAGAACATGCAGGAAACTGGGAGACTGGTTTATTTGTGGAGGTAAAGTAATGGGTAGAATCTTGCTTTCCAGGGAAGCATAGGGAAGGATTAAGGGAGAGAGAAAGAGATTGATCTTAATGCCACTGGCAAATGCTTGACCATGTTTTGTTAAGCAACACAAAGCTGATGTTGACAGCTTGGAAAGTGAGTTCCTATCTTCATTAGGAAAGTTACTTAGGAGCCAGGCATGGTGGTGCACGCCTTTAATCCCAGCACTTGGGGGGCAGAGGGAGGCGGATCTCTGTGAGTTCAAGGCCAGCCTGATCTACACAGTGACTTCCAGGCCAGCTGGGGCTGTAGGGAGACTCTTGTCTCAAAAAGACCAGAAATTAAAAAAGAAAAAAAAAAATTTACTTCCAATGAGCAGGAGAAAAATGAAGAATATTGTCTACAATTCTTCTCCTCCACCCCCCCTCCTCCTCCTCCCCCCTCCTCCTCTTCCTCCTCCTTCCTCTAGTACTGGAAATTGAACCTAAGGCTCCACACATACTCTTTTCACTTTTTATTTTAAGACAGAGTCTCATTAAGTTGCTTTATTTATTTAGCAGGTTCCCCTCCTCCCCCTCCTCCTTCTCCTCCCCCTCCTCCCCCCTCCCCCCTCCTTTTCTTCCTTCTCCTGAAAGGGGAGCAAGGGAAGGGAAGGGGAAAGGTAAGGAAAGGGTAGGGCTATGGTTCAGCACCCTGTGTTCAGCATAAATTTGGGATTCACAAAGAGAGTAGACGGAAACTTGTAAGCCTTGACATTACCTTTGACCAGAGTTCTATGTTGTAGCTAGTTAGTTCCCATTAACCACGGCTTCTTCCGTACCAAGTGGAACATAAATGGGACTATCTCAATGTCCTGTACATGAAATGATGAATTAGCAAACAAAGGCACACAAACTCCTCCAACAGATCATGTGACATGTAAACAGAGACTGGCTGTTTACTGAGTCTGATGAAATTTTAAGGGTGTAAGTCTGGAAGAGGAGTAATCTAGGTGGCATTAGATGGATTAAAGTTCTGTCTGGAACAACTGAGATAACAAAGGCCTTCATTTTAAACAAGGGAGCCAATTTCTATTATTGGAGATTTGTATGTCATTCAATATCTCCCTCTTCATTGAAATTTAAACTTCTGGACACAGAATGATTTTGTAGTTAGTACAGTGAAATGGGTGATTATCCAGGAAATTTGCTTTTGTGGAGACAGGTGTTCAAATGGCATTACCAGAAAAGAGCTACGGGGCATCAAAGGTCTCTTTCAGGCCAAAAAATCTGATTCTATTTCCTTTCAGCCATTGTAATAGATTTTATTTATTTATTTGTCTTTTTTGTGACAGCATCTCCCCATATCCCCAGCTGTCCTGGAACTCACTATGTAGATCAGGCTGGCCTTGAACTCACAGAGATCCTCCTGCCTCTGCCTCCTGAGTGCTGGGATTGAAGGCATGCACCACCATGCCTGGCATTATAATAGATTTTTAATGCAACCAGAGAACTGGAATTTCCAAATGGTAAAATATTGTCATGTCTGAGTTTGACAGGGAACTACATTTTTGAAACATACACTGTTCTGAGCCTGTTCATAACTACAAGTAATTACCCAACAACATCTGTCAGATACATAGGCTTTTTGTTACCTACATGTATCATAATAGTCCACAGCAAAGCAGGTAAGTTTGATTATCCAGAGATAATTTAAGGCAATTATGATATAGCAGTGGTAGACACAAAAAAGAAAATTAGCCAGGCGTGGTGGTGCACGCCTATAATCCCAGCACTCGGGAGGCAGAGGCAGGCGGATCTCTGAGTTCAAGGCCAGCCTGGTCTACATAGTGAGTTCCAGGCCAGCTGGGAATACAGGGAGACCCCGTCTAAAAAAACCGAAAAAAAAAAAAAAATTTAAATTTTCCAGTAGCAGCATTAAAAGTTATTGAAAATTATCCTGTTGTGGTGGAGGCTACACTGGTCTACATAGTGAGTTCTAATCGAACTGGGGCGCCAAGGGAGACCCTATCTCAAAAAGACAAACAAAAAACAAAACAAAACAAATAGTTACTGAAAACTTAACCAGATTGCAAAAGATGAGTAAAAAAGACTGTGTTCAGAATTTGGCTTTTCTTGCAAGTATGTTAAGTGGGCTTTGAAGCTGGTTCATCAGACTTCTAAGACCAGGAAGCCAGTGCTATGACCTGCTCCATGGAGTCCTTGCTTTCTTACAGGAGGCCTGCTTTCCCAAGGGCACACCACCTCTTTCTTTCAGAGAACCAAAGTTATTCCTACTGCTTAGATTTTGCTGTTTTCTTGGCAAAGCTTATGCAAATGAGAAAAGAAGGCAAACAGGAAATTCAAACACAGATCAGTAAGTTCAGGGAAGGTCAAATTTCGCTGTGAGCTGCTTTACACTGAGCTGGAAATATTAATTAGGTGGTAGTGACACCACCTGGTCGTCTTGGGAATTATCTCTCATACAAGACATTGGAAAAAATGAATGGACTTTTCTGCCTACACTATTAGGTATAGTAAAAACTACACAGAAAATAAAGGGGCCCTAGTATCTGCAGAATAGAAAACACATAAATACCCTCTCTAACCCACACCAACCTCTCCTTATTTCAGGTTCTGATTTAGATTAGGAGTTGTGTCCTGGTATCTGTAGTTTTCAGGGCTTCTGATGACCACTCAGATTTGGAGAGTAACTTAGGAGACTGTTTTGTTTGATAATATATGTAATAAAACACCCAAGAAATTAGGGAACCGAAGAACATTGGAATTTAGGATGATCTCCTATGAGGAGGGGATTCTTATAGATCTGTGTGAAAAAACAGAATAAAAAGCCACAATGTGGGAGCTAGAGAGATGGTTCATTGGTTATCAGCACTGGCTACCCTTCCAGAGGACCCAGATTCAATTCCTAGCACCCACATGGTGGCTAACAACCATCTGTAACTGCAGTTCCAGGAGATCCAACGCCCTCTCCTGGTCTCTGTGGAATGTGCATGATGTATGTACTTAAATACATGCGGGCAAAACACTCATACACATAAAATAAAAAATAAATAAATAATTAAAAACCCCACAATATGGTTAAAATTTAGCTTTTCTTGCTAGTCCCTTAAGCAGACTCTTGAGCTGGTTCGCCAGAATATGAAGACCAAGAAGCCAGTGTGACGAATATGGCCATGGAGATCTATAAATCCAGGACTTGGAAGGCTGAAGCAGGAGTGTTGTGAGTTTGAGGGCAAGCTCAGTTATATAGTGAGTTTGAACCCAGCCTTGGCTGCATAAGCAGAACTCTGGTATCAACAAAAGAAAAGATTAAGAAAACAACAAGGAGCTATTTCAGGATGCGTGGTGTGCTACCTTCAGTTGGCACCTTGATACACCTGGGTAGAGGGAACCTCAGCTGAAGAATTTCCTCTGTTGAATTGGCCTGTGGTAATGTCTGTGGGCATTTTGTTGATTGTGGCATGATGTATGAGGGCCCAGCCCACTGTGGGCAGTGCCAACTCGGGGCAGGTGGTCCTATATTGTATAAGAAAGCAGGCTGAGCACAGACCAGAGGAGCAAGCCAGTGTGCTTCCATGGTTTGTGGTCCAGGTTTCTTCCCTGAGCTCCTGCCCTGGATCTCTGTGATGATGAACATCAAGCTGTAAGGCTAAATAATCCTTATCCTCCTCAAGTTGATTTGGTCAGTGTTTTTATCACAGCAATTGAAAATAAACCAGGAAAGAAATTGGTACCAGTGGGGTATTGCTGTGAAGAATCTGACCATGTGGGTTTTTGGAGGAATGTGGAAGACTTTGGCAGTTTGGACTAGAAAAGCAGTTGAATGCTGTAAACAAAGCTTAACAACTGTTCTAGTAGGAGCCTGGAAGGAAGTAGTGCTGAGAACAGTGTAGTTCCAGAGGGAAATAAGAACTTAAGCAGCAACCGGGATGTTTTGGCAAAGAGTCTGGCTGCTGTTTGCCCACAGTCTAAGAGCTTGCCTGAAGCTAAGTTGGAAAGCAATGGATTAATTTCTTTGGCAGAGGAAATTTCAGGACAGCCTAATGTAGAAATGGTGGCTTGGCTGTTAATGGAGAATATTATGGAGATCTACAGTGAAAAAGTGCAAGTGGGACAGAAAATGAAACATGTACAGTTTGGAGAGAAAAAAGCACTGGTAAGATTAATAATGTTGGAGCCAAGGCATGTTCTGAAAGAGAGGCTCTCTTTGATAAGGATTAGCAATTAGAGCAATTCAAGAGAGGTCCAGAGATTTGCACTTCAACAATGGAAACAGTACCTTCAGAGTAAGACCACACCCAGCTAAGCCTCCAATTTGTGAAAGGAAAATGTGGGAGGGGGTTCCTGCTCAAAAAAAAAAAAAAAAAAAAAAAAAAAAAAAAAACACAAAAAAAAACCCACAGCATAACAGCTACTAATATGGATTAAGCATGCCTGGGTTTGAACACGGCAGTGTCATTCATGTGGTACTTGCTTTAGAGGCATGAAAGATGCAAGAGTGAAGGGGTCATTGGTTCTTCCTCCATGGTTTCAGAGAGCCACTGAGGTCAGGCAGCATACAGCAGGGGTTTACCTGAATAAAGGAGGCCCTAACAGGCCATTGTGTGTGAAGCTGAGAACTGTGAAAAGAAGCCTGGTTGGCAGTGGAAACCCAAAGAAGACATTGGAGATGCCAGAGCCATGAGATATCCGTCAAGGAGAGCTGCATACAGGAAGTGGTACCAGCCCAAGAGAGAGATATATGTTGCATGCAGCAAAGCTGGAGGGGCAGAGCTAAGTCCTTTGGAAGTAAAGTCCCAGAAGTTAGACATGGAGCTACTGGGTTTGGTGTTTGCCCTGCTGGTTTTCAGTCTTATTTTGGTCTGGTATTTCCTCACTATGCTCCCATTCCTACTTTTTGGAATGTGGATGTGTATTTGGTTCCATTGTGTATTAGAAGTATGTAATTTATCTTTTGATTGTATAGGGGCTTACAGTTAAAAGATTGCCTTGAGTCTCAGAAGAGATTTTGAACTCTGGATTTTTGAATAGTATTAAGACTGGCAAAGACTATAGGGACTTTTAAGGATAGACTAAATGCATTTTACATCTTAAATGGTTGTGACCCTATGGGGGCCAGGGTGTGGAATGTGGTTTGAATGAGAATATACCCCATAAGTTCCAAATATTTGGACATTTTGTCCTTAGTTGGTGGTGCTGTTTTGCTTTAGGAGGTGTGGCCTTGCTGGAGGAGGCATGTTACTGGGGCAAGCTTTGAGCATATTTGCAGTCTCTCTCTGCTTCCTATGCCTGCTTGAAGATGTGAGCACTCCTCTTTCTGCTTCGGCTACCTCTTAGCACCATGCCTCCCTACCATGATGGACTCTGATTCCTCTGGAACCATAAGTTCAAATAAACTCTTCCTTTTATAAGTTGCCTTGGTCAACAGAAAAGTAACTAATACAGGTGGAACATTTTAATTGCTACACATGTGCAATAATCAGCTTTCTGCTGCTGGGGAAAATGTCTGAGATACAAGCTACAAGGAGGAAAAGTAGATTTTGACTCACAGTTTTGGAGGGCTTACTCTGTGGTTTCTGTCTGCCATGTGGCCTTGGCCAGTGGCAGTACAGCACATCATAACAGGAGTATATGGTGGGAAAGGCTTGCTCATCTCATGATGTCCAGGAAGCAGAGTGGAAAAAGAACAGTGTCCCTATATCTTCTTGGGCATGCATCCCAATGATCCTCCTTCCACCTGGCCTCACCTGTAGAAGGTTCTGGCACCTCCCAGTAGTGCCACAGGGTGGCAAATAAGTCTTTAATGTATGGGCTTTAGGGGAACAGTTACAATCCAAACTATATCAATATGCTACTTAATTTAATTTTTTTTTTTTGCCTTTTTGAGACAGGGTCTCCCTGTAGCCCCAGCTGTCCTGGAACTCTCTATGTAGACCAGGCTGGTCTTGAACTCACAAAGATCTGCCTGCCTCTGCCTCCCAAGTGCTGGGATTAAAGGCATGTGCCACCACACCCAGCCTCCAATTTAATTTCTATTTCTAATCTATATTCTTCTGGAAGAAATGAAATGTTCTACACAGTGTGCTGTTGATACCTAGATTAATAACATTTTTTTTTCAGTTGCGAAATATATCTGGCCAGGAGGATAGAAATCACTCTAGTTGCTTCATATTTATGGGCCTTGTATAGATCTTGGCCTTAAGAGCACTGAAAAGAAGGGCTTGTAAGAAAAAGCAAGGGTGCTTGAGAAATAAAAATGAAAAATGTGACATCCAGAGATTAGTATCTGTACGATGTAGTGACTAGCCTCAGGGACTAGGAAAATAAAAGGGAAAAAAGGCTGTTATCAGAGTACAGGATCAGGCCTGTAAGGGGAAGTTCTGCCCAGCCAGTGTTAGGACTGCTGAGCATGCTCTCCCTGATCAGTGTTGGCTGGCGCCAGCAAAGGAAAGTACTTAGAACAGAAGTCTGGATGACTGAAAGAACATATCTGCCTCCACAAACACCAGCAGAAGCAAAAGAGTAAAAGGAATCAACAACAGCTGTTTCTCTTGCTCGAATTTAGCAAAAAGCTGGACAGTACAGGAATCTGGGAAATGTAGCTGTGGATGCCCAACCCCAGCAATGCAAAAGAGGAAGATATGTGTGGAACTGACAGAACATAGGTAGGTAAGTAGTCCACCAAGTAAGCTAAGTCAATATGTAGCTCCCTCAGGAAGACAAACAAACATGTCCCATTAGAGGCTCCTGCATGGTTGACACACAGCATTAATACTATAACCACTTAACAGCTCAGCAATGACAGGTAGAGAATGATGCCTATAAAGTTTTTTGAATACCATGTGACTGTAAAATTCTTCTTGTTTCTTTTCCTGTGTCAATTTATCCATCCATCCATCCATCCATCCATCCAATCTGCCCAATCATCCAATCTAGTTCATCCATTCTTTCAGTCCCACCCATCCATCTATCCATTCAGTCCATGCATTCAATCCACCCATCCCATTCATTACTCCACACATCCAATCTAATCCATACATACAATCTATCCATCTAATTTATCCATCCAGCTATCCCATCCATCCATTTGTCCATTCTGTTAGTGACTATAATACACCGAACACTGTGTTAAGTACTGGAGGTCTAAAAATAATGCCAGTCATTTTTAGATAGTTTTCAAGTCAGGAAGAGACTGAATAACTTTTTTTTTTTTTTTTTTTTGGCCTTTTTAACCCCAACTGGCCTGGAACTCACTATGTAGACCAGTCTAGCCTTGAACTCACAGAGATCCATTGGAGTGCTAGGCTTAAAGGTGTGCACCACCATACCTAGCTAGACTGAATTACTTTGAAAGTCACAGAAAATATTGTAACAATCAGATGTGTCATTCAGCTTTCTGTCAGTGTAACAAATGCCTGAAACAATAAACTAATAAGGAGAAAATATTTATTTTGGTTTACAGTCTTACAAGGTTTTGTCCATAATTGGATGACCCTGTGTTTTTAGGCCTATGGGGAAACTATACAGCATGGGAGCAAGTGGCAGAGCCAAACTCCTTGCTTATTGGCGGGGAAGACAGGAATATATTAGAGTTCCATAGTTTAAGAGTATGCTTTCAGTGGCCTGAAGATCTCTCACTCTACCCTACCTGTTAAAGGCTCTACTGTCCCCCAAGACTGCTACTATGGAGACCAAGCCTTTAACACATGCGCCTTTGGGTAACATTGCAGAGCCAAACAATAGCATATGATACATTCTTTTTACTTTTCCAAGTACTTTTTCATCTTGTAATTCTTGTAGAATATTACAAATATTTTCATATTGAACATATTTTTATTTATTTTCCCGTCATCAAACTTTCCATGGACATTATATATAATTGTCTTATAAGAACATTCAAATGTTTGTTGTTTTCTCATTTACTTGCTTCTTAGTATCCTTTTTATGAACAGGTTTCCTCCTGTGACCAATGACTTTTCTGATTCTCTGCTGTCTTTTTAGGCCTTCACAAGTCCATCATCTCAGAGACTAATTATCCCATGGCGATTTCTCTATGGCCTCCCACTTTGCTTATACAATATTACATGGGCTTTTCAGCTCTCAGGTTCATCCATTTTCCTATACCATCTTTACCAACTGGTTCTTATGACTCAGCCTGAGAGACATTTTGAGAGAATAGACATTGCTATGAATCCTTCTCCCCTCACCTCACTGTTGGGAAGTACTAGTCTTTCCTGTTCCAGAGCTTCATATTGTAATACATTCATATTCTTCTTTTTAAAACTATTTCATTATTTTTAGTTTGTGTGTATGAGTGTATTGCCTGCATGTATATGAGTGCACCCATGTCGTGCAATGCTGCAGAGGTCAGAAGAGGGCATCGGATTGCCCTAGGACTGGAGTTAAGGATGGTTCGTAGCCACCATGTGGGTGCTGGGAATCGAGCCCAGGTCCTCTGTAAGAGCACTCAGTGCTCTTAATTGCTGAGCCATCTCTCCAGCCTCTTATTTTTATTTTATGTGTATAAATGTTTTGCTTGTATGTATTTACGTATGTATGTGCACCATGTGCATGCAGTGCCAGTGCCTGTGGGGGTCAGAAGAGTGTGTCAGATTCCCTGGAACTGGAGTTGTGGATTGTTGTTAGCCACCATGCAGGTGCTGGGAATTGAGCCTGGGTCCTCTGCAAGAGCAGCCAGCGCTTTTAACGCTAAACCATCTTTCCAGACCTTCGTATTCTTCTTTTAACTTCAATTCACTGAAAACTCTTAACATATGCATATATGTGGTTGACAGTAACTAATGTTTCCCAAAGGATCTTCAATAGACCACCTGTCTCTGAATCTCAGCTTAAGTGTGCAGATTTTTTCCCAATTCCATTTCTAGTGATTCAGGCTCTCTGGTAAGGGGCCCAGAAAATTTCATATTTAACAAGCTCACCAGGTGATTCTGATCACATGAACATGTGAGATGTACTGACAAAGGCCTTTGTATTCAGCTCTGACACTTTTATTCTTTCTTCCTTTGATGCCTTTGAAAATATTTTTGTCTTTAACAAAACATTCTCTTCTCACCAGTCACCCCAGATGGGCAGTCATGATTTAAAGTTTGCTCCCTTATTTCTGAAATCATTTTGCTTTGAATCAATTATCTTCTTTTGTACGTGACAGAGGTTTTTATTACATATAATAGACAGTAAAAGCCATTTAAAAGACACAGAATTAATTAGTTATCCAATTAGCATGCATCAAGGAGACAAAAATGTTTCATTAGAACTTCTTAAGGGAGAGCCAATAATAAATCAAATATATCATCTTTCTTGTAGCCAAGATGCCTTCCAAGTTTGAAGTGCTGTCTCAACATAGTCCTGAGGAATAGAACAGATATTGTAATGCTACAGATGGTGAAAATGATGCTCAGAATGAATAGGGGAACTTGTGGTAAGTCACATAAGTGGTGAATTGCATAACTGACATTGAAATCCAGTTCTCCTGGGGCACTTTCAATAGGTCCACCTCCAATTCAGAGCTCCAATTCTGAGTTTGATATCTTTGGTAACACACATACCAATACGCACATACACCTGCAAGCACATAAATGCAAACACATACACAACACATGCACAGATATATACACACACACACACACACACACACACACACACATACACACACTCTGCTCCCACTCTTTGCAATATATCATAACAAGATATAACTGAATATTGCCCCTTTTTGCAACCATCTTTAGAAAGGTAACATGACATCCTTTATCCAGGAGTGAAAAGAGACTTGTTAATGCCTCCACATGACCAGGCCATGGTGAGCAAACACATCTTATTCCCTGAGTGGTGCTGATTACAAATTGGCAGGACTGTTGCACGCTGAAGTGGGGCAGAGAGTCACAATCATTTCAAGGTCCACTGAAACAGCAGAAAACAAATCATCTGCCACCATCCAATGGAAATGAAGCTCTCCAGGTTTAGCTTCCAGGTTCTGAAATCTCATCAGCTCTAGACAATCTCGTCAGCTCTGAATAAGACATTACAGGTTTACTCTCCCATCTCTAGATGATTTTTCCTGAAAGAAGGGACTCATACAATCTTCCAAAAGGTCTAAAAATTCTAGTCGTTTAGATTCGACTTTATACCACATTTTCTTTAAAAATTCTTTTATTACATTTAAAAAATATTTTATTTATTATTTTTTATTTTATGTGTATGAGTGTATTGCCTGCATGCATGTGAGTGCACCCGTGTCCTGCAATGACACTGAGATCAGAAGAGGGCTTCGGACTCCCCTGGAACTGGAATTAAGGACGGTAGCCGCCATGTAGCCGCCATGTGGGTGCTGGGAATTGAACCCGGGTCCTCTGCAAGAGCAGTCAGTGCTCTTAACCTCTGAGCCATCTCTCCAGCCCCCTTTTATTACATTTTTATTGATTTTATGTGTGTGACACAGCTTGAGCATGGATGTCAGAGGACAACTTGCAGGAATGGGTTCTCTCCTTCCACCATGTGGGTCCTGAGGAATTAACTAGGCCTCAGACTTGACAGCAGACACTTTTACCTGCTGAGCTACCTCACTGACCCTGAAATACATGTTTATATTTAGTATTTAGATTAATATTTTTGGAAATTAGAGTATTTTAAAGATAACAACACAATCACAAGAAACAGGAAATAATCTGGTTTTCTATTCTGCCTCATAATTAACTCTTACTCCTCTCCATAGAACATGCAAGGGCTGGTGGGTTATCTCTCACTGGACAGCCCAATTTAGAACTCTCACGGTCCATTATTACATAATTAGTGTACCCATTAATATGGCTGATGTACAGCTGCCAAATAAAATAGAAGATGCCCAGGGAAAATTTAATTTTAGATAAACATTAAGTATAGTTTTAGTATGAAATACTTAGCCTTATGTATTCCACATAACCACTGAATAATTGCACACTAAAATTATTCATTCTTTATCTGAAATTAAATTTAATTGACATCATGTAATTTTATTTTCTAAACCTGGCAACCCAGACTGATGATTAAATAAGATAATATATGCACAGTGCCTGACAGGTAGTAAATGTTCATTAAAATTATTTCCATAATTGAGTTTCTATAAACCCTAATAAATAGTAATAAATGTGATTTTTGTATAATTTGACTATTCCCAAAACCTCTTGGATTCATAATCATATCTATTCTCTTATTGATTTGGTGGTAACCCTTTACCAGATGAAGACGTTAAGCCTTGTAGACATATTTGACTACAGAATAATCCACAGCATCCTTTATAGTACTTTAGAGGCATGCATTTTTATGAGACTGATGTGTCACCCGCTACGCCCAGAGGGTGACTGGACTTGCATTTTTAAATACTTACTATCACTATAAGTATTAGTAGATGAACATGTATGAGCATATTTTAACGCTTTTGTTGTTCTAGTGGTTTTTAATTATCTTTTGTTTGCTCTGAGACAAAATCTTGCTGTGTACTCTTGGCTGACCTGGAACTCATTTCCTAGGCCAGACAGCTCTGTAATTTGTGGTGTTCCCCCTGCCTTGGCCTTCTCAGTGCTGGGAGTACCACCAAGCCTGACTAATCTATTTCTTTTATGCCTGCATCATGAGCTCCTCTTGCCAAAGACCATGGCTGATTTGTTCTTTTTGCCAAAAAAAAAAAAAAGGAAAAAAATTGCTCAATAAATATTTTCTGAACAAATGAAACTTTCAGATTGTTGGTTAATCTTTCTAACAATGAAAGTAATAACAGTGTTAATAACATCTTATGGTGAACTAGGCATATTCTAGGACTGACAATCTCAAAGCTACCTTATGGAATTGAGACATAGATATCAAGCATTTTCTTGTCCAACTATTTGGCTAATAAGCGGTGAGCTGGGAGGTGATTTCCAGAGATCTGATCAAAGTCTGCTTTCTTCACCATTGTACTCTTGAACCTCCAGTAGGGAATCAAAGACACTAAAAGCAGGAGAACCGAAAGCATCTTGATGCATATGGCCAGCCTGTTGCCTCTATGACTCTTCCACCAAGCACACCTGAGAGTCTCCAGGCAGCCGTCCAACACAAGGATTCTCACAGGAATGCCTGTCCCTGATACTTGATAGATTAAAAGGGATCTCATAGTTTTTTTAAGTTTCATTTATTTATCATAGTTTGAACTTTTTTATTTATTATTTTTATTTTATACGTATGAGTGTATTGCTTGCATGTACATGAGTGTACCCGTGTCATGCAATGCCGCAGAGGTCAGAAGAGGGCTTCGGATTCCCATGGAACTGGAGTTAAGGACAATTTGTAGCTGCCATGTGGATGCTAGGAATCAAACCTGGGTCCTCTGCAAGAGCAGTCAGTGCCCTTAACCGCTGAGCCATCTCTCCAGCCCCCTGGACTTTTTTCATATAGTTAAAATTACATTTCTTCTTTGAGATAGTGAATATTTACATATGTACCTTTTGATGTATGAGAATAAATAAATAAATTATTGTTTTCCTCTATGGAAAAACACAAAAGCCATTTGCTTGCTCTTCAGTTTTGTATTTGAACATCTAGCTTATGAAGTTTAAATATAAATACAGAGAAATATGTCTGTATTATTGTGATTTTCTTCCTTGCTTTTATATTTAAAGAGAGAAGCAGAGCTCCTGTTTTAAACTTAGTACTTACTATGGGTTTTCAAAGGCTCTTTCCAGAAAGTAAGACAAGACTTCTGCTTCGGCCTGCTCTCCCTGAGTCCCCCCAGGCTTGAAATGCTTATCATCTGAGGAGATGAACAGCTGTCAACCCATTCCTTCCTTTTGTTTCCAGTGCAGGGCCTTTTACGTGCTAAGCTAGAGCTCTACCTCATAGCTACAACCCCACCCAACCTGTTTCCTTCCTAAAGTCATTTGAGAGGAACTCTTTACCTCTCCTTCAAGACAACTGCTTCACCAGGATCACACCTGAGAACACTAAAGAAACACAAAATCCTCTCTCTCTCTCTCTCTCTCTCTCTCTCTCTCTCAGTATATACTCACGTGTGTGGTGAGGTGCATACATCCATGTGGTCAAAGAGGGCATCAAGTGCCCCATCTATCGTTCTCTTCCTTATTCTCCTTGTGACAGAGTCTCTCATTGAACTTGGAGCTAGCCTGGCAGCCAGCGAGCCTCGTTGATCCTCCTGTCTCCACCCCTCACAGCATGGGGTTATAAGTGCATGTAAAACCATACTCAGTTGATCATGTCGTTCTGAGGCTTTGAACTCAGGTCCTGGTCCTGCATAGTAGGTACTCCTACCGAGTGAGGCACCTCCAGCCCCACATTAAACTTCTTTTTGGGGGGTCTTTTTGAGACAGGGTCTCCTTGTAGCCCCAGCTGTCCTGGAACTCACTATGTAGACCAGGCTGGCCTTGAACTCACAGAGATCCGCCTGCTGGGATTAAAGGCCTGCGCCACAATGCTCAGCTTAAATTTCTTTTAAAAGCAGATTGCTGATCCAAATGTTCTGAATAACAATAAGAAGGCTTTAGCAAATATCACCCATTTCCACAGGGAACCTAGCTTCACAGCTCAGGCACTCTCTCTCCAGAGCACATCAGACTGAGAAATAAAGTGATCCAAGGTCACCAAAACCCTAGCTGGCACTGAAACCTAGTTATTCTAACATCAGCTCCTGTGATCTTTTCACTTCTCCAAAGTTTCTTGCGAATGACTTATTGTCACAACAGGCGAGCTGAATACCCAGCAATCATTTTTCCTGTCAAATGTGAGTGTTTTAGAAGGTTCTAAAACTTTCACACACCTGCCCAATTGTTATTGTTGAGAACAGGAAATTCTCCAAGCATTCTATTAACACACATACACACACACACACACACACACACACACACACACACACATAAACAAAGACACTATATGCACACATTCTACTACAGTAGAAATGAACCATCCTCTTAGGGAGGGAAGGGGCTGTGTGGCACCTAGTACCTCACAAGTCAAAAGCCGAGTGCTTTCTAGTTATCTTTTGTGTCAGCCACAAGATGGTACCATTGCACAGCCTAGAGCACATCAGTCAGCAGAGACCGAAGAGATGAATCTTAGGTTAAATACCCCAGGAACACAGAGCCTTGTCTTTATAGTCTACTGTAGATAAGTGCTTGCTCTCTCATTCTTCATTAAAAGCATAATGGAAATTTATATATCCTGTAATGAGGTCCATTCTTTTTCTCTCACTGTCAAAAGTCAGGGTTCTGTCTACAAGAGCATTATGATCGCCTTCTTGTCTACTGAAAGAGAAATTTGTCATTTGCTTGTTGGGAGTTGATTAGGCTTAACTGTAACCCGTTTCCCTTCAAGCCCATGAGCAGTTCTTCCCTCTCAGAAAAGGCTGACTGTAGGGAGTCAGCTCTCCAAAAAGGATCTGAAGTTCAATTTGCAGAATGAAGAATGACTAAGAACTATGCATTGTATCAGGAGAAGATGGGATTTAGACTCAAGATCAAGCAGGAAGTGCAAACAGCATCATTTACAATAATGACAGGCTGGATACACATAAAGCCCAACAGTGGGGAATGGAGTAAAAGGGCCACGTTAGAGGCATTCTCCTGCAGATACCAACCAGCAAGATGCAGAAGAATGTTTCATCAACTGAGAAAACCCTCAAGATGTGTTGTTAAAATGGAAGATTACAAAGCAGTGTATCCAGTTGTGTAAGTGTGTGTTTGAGGGAGAGATTTTTTTTTAAAAAGTGACTAACAGTAGTTCTCTTTGGGTACAGTTAATTTCTTTTTTGAGTAGTGATCGCTCATCCAGGAGATGAGAAGAGTCTACAGCCAACTTAGTTTTCACTCAACTCATGGTAGGAAGAAGAGATGCCTTGATTGACAGCCTCAGTAGAGTCATAGACTACAGAATGGAATAGTATTCCAAGAAAGGGGACACAGCTGCCATATGGAGCTTTGCACAGACAGGCCTCACTGTCTTAATGCTTCAGCTGGATCTCTGTGAGATGCTTTTATAGGGACTGGACAAAAATTGGTTGGAAGTCTTATCTATGCTCCAGTATTGTTCTATAAGAATTGTATTACAAAGTGGAAAGTTTATGGACATAAAGAGACACAGAGCAGCATAACGTTGACCACTGGTCTTTCCATCTTTCTGCTTCAGAGGGGTAGGGGGAGTAGGAAGTAGGACACAGAAGGGTTTGTCCTTGATAGCCATTGCTTCAGAGAAAGGGAATTGTTCTAATTCACTTCATAACTTCTGTTAGAGCAGAAATGCCTGGCAGTAATGGCATCCGATCAGAAGACAGTTTCAATCAGCAAGTCCTCCTCTACGCTTCAGCAGCAAAATCAACAGTAGAGACCTGCTTGTGGACAGAGATTCCTTATGCTATAGGAAAGCATCATCATTTCCTGTTCTACTTGTTTGAAGATGTGAAATGCATCTGTAAAAGGGTACACACACACACACATGCGCGCACGCATGCACACACGCACGCACACATGCACACACACACACACACACACACAGAATATAGGACATTCAATAATCTCAGGTTGAAAATCTCATGCTTTTCCGGCACATGAGGAACAATCATTATTTTCAGTTAGAGTTAGGAATTGTTTAGCCCCATGCTAGTCAGATTTGCATTGCCTGAGACAACTTATGAAAAGGTTTATTTTGGCTCACAGTTTGGGAGGTTCCATCCCATGATCAGTTGCTCGTTAATGTGGGTCTGCAGCCAGGCAGCACTTCATATGCTCACAGCAGACCCAGGACCAAAAGAGAGAAAGAAGATGCCAGGATACCACAACATCTACTCATCTACAAGGGTACACCCAAGATCTAAGGATCTCCTGCTAGTGGCCGTCTTTCAAAGGTTCCACCACCTCCCAACAGTGCTACCTTGGGACCAAGCCTTTAGTACGTGGGCCTTGGGGGATACTGAAGATCCAAACGAGGCTGAGGATGTAGTTCAATGATAGAGCATTTGTCTAGGATAAGCAAGGCCCTTGGTTCAACCCTCAGTACTAAAAAATACACACACACACACACACACACACACACACACACACACACACACACACACATCAGACACTAAAAGGAAAAATTGGGCAAATATTTGAATGATTTAAATAGATTTTTGATGTAAATTAAATGGTCCTTAAAAACGTATGAGGTTTTAATAGTTTGTCATCCTAGAATTGTTTCCCATTGGTGGTTATGGATCAACTGTAACAGAATCAAAAGCTTTAACTCTCTCCCCAAGTACATATTAAATGGTTCTTAAGTGGGTTCCAAGAACCCTCAACTTCTAAAGTATGGTTAGAATGGGGAATTGCTGACCTAGATGTCAAAGACCAGGAAGCTCCTAACTCTTCACATTTAACACATTGTTGATCAGCTCTGTCTGAGAATAGCATTTTGTATCCCCAGCCCCCATCATGGTGCTAGGAAAGCCCAGTTTCATATAAGTGAGCATTGTTAAAAGATGCATGAATCATAGAACCCCATGTTTTCATATGCTTGCAACCTAGGAAACATGGAAGCCACTTTCCTGGGGGCGATGCCTAATTCTCACATGTGGTATTTGATATTCTAATGGTATTTATCTTTCTGGTACATTTTGCCTTCTGTAATCATTGATGTCACCTATCAGCACCTAGTCACTACATGAGGCACTGCGGTGTCTATTAGAGGCTGAGAAGGACAGTGGAGTTCCTGCCACTGCACCAGGGGACCTGCCAGTGTGATGGGAGGTGGCAAGAGCGTGGGTGAGAAGGACAACCGCATGATTCCCTCACGATCAGATAGATTCTAGAACTATACCCTCAATTCCCAACTCTACTTTTAGAGACACCTGGGAAAGTCATCTACCGCTGCAGCTTTGAATCCCTAAGCAAATACTGCTTGCAACAAGACTTTCTCCTTTTTGTCACCCAACAGTCTCCCAAAGCAGTTGGATCTAGAAATTTCTAAATTTGAGACAAATTCTTTTGTTTTGTTTTGTTCTGTTTTTTGGAGACAGAGTCTGGGTCTCATTATGAAGTCCTGACTGGCCTGAAACTTGCTATATGGCCTCAGACTCACAGAGATCCACCTGCCTCTGCCTCCCAAGTGCTGGAATTAAAGATATGTGCCACCACCCCCAGCTCTGTGACAAACTTTTAATGTGTGGTAGTGAGAATTTAAGTGTGAATGTTTTATGATTTTTGCTGGCTTTTTATATACATGAATGGCTTTGTCACAAGTTCTTGACTACTCTCCCTTAACTAAGGGACAGCTGCCATAATAACGCGTTTGATGATCTCTGTAGTCCATCATAAACTTAATAAAGCCTTCGATGGACTTGCTTTCTCTTTCTTAACCAGAGCCCATCCTTGTTTTGTTTTGTTCATTTGAGACAGGGTTTTACCAGGTAGCTCTGGCGGGCCTGAAACTGGCTATATAGACCAGGCTAGTCTTGAACTCTCAATGATCAGCCTGCCTGCCTCTTCCTCCCAAGTGCTAAGGTTAAAGGCCTGTACCACCATGCCTGGCAGACTTGCCAGAGCCTATTCTTAATTGCACCAACCAAGATATATCTTATAGCAGGCACTTAATGAACTCCCCTCCTTAGTACACCATTATAAATGTACTCTGTCATAATCAGGATAGTGATATTCTTGCCTCTCCAGCTGTTTATGTGATTTTTAGGTGCAGTGGGAGATAAAAATACATAATTTTTCTTCAAAAGTCAGGGACAAAACACCATTAAAGATACTTAAATATAAATAAGTGCTTTCCTTTTTTCTGTAATATTTTTTTCTCAACTTGTTACAGCATTTAAAATATTTTATTTATGCCAGGCGTGGTGGTACACACCTTTAATCCCAGCACTTGGGAGGCAGAGGCAGGTGGATCTCTGTGAGTTCAAGGCCAGCCTGATCTACATAGTGAGTTCCAGGACAGCTGGGGCTACAGGGAGACCCTGTCTCAAAAAGACTAAAAAAAATGATTTATTATTTTTAATTTTTGTGTATGAGCATACTGACTGCATATATGTATGTCCATATCATGCAATGCCCATGGAGGTCAGAAGAAGGTGTCAGATTCCCCTGGAATGGTTGTTAGCTGCCCCATGGGTGCTGGGAATCAAACCCAGATCTTCTGCCAGAGCATCCAGTGCTCTTACCTGCTGAGCCATCTCTCCAGCTCCCTTGTACAGTATTTAAAATGTATTATTTAATGCTAGTATGGGTAATAAAATTTTACTGTTTAAATTATTAGCTTGAATTTTACCATTCGTCTTTACATGGTCAATGCCAATTTTATTCTTTTAGCTTTAAATTTAAAAATATTTTGACAGCTATCATGGTATGATTGATTATATACAGCATGATGTTTTGAAGTACATATGCATTGTGGATTGGGTAAATCTAGCTGATTAGTAGCTGTATTACCTCACACAGCTGTCATTTTTGTGGTGAGAGCACATAGCATCATCTCTCTGCATTCCTCAAGAACATAGTTAACCAAGGTCAGTCAGAAGGCAGGAGGAGTAAGGGGAACACATGGGCCAGAGCCTTAGCTGGGGTTTTCATGAGAATGAAGAGGAGAGGCAGGACCAACAGCCGAGTTTCCCTGTGAGCATCTAGCTGTCACGATCCTGGTGGGCTCTGAGCTAAAGGAGTGGCCTCAACTTGTGTGGTCCCTGGTCCTGGGGTAGTGACAACAGTGGATTATTGCCTCTCAGTCAAAACTGAATTGGGGACGTGGTGTGGAGAACTGCTCTGGGTCAGCTGATTTGCATAGCAAAGGCACATGCACTTGCTTACTGACTCTAAGAATTAGCTAACTATTTTAGGGGCAGTCCCTCCCTGATCCACAAATCCCTTAAGATATAGAAACATCATAAGATGCAGAAAATTAAAAGCATAATTCATATAATATGTATAACAATTTCAAAAATAAAATTACTAAAAACATCAAGATGGCAGTAACAGAGCATGAGGCCCAGTATTCTGAGCACAGAGCCCTGTGCACCTGAATAGGCAGGGTCTTTCCTCTCACGAATTCTAGCACCTCACTATATAGGCCAGGCTGACCTTGAACTCACTATGCAACCTCAGTTGGCTTCCAACTCAAAATCCCCTTGCTTCAGTCTACCTAAGGTTGGGATTAGAGGTATGTGCCAACTTGCTGGCTCTATGAATTCTTTCAGATTAATTCCCCTGCCTCAGTTCCCCCACACAGTAGAAGCCAGGTTGGCTGAATAACTGCTGCAAAGTTGCACCTTTAAAGTAACAGAGGTCTTCCAGGAGCAGAAGGGTAAGACCCAGGGCCAGACTTAACCCATGGAGGCTGAACCAGAGGGCACGCAAAAGGACCCAGGTGCAGCCATGTCCAGAGGAGGTCAGGAGACGGGCAAAGCTGAACATCTGGAGCTCTGTGGTGGGAAGAAGCAGTGCACACTCATTGTGTTATGCACAGAACTAAGATTTGACCTTTACCTTTGAAGCAAAGGACCAGGTCTGTGGGGTATTTCAGTATAAGAATTAAAAATTCATTTAGTAAGAAACGAGGGACTTAGAAAAAACCTTGAAAGAGGTAACAGTGTGATTTTTGTTTTATAAAGATGACTTTGGCCAAAGTGCTGTCATGGGCAGAGATGAGACAGGTAAAAGACAGAGATGACTTGGAAGGCTGTAGGAATAGTTCAATATCTAGTATACTCCAATGAGAGAGCAACTGAGGGGTGGTGAGGTGTCTCTACTGGCAAGTCTGGACATAAAAAAGCTTCCAAGCTGCTCTACTAGGTCAGATTTGTGGGCAGAACTCCAACCTCTACGGAGGGCATGTGCAGACAACACAGGTCACTCTCAAGCTGAGGGAAAATATTAGCATATATGAACACCAGGCAGAGGGCTCAGAATAAGTGGCATCCAGTGGAAGAACTGGGGTTGAGCTGGGGACAGCTCCTGGGTGAGAGTGACTCAGCCTCCAGACAATGCCCTGTAGCTGCTGACAGACCTCCTCCAGCCAGGATTTGTCCTGAGTATACACTGAATCAGCAGGTGGAGGGTCAGCATTTCCTCTTGGCCATGCCTGGGAACCAGCTGGATCAAAAGGTTTCTGCAGAGACTTCTTTTTATAAGAATCAAAATATTACATTTTGTGTCACTGTTAAGATTTAGAGGTATATTCCTTCAGTATTTTATCTTTGTAACCCCTCCCCCCATAATTTGCAAAATGGAGTCTTTTATGTTAATTTGGAGATACTATCTTCTTTGCCTTCAGGAATTTCCACCAATTAATGTTTCTCACATATTTGTGTGTTTATCCTGAGTCTCTCTGGAGATTGAATCTGAAAGCTGGGTCCTTTGCATTTTCCAGAGCATTAGAATACTCTCTTGCTGTCTTCATCAAATGCTAAGTATTGTCAGTCAGAGGACTAAGTTTGTCAAGAAGTATACACAGATAGGGCTGGAGTGATGGCTCAGTGATTAAGAGCACCGGCTGTTCTTGTAGAGAACCCAGGTTCAATTCCCAGAACCCACACGGCAGCTAACAACCATCCATAACCCTAGTCCCAGGGTATCAGATGTCCCCTTTTGACCTCCACAGGCATTGTATGACATGGGTGCACCTACCTACATGTAGGCAATATACTCATACCCATAATAAAATAAAAAAATTTTTTAAATTTATTTATTATTTTTTCTTTTATGTATATGTGTGTATCGCTTGCGTGTAGGTAAGTGCACCTGTGTTGTGCAATGCCCGCGGGGTACAGAAAAGACTGTCAGATCCCCTGGAACTGGAGTTAAGAACGGTTTGTAGCTTCCATGTGGGCGCTGGGATTTGAACCCGGGTCTTCTGCAAGAATAGTCAGTGTTCTTAACCGCTGAGCCATCTCTCCAGCCCCTAAAACATTTTTTTTAAAAAGAAGTATACATGGAAGTTGATTGAATGTTATGCTGTAGTTGAAAGCATATAATAATAAATTCAATATAAATAAACACAAAATTAAATACTTCATATATTTTAAAAATCAAATAATAAAATGTACGTTATGTTAAATACAGACATATTAAATATAGTATGCTCACTATCTAGAACACCTGACAGTGTGCAGCTGCTGTTTCTTCTGTCCTTTCACACCAGCCACAGTATGAGATCTATTACCATCCAAGGATATGACCAAATCCAAATCCCCAAAGATCTTGACAATGGAACAGTGACTCACACGAACCAAGTCTGGAGAAATTTAGCTGAGAGATAAAGATCTGTGTCAGAGCTGAAAACCTAGCAAGCCCCACAAAGAAGCTCCTTACAGTGGGATAGTGATGAGGCTGTGGAGAAAGTCTGGAAGCACACAGCTGCTCATGCCACAGGCGTGTGCCAGCGTGATGCACCTCGCTCAGAGAAAACTAGCATGCCAGAAGTGCCCCCCTGCTCATACGAAGTATGAGATTTGGGGAAACCATAATTCACACTGATAAATATTTTGCTTCTGGTCTCTCATTCTTTTCACTATCTTTCCATTCACTTACTACTTTTAATTTATTTGCTTTTTGGTCACAAACACGACTCTTTTGTTACTTTAGATAAACCCCATTCAGATGTGGTTGGTGGTTCTAACTCATCACGATCTTTTGGGATCCTGATTTAGTGACTGAGCCTCTAGGCCAATTCTAGTTATGTATACATGTGATCAGCATGTTGTTATGTTACAACCCATCATGAATAGCTTGGCAATGGAGAGTTAGGAATAATTGCTTGCCCAGGTCATTCCAGCTATGGGTGAATCAGAACCAGGACTATACCTGGGTCTTCTGACCCTCAGGCAAAGGTTCTTTCTGTAATTCCATACTTTTTAGGACAACTTCGAACTTATAGAAGGACTTCTGGGTAGGTGTATTAGAACCAGAATACCAGATATCTGCCTTTTGAGCAGTGCTTACACCAAAGTTTTGCAATCCGTCCTTCTAATAGTCCTGGCGTTGACATTGTTTTCATTTTTCAGATGAGACTCTCAGAAGTTTAGGGATTTTTGCTCAAAGTCAAAGAACAAAGTAGGTGCTACATACAAGTTGTTACAGATAAAACTTATATGAGAAAGACATCTTCCCTTCCTGAGATTCTTAAAATGTCTTAGACACTATTTTTTTTTTGTTTTTGTTTTTTAGCAGATCTAGAAGAACGGCTGAACAAACCTTCAAGTATGACTGAAATGAGAGAATCCTAAGGTCTGGTGGGTGACGATGCTAGATAGAATCTGGTTAGCAAAACACAAAAATTCCAAAATGAAGGTGATTTTCAAAAAGATATGTTATAAGAAAACAACAAACACCACAGGGAATCCGACTGGAACTCCAGGTCTAGTTCTCTATATTTAGAATTAGAGAGGTTAAGGGAACTTTCAGTGAAAAAGAAAACTACATTCTTCGGGGGCATTATTTATCCTGCTTAATTAAGCTCTTGGCTAACACCAACATGCTGATTATCCTAACTGAAAAGTTTCTGAAGAAGCCTTTTAACTCTGAACAAAATTATTACCTTGCTACAAGTATAAACCAGCAAATCTAGGGAGACTAGCTCTACTTTGAAATAGAACAATAAAAACTGAGAGTTGGAGGGGTTCTTTGGAATCCGTTCTAGTCTGTCTTCTACCCTCATTCCTTTGTTAATAAAGTCTGTGTGTAGTCCAGCCCAGCCCTAACGTATGGTCCTTTCACTTTGGCCTCCCCAGTTGCTGGCATTCTAGAGGTGGTCAACCATGCCAGCTTCCATCCTCTTCTTTTTGAAGATGGAGAATCATGGTTCTGAGACACAAATTGGCTCTGTGAAAGATATGAATGAGACCTGGGTGTCATTGTGGTGCTCGCCTTTAATCCAGCACTCTGCAAGTAGAGGGAGGCAGATCTCTGTGTGTTTGAGGCCGGCCTGGTCTACATAGTGAGTTCCAGGCCAGCTAGGGCTATATAGTTAGACTCCTTCAAAAAACAAAAAAAACAAAACAAAGTAAAACAAAATGAAAACTAGAGGCAACCCCAGAGAAATGGAAAGCCATGCGTGTAACTTGGACTGGTATAGTTGCTTACCTTAGGAGTAGGGTCTCATGGACTCCTAGCCCAGGGCTCTTTCCATTCTCAACCCTGTGATGCTATTTCCTTTTGGCTAGGAAAGATCACTAATAAGGACTTTTCAGGATGATTTAGCTATTTTATTTGGAGATATTAAGAACATAAGACATCCCCTTTAAATTATGCAAAGAAACCCACTAGCTAACGCCTGATGTAAATTATTTTAGATGATTCACTCTTAGAGTAGCCATAACATGTGATGCCTTTGGTGACATGAATAAGCAAAAACTGCAGTTAATTTCGGTTGACTAAGAGGAAACATCGTGTAGTAAAATCTGTGAGCTTCTGAAATTGCACTTGGTAGTAAATTTTAAATTTCCGTGAACTTCACTTTTCTCAGTATAAATTGAAGATATTATTTCCCTTAAATTTTTTGAATGAAGGAGAAATTTAATAACAGATGTGCAAGTATCTAGCCAAATATCTGCTCTGCATTGTTTTTTTCTTTCCAGACTTTTCTTAATCTTCTTAACCTTCTTTTTAAAGACAGGGTCTCACTATGTAGTTCCTGGCTGGCCTAGAACTCATTAAGTAGACCATCCTAGGCTGGCTCTGATCTCACAGCAATCCACTTGCTTCTGCCTCTTGAGTGCTAGGACTAAAGGCATATGCTACCATGCCTGGCTTTAGATGTTTCTTTCTTTATTATTTTTTTGAAATCGCATACACAAGTATTGTATTCGCATTAAATGTTTTTATTCATTTTTATTTTGAGTGTTTGTTGCCTATGTGCATACATCAAATGCTTGTAATATCTGTAGAGATCAGAAGAGGGCATCAGATCCTGTAGAACAGAAGTTACAGACAGTTGCTAGCCATCATGTGGATGCTAGGAACCAAACCCAGGTCCTCTGCAAGAACAGTCAGTGCTCTACTGAGTCATCTCTCTAGCCCCTGTGTTTGCATTCTTGATCTTTATATGCAGTTTATTGATAAATATCTGTTGTCCCTGGCTAGGGTGTGGAGGTTAAAGAAGGAAAGAACAGACATAGTATCTAGCCTTATATAAGACAGGTGTAACCACAGTTGGCCTAGAACTTGGTATATAGACCAGGCTGGCCTCATTGCACAGAGATCCACCTGACTCTGCCTCCTGCATGCTGGGATTAAAGGCATGTGCTTTACAGAGCCACACCTGGCTCTATAAAGAATATTTTAAATAAGCAATTGCAAATGAGTGTTATAGGTGATTAGATAAGGAAGTTCAGGGCGCTAAGTGGGACTGGGGAAGGAAGATCAAGGAAGACACTGATGTTTAAGATAGATCTTAAAGGATGCATAACACGTAGCCAGATGAGTTGCGGTGAAGGTGAAGAAGATAAGCCACAGCTATTTCAAGTGAGGGAGTAATTATTTGGGCAAATACTGAAGAGAGAACGTTCAGGAACTGTTAAGTTGCAAGCAGGGGGTCAATGGACTAGCTGGAGAGGAAGTTGGAGCATACCACTATGAGCTCATAAACCTTGGGAATTCAGGGCCTTTGTGCTCCACCACTAGAGGGAGCCGGTGGTCTTTCCTGGCCGGATAGTTTTTGGTTCCACGGTTGTTGAAAAACAACATGGTGGCTTTGGCACTTGACTCAACAATTTGGCCATTTTCCAGGGACAAAGCCATTATGGTAGTTGGTGGTTGGTAAATTTAGTCTCTGCTCTCTGTGCCCAACCATATGTCCAGACCCTACGGCAGCCCTGGACCTGGAGCCTCCAGCCAGCTTAGAACAAAGACTTCGTCTGAAATGGCTTCTCGCTGTCACTATCGCAATCACTTGAGCATTTATCCTCTAAAGAGCTCTGTTACAGGAAAACGTTTGTGTTCTTCCGGAGTGTGAAGGAAGGTTCATGGTTTTTAAAATTCATGAATTGCGTGGAATGGAACGTTCTTTCTCCAAGTACAGGAAAGAAACAGAGAGGCTGTGTCTTCTTGACACCCAAGCTTTGGGTCAACTCAGGAAAAATCCAGTCAAACCATTTATCTGGCATAGTGTAGACCTCATTTCTTTCCTTCTCAAAAAAAGGTTGTGATTTTTTTTTTCACTTTTAACTCAGTTCTTTGGATTCACTCAACTAGCTAAATAAATTTAGCATTTCTCCTTTTCTATTTTAAGTAACTCTAAAACAATGGTTTCGACTGGTTTATTACCCAAACAAAATTCAATGAAAAGATTCTGAAGGCCTGATACAATTTGGTGGGGTCTAAATACAGTGATGAAAATAGGACAGTGACTGGAAAGCTATGGGGTTGGTCACAATTTTCTTTGCTCCCGTTTAGTTCCTTTTGTCTTTTCTCTGCCTGTCTTGAGTGCCCAATACCCTTATTTCTAGGGTAAGACCTCAGTTCCCCATCAACACATTCCAGTGACCTCTCCTTCCCTACAAGTTTAAATGAAACCTAAAATCCAAGTTTGGAACAAATCAATTTGATTAAGTTGACTTTTTTTTTTTTTTTGGTCTTTTATTAAGTTGACTTTTAATAGACTCTAATATATAAAAGTGGGGATGCCTATCCTACTTTCCAGTTCCTCAAACCTGTTGGAATAGAAACAGGGATGCTTCATTTTGAAAGAAAAATTTGCTAGTCCAAGGAAGCAGTTGACAGTGATTTATTTATTTAAAAATATAAGTATTAAAGTGACTTCCCCTGTGTGGCAGTTAGTGGAGTGCAGTGAGTTGGAGGTCTCTCACCACCCCAAACGGGCGGTCATCTGCATTTAGTGCTGTTTTTTGACTTTCAAATTTTTTCCATCTATGTGACTAAGTCAGGATAATAAGATGCAACATGAGGTTTTTGGTATGTTTGATTTGCTCTCTCTCATTTACATGTGATCCTTCTCATGTTTAAACAATTGCTACTCCTGCTGCGTTATCCTCACCCCTGACCCCCCTCCCAAGAGTCAGCAGCATGTCTGTGGAGGCCACAGCTACCATTAGATGATGGTGGCTGGGAAAGACACACACAAGGTGCAGGGTCCTCTAAGGAGGAAAATTGCTCTTATAAAGACATCATCTTGAAACAGCATGGAATATTTTCATAAGTTAAAAATATCCCATTTCTTTTTGCTCCAAAATAGAATCACTTTACATTTTTTTCTTATTTTAAAAGCAATATGTGATGACAGCACAAAGACATAAACGATAAATGAAGTGTGATAGAAAAATGGAGACAAAAGGAAATGACAGGCATGATCCCATATTTAGAAAACGATCATCGTTAATGTACTAACATGTTGGAGTATAATACTTGAGATCTTTTTCTTTACATGCATACACACTTATCAAATAGAAATAAATGATAGATTATGGTTAGTATTTTATAATCTGATTTTATTCACTTATTAACATGTCATAAATATCAATTAAATCGAGGGCTGGAGAGATGGCTCAGCAGTTAAGAGCACTGAGTGCTCTTGCAGAGGACCCGAGTTTGATTCCCAGCACCCACATGGCAGCTACGAACTGTCCTTAACTCCAGTTCCGGGGGAATCCAAAGCCCTCTTCTGACCTCTATGACATTGCATGACACGGATGCACTCACATACATGGAGGCAATACACTCATATACATAAAATTAAAAAACAAAATATTTTTAAAAAATCAATTAAATCATCATTTTAATTGGTGGCATACAGTTTCTGTGACTGAAAATAACATCATTTACTTAAGAAATTTAACCAATACAATGGAAATGTTCACACGTTAAAACGGCCAAATAGCATCTCTTTGCTTGAGGTCCACCAGATCATGTTTCTGAAGAAGGAGTTGTCTAGTGTGAACTAAAAATGTTCTATCCATCTTTTCATAATTAACTTCAGAGACAGGACCAAGGAAAGGCAGAGTGACTGGTTGTTCTGTTCAGTTAAAGTTCTTCTGTAGACTCAGAATGATCAAGTGTTTCTAGTCTTAAAATGAGAACCTTAACTATTCTAGTTGACTTTCATCCAAGTTTTAACACAGAAAGGCAGATTTTATAGCTTGACCACTCATGGGACATCAATGGTATGTATTTTTAAAGTTTAATAGGTAATTCCCTATAGGGATTATATGCAGGCTGCTGTCAGAGGAAGGCTGCCAAAGGGAGTCGAAGATAAGGACTGGGAACTCTAGAAAGCTCTTTTGTATCCCTGGACTAGGAGTCTTGCCTTGCTCCCTCACATATGGGAACACTGTTGGAACCTAATAGGAAGAAATTTGTAAATCTTTATAACTCAGTTTATGAACTTCTATGGCCACTCACTATAGAGCTGGTTCTAAGTGCTAATCAAACATGGTTGCATGTGTGTACAAATTCATTTTCTGAGCAAAATAATAAAATGGAATTTCTATAGGTAAAGAAAGGATATGAACAGAAAATCAGTGTCCTGGTAAGTGTTGCTGGTGGCCTGTTTGTTAAGGCTGTAATTAAGGTTGGGAGAATTCAGCTCTAGGTTATCTGGGGCTGAGGAAACTGATTGCTAAGGTCCCTTTCAATGCTAACTCACATGGTAGGAAACACCTCTTAGGGTTCTTAACTGCTGCAGTATGTAGAATTTCTGCTCCAAAATTTGTGTTTAATTTATACATATCTTAAATGTGCTTGAAGAAAATTAATTAAGATTATCTTTTTTTTTCCTTTGTGATACAGGGTCTCTCTGTAGCCACGCTGACCTGGAACTTGCTATGTTGACCAGGCTGGTCTCAGTCTCACAGAGACCCACCTGCCTCTGCCTCCTGAGTGCTGGGATTAAAGTATGTGCCACCATGCCTGGCTCAAGATTATTTTTTATATTTTTTATTATTTTATTTTATGTGTATGAGTATATTGCCTGCATGTATGTAAGTACACCAGTGCCATGCAGTGCCCTCAGAGGTCAGAAGAGGGTGTCGGATCCCTTGAACTGGAGTTACGGATAGCTATTAGCTACCATGTGGGTGCTGGGAACCGAACCGAGGTTTTCTACAAGAATAGTCAGTGCTTTTAACCTCTGAGTCATCTCTCCAGCTCCTCAAGATTAATTTTTAAAGTAAATTGATTTTTATTGTTTATGCTCTAACATGCCCCAGTTTTTGGTGTCAAAGCAATCGATTATTTAAAGCCATCTTTGGTTGTTAAGAAGTATTGACGGGGCTGGAGAGATGGCTCAGTGGTTAAGAGCACTGACTGCTCTTGCAGAGGACCTGGTTTGATTCCCAGCACCCATGTGGTGGCTACGAACCGTCCTTAACTTCAGTTCCAGGGGAATCCAACGCCTTCTTCTGACCTTCGCGGCATTGCACGACACGGGTGCACTGACATATATGCAGGCAATACATTCATACACATAAAATAATAAATAAAAGACTTTTAAAAAAGAAGTATTGACTACTGATCACTATTTTCTTTCTTTTGGGGGGCTTTCTAGATCAAGGCTGTCTCTTGGGATTAAAGAACTGATATCTAATTTACAGAATAAATAATGGACTGATTTTTACTTCTAATTTTTCTCCCCCTTCTTTTGCCTACGTTTCTTTTTGCATTGCTGAAATGGTCTCATTTCTGTATCCAGGATCTCTGTATTCAGGGGCTCCAAATCCATGGACTCAACCAGCTGTAGTCTAAAATATTTTTAAAAGCTTATGTCTCTACAGAATATTTATAGACCATTTCTTGTTTTCACTCCCTAAATAATTCAAAATGATAGCTATTTACATAGCATTCACATTATATTAGGTATTAAAATAATCTAGAGATGGTTTTAAAGTATACAGAACAATGTGCATATGTCATGTGCAAATTTTATGGCATTTTAGATAGGGAACTTGGAATTTCATGGGTGAGAGGTTGGATATTCATGGGAGGGTGTCCTGGAACCCCACACAGGTACCAAGGGAGTACTGTATTTCTTCTTTGCTGCTTTCCTTAACCCTTCTCCCTCTCTCCCTCCTTCCCTCCCTCCCTCCCTCCCTTCCTTCCTTCCTTCCTGCCTTCCTTCTTTCCTTCCTTCCTTCCTTCCTTCCTTCCTTCCTTCCTTCCTTCCTTCCTTCCTTCCTCTAGCTCTTCCAATTCTGTGTCTTTCTTGAAATTAAGCCTTTTTTTTCTGCTTTCCCAGCCTCTCCAAGTGGACTTACCATCCAGATCTCTAGGGCCTGCAAAGTTTATTGTTGTTTGGCCACTGAAATGTTGTAGGAAGAGCTGAGTTCCTGATCTCTGTGTGCCTTTATGCCCATCCTCATCTTTTCATGAGCAATATTAAAGGTCCCCAAAATGATTGTGTGTGTGAGGTGTGTAAATGTTCTTGTGAGTATGTGTGTGCATGTGTATGGTGTGCATGTGTATGGTGCATGTGTGAGGTGTGTAAATGTTCTTGTGAGTATGTGTGCATGTGTATGCACGTGGAAGCTAGAGGCCAACCTTGAGTTGTCTTTGGTCATCTTCAATCACTCTCTGCCTTATCTTTTGAGAAAAAGTCTCTCATTGAACCTAGAACTCATCATTGTGTTATGTTGGCTGGTTAGTGAGCTCTAAGGATTCACCTGTCTCTCCCTTTTATCCTCCAGACACTGGGGGTACAGACTTATGCCACTACATCAAGTTTTTCCATAGGTGCTGGGTTCCAGACTCAGCTCCTCATGTTTGCAGGGCAGGTACTTTACTGACTGGGCCATCTCTCCAGCCCCCGAAATGTTTTTGATCATGAGAATATCATCCAGCCTTTGCCTCTAGGAGGTAAGGTCCCTGTCCCATGGAACTCTTTGCTGGCAACAAACGTGGGCATGTAGAATTCTGACGGAAAGTCATCAGAAAAGGTCTGTTTTGGAAGGTTTGGAAAATAAGCTAGTGCTGTAGGAGTTTAACAAAAACTGGCCCCATGCCAAGATGGAAAGCATGTGGTCATCAACTCCAAAGGGAGCTTCAGCTGAGAGGGCTCATTTTCGGATGAAAATTGTCTTCCTGTTTTCTTACTAGATCAATGATACAGCAATTTCTTTGATAATTTCCAGTTGTGCGCAAGCCAGTCAGCAGAAAAAATCGTTTCCTTTTTTCCCTAGCTGAGAGAATGTTCTTGCAAAAGAAAAAATAAATAAATAATAAATAAAAAAATTAAAAATGAGAATGAAAGAAGGGTAGAAAAATCCATAGCGAAACTATGTTTTAAAAGAATCTGCCCTTCCCACTGGTTTTACAAAGAAGACTAGTTTGATGTGCAGTGGCTTGTCTTGGGTCTTAATAGCTGTCTTTCCAGGCACGTGTGGCTACTGGAGGACTGATGGGCCCCTTAGTGATTTGCTGTCATATAAATAAATGTAGAGCCCAATCACCAACCATTTATCTCATGCTTGCTTCTGCTTTATAAGCTAGAAAGAGGTATCAATTTGGGGCTGGAGAGATGGCTCAGCAGTTAAGAACACTGGTTCTTGCAGAAGACCCAGGTTCAAACCCCAGCACTCACATGGCAACTAACAACTGTCTGTAACTCCAGTTCCAGGGGATCCAACAGCCTTTTCTGTCCTCCACAGGCATTGTACAACATGGGTGCACTTACCTACATGCAGGCAATACACTCATACACATAAAATAAATAAAATAATTTTTTAAAAAAGAAAGAGGTATCAGTTCATCACTGGAATTCCACTTAGATTTTTTTCATTAAACTGCTAGCACATTTTATTTCTTTTGGACAGGCAGAGGAAAGATAACATTCCAAACTTGCAAAAACAAAAAAAAATTTCCAAAGATTAAAATATCCTTCCCTTCATCATTGGGGAAGGAACTTCAAATTAGGCTACAGATTTTCTACTGATGTTCAACCAAATTTAAGGTTTTAAGATGTAATAAAATCACCATGTTACACTGAGGAAATGTGGTTACTCATCTTTGCTGACTTTTGATGCCAACTCTTGCCATTCTGTTTCCAAGGTCGGAGCACGGTCAACCCAGGACTGCATATGGAGTGGGTAGGGAAGGAAAATGGGGAGCTGGAAACCTGGGCTTCTACTTTGGTTCTAGTCAAAGATTGATATTAGTCCCAGCCTCGAAAATCTGAATCTCCACATGTACACTAGAGAGTGGAACAGAAAGGGCCCAGCCATCAAATTGGTTTATTGTATGAAGTGTTGTGTTGAGTTCCCGAGGCAACAGAATGACACCGGGTTGGGGGGCGGCAAGAGTGACTCAGGAGAAGCTGAACTATGATGCAGTTGTAAAGAAAGTTCCAGAGGGTTTCCAGGGGAAGTCTGTAGTATATCACCTTCCAGAAGAATCCATTCTTGAGTCAGGGGGTAAGACCTTGACCTGGTACCCACTGGTCATCACTTAAAGGCTGCCCACGGTGAGGGGAGACACTGCTCTCTTCTTGTGGAGGGCAGTTCCTTAGGTAGACTATCTGGGAGCTGTCAGCAGTGTCACCTCCACACATGAATGCATCGGCCCTCAAGCCCTCAGGCCGGGACTAAAGGTATTCCAAGGATTCAATAACAGCTGTGCTGAGTGTCATGTGTATTCTTGATTGACGCTGCAAAGTACAGCCTTAGTCAGACAGAAAATATGAAAAGTAGGAAAAAGTCATCCAGACAACATAGGTCAAGGCAGTTAGAGGCTGACTGCGGGAGGTTCCTTCACTTCCTCTCCCCCCCATGGGTGTGGGTCATTTCGCCAGCTCCTTTGTCTCAGGAGCACCTTCCTCCAGCTTCACCTCCTCTGAGTGAACCCTTCCTTTTACAGGACCCTTAAGGTACCTGCAGTTGAACACAGCTTAGTGAATCAGGAAAAGGCAATATAACACAATTGTAAGAATACAGACTTTGAAACAAAGCAGGCTTTGATGCAAACCCCAACTCTTAACACCTGTGTGGCTATGAGCAAAGGACTTATCTCTCAGCTTCACATGTTTTCCTTATAAAATGGGACCAATGGACTGAAGGGAAAGAATAACCTGGCATGGTAAATGCAAACGGCTCAATGCAGTCTAGCAGTTATTATTAAACAACAGCAATGTTATTATTAATAACATTGTATTAGATCCCAGCCATATCTGACTGAGCAGATGGTTTCACATTGCTCAGGTGCAGGATGCAAGTGGACTTTGGCTGAGATAGTGAGCATCTCCCTGAGATGGGACACATTTTCCTTATAATAGCCAGACTAGTCAGTGGCCTTCTCTTCTGTCACAGATCCTCTTCACATGCAGAGGACACGCTGAGACACAGAGCTGTCTGATGTTAAATGATAAAACCAGAGGTGGATCTGATAATCATGTCTCTCCATCTGCCTTTCTGAGCCTGTTTCTGTCTCCAGCAAATGGCATGATTTTCTTTTTTTGGGGGGGGTTCCAGAATTTCAATTTTGATTTATTTTTTAATTTTTAATAACTACATGATTAGAAGAAGCATTTCATTATGGCTTTAACATATTTAGTAACACACTCCAGAGCAAGAGTACATCTCTTTCACAAGTGGCTGTAAGTTTCTAGGTTCACAGTTGAATTAACACAGTTATACAATACTGAACTCAACATAAGCCCTGTAAGACATAAAGTTGAATGAGTTTTTAACCTTTAAAAAAGATCTCCATTTCAAGATATACTGTTTCTTATAGAAAGACTCATTGTTTTTGCTAATAATGCTCAGATGTTGGCGCATGCATCT
>NW_008345602.1:873387-884337 GCF_000622305.1 Nannospalax galili
TAATCTGTGTGTATCTGATTATTACTAGTCATAATCGGTTGCACTTGGATCCTTGGCACCTGTGTATATCTGTAAAGTCATCAGGTAGATTTCAATGGTAATGTTTATCACCTCTACTAATTAGCATGACATAAATTTCCATACTTCCTCCTCAAATATCATACATTTTAAAAATTGTGTTGATTTGTGTGTGTGTGTGTGTGTGTGTGTATACCACACAGAATATCCCAAACCATCTTATTCAACTATACACCCACTTCCCAGAAGGCACCCTCCCATAGCCACCCTCCCCCTACTAGAGTCCTTATACGCTGATATCCCTGCTACTTTCTGCTGTGTTGTCGCCCCCCCCTAGCTGTTCCCCACTACTTGTCCATCTGGTGAATCTAGTCAGCCTATCTACAGGTCTTTGTTTTAGGAAGGTCAGCTGTTCCTCATCTAGCAGTAATCAGTTGTCAATATTCCTTTAGATAAGATTGGGGTCTGCTGTTCATTTTCCCAGTTCTATGCTGGGTTACTATCTGGGAGTCCCTTTGGCCACCCTGGCCAACAACTCAAAAGAAGGTATCTCCTGTCTGGCATTGTTGCCTGTTATGTAGCCTTTAGCTATACATATGGACTCTTAAAAAATTATATCAGCGCCTTTAATCTTTGGTTATACTTTCCTTTTGGGTGTTTAAGGCCATACAGTTGGCCCAGATAAACCAATTTATTTTTACCAATTTATTTTTACCAATTTAAGGTTGTTTGAGGATCTGTTCCTCAGGGGTCACATGGGCTTGGGAGGAGCCCCTGGCTCCTTTCTTTTACCAGTTCAGTCTATGTGAAGATAGGTCAAATGTCCTGCTCGACCATGGCTGGCTTCACTTGGAAGCCTGGAGGAAATGATTCCTCTGTGTTGACTCTCCTCTTTGTAGATTGGACACTGGTTCAAGTCCATCTCGTGGGGTCTCCTCAACCTCCTTAATCAAGAGGACAGGTGACCCACCACAATTACAGGACATTTTGAGAGAGGCTCATAGTCCCCTTCACACGCAGAGGACATGCTGAGACACAGAGCTGTCTGATGTTAAATGATAAAACCAGAGGTGGATCTGAAAATCGTGTCTCTCTATCTGCCTTTCTTAGGCTGTTTCTCTCTTTTCAGCAAATGGCATGATTTTCTTTTTTTAAAATATTTTATTTATTTTTATTTTATGTGTATGCATGTATTGCCTGCGTGTAGGTTAAGTGCACCCGTGTCGTGCAATGCCCGCGGAGGACAGAAGAGGCTGTTGGATCCCCTGGAGTTACTGACAGTTGGTTAGCTGCCATGTGGTGTGCTGGGAACTGAACCCAGGTCCTCTGGAAGAGCAGCCAGAGCTCTTAGCTGCTGAGTCATCTCTCTAGCCTCTAATTAATGCAAATGGCATGATTTTCATAGAGCAATGGCCCTGTGGGAGTACAGACAGCAGAGGGCAGTGATGATGTCATCAGGGGGATGGAAAGACCACAGGTGGGCTGCAATTCTTGCAACTGTTTTTTGTTTTGGTTTGGTTTGGTTTGGTTTGGTTTGGGTTTTTTTTGTTTTTTTTTTTTGTCTTTTTTGAGACTGGGTCTCCCTGTAGCCTCAGCTGTCCTGGAACTCACTATGTAGACCAGGCTGGCCACGAACTCACAAAGATCTGCCTGCCTCTGCCTCCCAAGTGCTGGGATTAAAGGCGTGCGTCACCATGCCCGGCGCTTTTACAGTCTTTTTACCCCTTCTTCCCACAGTACTTCTTGAGCCTTAGAAGGAGAGTTCTGCAAAACAATTTTTTCAGACTTAGGTACCTTGCATTTACTTGTACCTCCCTAAAACCACCCAATACAAATTAACAGATAAGTCTACACATGAATGTGTATTTGACATTCACCTCACCATGAAACAAAAGACAAATATATATACACATGTACATATATACATATATATGCAAACATATATGCCTGATTTTATTTTACTTAACATCAAGATTAATTATTTTTCCAGGTAAATATTGACTAAATTGGAGACCAGGTCACTGTGTGCCTCTCAGCTCAATAATTCTTGATGTTAACTTCAGCAGAAATCAATATCTGCTTATTGTACTCCCTAGAGCCAGAGCAGGCAATTCTACCATTTTAAATACAATTTAGTTCTAAAATTAAATGAAAATCCAAGCGTTGGATCTCACAGGTGCTATGTACTCTCAAGTTCTTTCTACAAAATGTTACATAAAGTAAAACATTTATTGGGTCTTTTGCCCTGTCACCAGTCAGAAGCTCTTATTCCTCTACAGTGGGAGGATCATTATAAGGAGGTTAAAGGTGAGCAGTTGCTGCTGGAAGGAGTTATCCAGAAAGATTTTAACTTAGTCTCAATAGAAGGAACAACAGTCAGAAGTCAGTTTACTCTCTCCCATGAAGGAATGGTTGGCAGCTGCTGTTTCTGACACATTTGGCCACCAGTCTGAAGCAGCTTAGGTGAATCCATAGGTCAAAGCAGGAAACAGTAAAGGACAAGTGAGCTGTGCCAGTCTAGCCACCGAGCTAGGATATAGATCCAGCTGGCCTGGAACTCACAGAGATCCACCTGCCTCTGCCTCCCAAGTGCTGGGATTAAAGGCATGTGCCACCATGCCCAGCAAATTTATATATTATATATATATTTTTTTCCAAGATAACCTGGAACCTAGATGTCCCCTGCAAGGACCAACTAGCCTATTACACAACTAAATGTATATGTGGTCTAGTCTTTGTTTCATTTTTTTCCAGCTTGTAAGATGGTCACAGGTAGCATAGGGGTTGACCAAACTGTAAATAAACCCATTTTCCTGATTTCTTTTAAGATCCAGTAGGTTTATGAGTCTAAGTACCCTAGTTGACAGCAATACTGAGGAATTTCGTGAACTATGGGGGTGGTGTGGAGGAGTGGAGATAGCAACAGCAGAGATAGCCCCCCGCTGAGCTCTAGGTGACTTGGTCATCACTAAGATGTTGCATGCTACAGAGAGTGTATTAATTCAATTTTTGTTGCTATAAAAAATAATGAATGCTAGATATGTTATAAAGAAAGATGCCAAGACTAGAAAGATGACTCATTAGTTAGGAGCACTGGCTATTCTTGCAGAAGACCCGGGGTTCAAATCCCAACACCCCCATGGAAGCTAACAACCCTCTGTCCATAACTCCAGTTCCAGGGAACCTGACACCCTCTTCTGACCTCTGTGGGCATTGCACTAGATGGGTGCACTTACATACATGCAGGCATAACACTCACATACATAAAATAGAAATAAATAATTAAAAAAGAAAGGTGCTTATTTAGCTCATGGTTCTGGAGGCATAGAAGCATATCCTGGTAAGGGGTGGATTGCAGAAAGGAAACAAATGACTGTCTGTAAATGGGATGATTTCACTTTCACTATTAGCTCAAGAGAATTAACTCACTCCAAAAGACCCTCCAAGAGTTTGCCCCATCTTCTAATTGGGTTGCATAAGCCCCACCTCTTAAAGTTCACTATTACCTCAAGCACTGCAACACTCGGGATTATGCTGCTAGCACCTGAAGGTTAGGGGTAACATTCAAACCATATCTAAGCCACAGCAGGGACTTTGTGCAGATCTGTCTCATTTGCTCACTGTATTATGACGTTGTCCATGTCAATGCTAGTCAGAGTGCAACCTTGATACACATACAGAGCCTGTAAAATCTCTGAAAATAGGTAGGCCGGAAAGATCACAAAGCCGAGCTTTTGTTGATTTTGGTTATTGTGATATCCCCAGACCTAGAAGAGTTCATGCGTGGGGTGTCACACAAAAGGGATTTGCTAAATAGAGCAGTTATTTCAGCATGTGTCATATGAATAACAATTATACCACCCATGAATTAGAAAATTTTATTGGAGAAAGGGAACTTCAGTTTGTGAAGATACTTAGCATATCCACAGTACATCATAATTATTGATGGAATGTATACATTTTATATTAGTCTAGTTTTTTTAACTTTTAAAAAATGTATTGAGAATTTCATACATGCATATAAGGTGTTTTGATCAAATCCACGCCCACTCCCTCCCCTCCAGCTCCTCCCCTATCTCCCCATCACTTTTTCCTGACAACTTTGTGCACTCTTTTCTTTTTTTTTTTTTTTTCAATGGGGCTTTTTTCTACTCTAAGATTCCTTCCTCTGAAGAGGTAACCATAAAATCTTTTAGGGATTGGATAAGAGCTCCCAAAGACTTTTGACATTTTTGGTCTTTGGAACAGAGTATGTTGCTAAGAGGCCGAAGGACGTTTTGTTAGTCTAGTTTTGTTTTGTTTTCTTCGGTCTTTTTGAGACAGGGTCTCCCTGTAGCCCCAGCTGTCCTGGAGCTCACTATGTAGACCAGGCTGGCCTTGAACTCACAGAGATCTGCCTGCCTCTGCCTCCAGAGTGCTGGGATTAAAGGCGTGTGCCACCACGCCCGGCCTATTAGTCTAGTTTTTTAAACTATGGAATACTGGTCATGTTAAAAAAAAAGAAAACTGAGCACAATATTGTATTAATTCAACTGTGAGCCTAAAATTTACAGCCAATTTTGAAAGAGATGCATCTTTGCTCTGGAAACTCAATCAATGCTGTTGTAATGAAACACTTCTACTAATTATGTGGTTATTAATAAATAATAAAAAAGTCATAAATATATATATACAGCAAAATGTAGATTTCTTGTTACTCTGACCACATCTCACTTTCCAGCAGCAACTGGTATCTATAGTTTATCTGCCCTTCCAGAAACATTCTTTGTGTCTGTGCATATACAATACCTATACACACATATGCATATGTGTATACACATATATCCACACAATTATGAACGTGCTGTACACACTGTTCTGCCCTGTCCTTGTTTTTGTCGTTTTGTACATATTTTCTTATCAGAGTATACAAATCTATCTCATTTTTCTAAAAAAAAAAAAATCACCAAAAACATATACACTTAATATTCCCTCATGAGATGTAGCATAACTTCACTTAATCTTCCAACGGAGCGCATTTGCCTTGCTTGTCATTTCAGACAATTTAACAGCGAGACTCTGCCGTGCTTCAATCCTATGTTGATATAGACTCTGGGATAGTGTCCTCCCCACTTAACAAAGGGCCAGGCCTTGAACCTAGCACTCTGGCCCTCGTCCAAGTGTGTCTACAGCACACATTCCCAGACGATTGCTGGACCAAAAGCTATGCTCGATGCAAATTCTCATACTGAATTCCCCCAAAGTTGAAGGTATTAATGTAGATCAATTGATGAATCAGCTGAGAGGTTCTCTAGAGAAATAGAGCCAACAACAATACACACACACACACACACACAGACACACAGACACACGCACACACACACACACACAGACACACAGACACACAGACACACACACACACACACACACACACCACAGACACAGACACACACACACACACACACACACACACACAGAGGGGATTGGTCCGCATGCTCATGAAGGTTGAGAAGTCCTGCTACAATCAGCCAGCAAGCAAGAAACCAAGAGCCTATGAAGCAGATCTTGTCTGAGAACTAGAGTAGCTAATGGCAAAAAAAATCTAGTCTGAGTTCAAGTCCAGAGACAGGAGAAGACTAACATCCCAGACTGAAGTCAGTCAGGCAGAGACAGGGAGCTTTTCCTTCCTGGGGTTAGTGTTCCATGAAGGTTTCCAATGGTCTGGCCAGGGCACACCCCACACTGGGGAGGATGATCTGCTTCACTCAGTCTCGTGATTCTAATGTTCATTTCACCCAGAAAACCCTCCGAGACACATCCAGAATAATGTTTAACCAAGGCACCTTGGAAGTCAAGTTGACACAAAACCATTCCAGAGTTATTCTTCAAAGATTTTAAATGAGAACAAATTCCACTCTTTTTTTCAAATGCACTTTGGGGCCTAAATAGAACTTTTGTCTCTGACCTGTTGATATAAAATCGCTACTCCTCAGTGATACACACATGCTAGGTTTCAACTTTAGATTCTCGGTCTTTGGAAACTATAAGACTTCATGTCAGTGAAACTTCATGCCACTTTTTGAAACACTCATTAATATATTACAAAAGTGTGATCCCTGGTGCTTGGCATCATGCTCTCTTTTAAAAGTTATATTTGACCTTCCTTTTACATGGGTAATCTTGCAAACATTGCTGGTCATTCTGAATCTGAAGGGCTTTGGGGTCAAACCTTTAGAGATGTTTCCTGGCTTTTAGTTCATCAGCAAATTCCAAATGCATCCTTGATGAAGTTTATTCCTGTAATGCTCATCCAATTTCATTTATAAATGAAACAAGTGGCCTTTGATCACAAACTCTTTGCAAACTCTGCCACACTCTGTCAAATCTGCTGTGTTTCCTTTGTACTTTAAAAGCAGTAGCAGCACTAGAGACAGCTTGACCTTACCGTGAGAAATAGCATTTTATCACGAAACTTGGCAAAGCCTTCAATTTCCTCCCATCTAATATCTGTCAGTCATTCGCATTGTCCAGGAAACATTTTCTCTGCTCTCCATGTGAAAGCTGTTATCTCTGGTGCCAGATACAACTTCTCCGGGACCAGATCATCCTCATCCCACGACTCAATCATGTTGCATGCCTGGATCCCTGTGGAAAACCAATTGTGTTCTTTAAAGTGTGGCTGGAAAGTTAGTGTTGCAATACAAAGACATTGGGTCTCCTGCATATGCCATTAAGTTACTCTCCACTCCCTTTAAATTGTGCACTGATCTCTCTGACTCTGTTGTTGAACTCAGTAGGCATTAAACAGAAGCTGAAATGAAAGAAAGAGGTCCTGTTTACTGAAGCGTCTTGTTGAGCTAGTAGGAACTCCAGGCTCTGTATAATCATAACCTTTTATAAAGACAAGAGGATTGGCTTCAACTGGTGTGGCCAGGACCAGCCAGCTCATGAGTGTCAGAGCTGGAACTGGAAAGCATATTGCTTAACTAATTTTCCTGAAGTATAGTTTGTACTTTAGTAGAGAGCTGAAGTGACTTGTGAAAGCATCATGACAAATGTGTCCATGTAACCACAGCCAACAAACACCAGTCAAAATACAAGGCATTTATCATATGCCCCCTTCTCATTGGAACGCAGTTCTTTGATTCCTCTTTTAGTGTTTTTGTCACCACTGACCTTTCACCAAGGTGCACACTCACCATTATCGGTGAAGCATCAATGGCTGGAAAGGGAGTCTGTGGAGTCTCATTCCAGTTGCGGACATTAGGAAAGCCGCTTCTCTGAGTCAGCGTGTGTAGCCATTATAGAATGTGGAATGAATGAAGAGCCAAATTGGTTTTAAAAACTATTTAAATTCTAGTGTGTGTGTGTGTGTGTGTGTGTGTGTGTGTGTACATGCACACGTGCATGCCACAGCACACATGTGGAGGTCAGAGGATAACTTAGAGGACTCAGATCTTTTCTTTTGCCATGTGGGTGCTCGGGATCAAACTCAGTTCTTCAGGTTCTCCGTGCTAAGCCATCTCACTAACTCAAGGAGCCAGATTGTGAAGGTGATAAACTGGCTTACCAAAGTGAGACCAGGCCAGGGGTGTGTAATTACTGATTAATTAAGGAAAGGAAAGGAGAGCTCACCACTGGTTCAGAGGCAAGTCCAGCAAGGGACCTCACGCCTGCTCCTGGAGTATTGAGTCCTTCTTCCCACAACATGGAGAGCGGTATACTATTCTGAGACTGTGAAATGAGTGAGTAGGAAGTTTGACCCGAGAGAACACTTGGAATTTCAGTTGGAACACATAATTTTACATACTTTTTACATACTGTTGTCTGATTTGTGAGTTTGGTATAATACTCTTTTCTTCAAAAAAAAAAAAAGTCTTCTTGGCTAGTAAGAATTTCCCTGAGTGATACCCAGGAGACTGAGAAATGAAAGTGATTGAATTGAATGAAAGAAGCAGATTAAATACCATACCTAGAATTCAGGTCATGTATCTCTGTGCAGAACATACGCAGGCCCAACAGTTGGGAACTGACCCATTGTGTGGTTTATGGGAGGAGCTGGTTCCATCTCCAGAGCAGATTCTCTCCTGCTCCAGCTTCGCTGTAGACCTGCTGAGAGACCCTCATAGGGGAAGAGCCAGAATGCAGTCCTTAGTTCTGTTGGCAACACACAATACATGAAATGACCTTGGCCAAAGCCCAGCAGCAGTCTGGAAATACCTTAGTCATTTCTGAGCTGGGCTGAGCCCAGAGACAGACCTAGCCCTGAAACTTGGAAATCCTGAGGCTCAATAGACTTTTGAGTAGTTTTACTGCTGGTAAACTCCCAGACTACCCTCTCGTAGTTTAAAGAAAGCTGCCTGAGGCCAAAGGACTGAGACTTCACCAGAGCAGATCATATAGCAAGTGATTTCATGGGCAACCAGACAATGAAGGCTCTGAAGGGTTGCTGGACTACTGACATGTATAACAGTTTGTGGTTTTGCCTGGCTAATGGGGCACAGAAGTCTGGTCACCTTTGCCTCAATAGTTTAAGCCTTTAATGGCACAGGAATGTCAAAACAGAGCCTGAGAGAAGCAGAGATGTTAGGTCAAGTTATGTTTGTTCGCTCAGGGATCAGAAGACAAAGCTGAGTCTTGGGAAGTGGCTGCCATATTTGAGGCTCACATCACTTTCCAAAGACCTAACTGCCCTCCTAGTCAAACCACTGAACCAAGGAGCTGCTAAAGACCAGAGCTCTGATGGAGCTCCATATAATAACCTGAAGAGTAAGTGCTTATGCCTGCTAAATGTTTGAGGAAAAAGAACTTGTGTTAGGGTTGTACCTCCGAGGTAGAACATTTGCCTTGCACACATGTGGGGCCATGGGCTTTATCCTCAGTACAGCAAATGAACTTTCTTCTAAACTTCTCCAAATTTTTCCATGGTTTATCAAGCTAAGAATATTACCTTTGATAGGTAAAAAGTTGGCGGAGAACGAGCAAATGGAGGAGGAGGCATCAGGACACAGATAAAACTCCATCAAAATAGGGTTTATTAGCAAAGGAACACATGGGACAGATTCCCTTCCAGGCAAGGAAAATGTCTGCCCAGGTCTTGAGCTGGGGTCTTTTAAAAAGGGAGGCTTCTGCTTTCTGCAGAAGGCAGGAAGATGTATTTTTTTTTTCAAAGTTGGGTGGACGGGGAGTGGGAGAGCGGGACTGTTAAAATCTGTCCTCTTTAGAGATCGAAAGGGGAAGCCTGCTGTGTTGGCCAAACAGTGGAGAAAAGTCTGCTTCTCTTGACTTCAAAGACCAAGGTGCTTATCAGCTAGGTTCCCTTTTCTCCAGAGCATGAGAAGTCCTTGGGATCCTGTTGGTGAGGGGGCAGGGCTATCTGAACCTTAACACCTTTTTGGCATGGTAATATCTGAGGATATTCATTTAAGACCAATTCATTACTTATTTTGATCTCCACCAAAGTATTGCTTCCTAGAGCTTGTGGCACAAAGGCACTGGGTCATTCAGACTACTCAGCACCACAATTTGCCCACCAGGCCTGCATGGTCCCAATAATCTCCTTTGTCTATGTCCACAAAAGCATGTAGCTAAAGGAAGCATAGCCATAGGAAGAAAACTCTCTACACAGAGGTAGCCTGACCCAAGAGAGTATATTAAGAGAGGCACTGCAAGAGGTTAACTGTTTGGTTATCATTTTGCCCCCTGAATACTGGAGGTCAGGATGAGAGCACCAGGTGATGACCTAAAATTCTTCAGATGTCAAAAGGACCCAAAGTGAAGGGTAAGCTACATCTGATTTGGAGATAGATGCCTGAGGCGTCCTATCCAAAGGGCCCAGCATAATTCTCATAGTCATGGGCCAACTTCAGACTTCCCACTTTTAATTCCTGAGCCACATGTCTACATGGCCTTCAGAAAATCAGTGAGTCACCCAAAAGAACATGGCCAACCTGGCTGGAGTTTAAATGATGCTAGCATAGCTTACTAGCAGGTCCAGGACTTTCGCTGAAAGGAGAAAACAGAATAGACACAAGGAACTTTCTGTCTAATGGCAGAAGTCCCTGCTTTCCTCCTTTTGGAGGGAATAACTTCACAAACCTTAGTGCTGGCTTTTGATAACATTGACTTCATGAAAAGGGTGAAATGCTAGGGAATGATTTTACTTGCTTACTTTTTACCCAAGAACATCTATTAACCCTTGAGGTTAAACAATCTTTAGTTCCAAAACAACACACTCAGAGGCACTAATAGCTTTATTTTCCCTCCAGATTCAGAATCCTGCCTGCCTTTCCCCCAAAGAAACCGTGCATTCATTTTCTCTGAAAATGGTTTCTTTGTACTTCAGTTTCTAGCTTAAAGATAAAATTGGATTCTTTAAAGCATCTAAGAAACTAATTTTAAAAATCTACTGTCCATCAGTAAGCAACAGAGAGTTCTTTGGGTACTGTTTTATGTTCCCTAGCTCAAGGGACCAAAATATTTTTCCAGAGCAGAATCTTCCCTCATCATTTGGTGTCCATCATTAGACAATCCAGATTATGTGAACATTTCACTCATTATGAAAAATTAAAAAGGAAAGTTAAATTAGTATAAATTCTGAGTAGTAAATAATTGTTGGAGAAATCCATTTTGTTTTTAGTATGTATGCTAATACTTTATGATAAACACAATCTCTAAACATTTTGTAAATTGTATAAAAGACTTTACTCTTCAAAATCCTGCATTATTTATTTATTTATTAATTTAGAAAAAAGTATACAGGTGAGCATGAAGAATAAGAAACAAGCTACAGTCCCACATCCAACATTTTATTGTATTTAATTGTAGTCTTTTTAAATGAAAAAAAAATTACTGATTAAATTGAAATCCTCTTTGTTTAGAATTCTGCCACGTTTTCCAGAGACAGCTAAAGTTGTGAATATAGTGTATACTCTTTTTTTTTTTTTCCTTTTG
>NW_008345602.1:884884-943953 GCF_000622305.1 Nannospalax galili
GTGAGCATGAAGAATAAGAAACAAGCTACAGTCCCACATCCAACATTTTATTGTATTTAATTGTAGTCTTTTTAAATGAAAAAAAAATTACTGATTAAATTGAAATCCTCTTTGTTTAGAATTCTGCCACGTTTTCCAGAGACAGCTAAAGTTGTGAATATAGTGTATACTCTTTTTTTTTTTCCTTTTGAGGTGAGTCTCCCTGTAGCCCCAGCCAGCTAGCCTGGAACTCTCTATGTAGACCAGGCTGACCTTGATTTCACAGAGATCCATCTGCCCCTGGCTTCTGAGTGCTGGGATTAAAGGTATGTGCCCTACCCAGCAGCAGGGTAGTCCTAAGACATTTTTGAATACTATTTACACATATCAAAAGACACTACATGCGGAGTGTGTTTTGAGTGGTCATAAGAGACAATTTATCTTATCTATTTTTGTCCACACTGTCTTAGAGGTTCCTTTTGATATTCAGCATTGCTTTAACCACGAGCGCCTAACAGTGGGTATTTAGTTTGCATTCTTACAGCATCTGACTTACTTGGAATTATGCACGCCGTTGGAGTCTGGTTGTTTTCTTTCTGTTCCTCTCTTCCTGTTTTTGTTAGTCTATTTTTCTTTTGTTTCTTGATCTAGTTTAAAAGTCACATTTTGTTTACAGTCATTTAGTAGGTACTTTAAATTTTTTGCTACACATAGTTCACATTGTTTTTAAATAAATACTAAGGTTAATTTACATTTTTCTTCTGAATAAGCAAGTGATCTAACACATTTAAATTTTATTCCAAGCACATCACTTGCAACCTAAAATGTTTTGGTTTTTCCCTTCCTTCCTCCCTCCCTCCCTCCTTCCTTTCTCCCCCTTCCTTCCTTCCTTCCTTCCTTCCTTCCTTCCTTCCTTCCTTCCTTCCTTCCTTCCTTCCTTCCTTCCTTGGCCAGGTCTCATGTGGCCTTAGACTCACTATGTAGTTGAGGCTAGCCTTGAACTCCTGATCCTCTTGCCTTCCCCCCTTCCCTCCCTCCCTCCTTCCATCCTTCTTTCCTTCCTGGGTTTTCGAGACAGGGTCTCCTTGAACTCACTATGTACACCAGGTCAGTCTCAATCTCAGATATCACAGAGATCTGCCTGCCGCTGTCTTTGCTGGGATTAAAGGTGTATGCCACCATGCTTGACCTTCACCTTACTTAAAATTTTTAATTACATTTATTTAGTGTACACACATACAGATGTAGAGATCAGAGGATAATTTTCAGTAGTCAGGTTTCTCCTTCCACCATGTGGGACCTGGGAATAGAACTCAGGTTTCGGGTGCCTTTACCCAGTGCACCATCTTGCCAGCTTTCATTTTACTTTAAAATAGAAAAGACTGGTTTACTTCCCCTCCCTTTTCTCATCATTGCTCTCCTATATTCAAAATGTATTAATTGGGGATTCAGTGTGATATTCACATACACACACACACACACACACACACACACACACACACACACATGGCGTGCACTGACCAAACCCAACTCCTTTCCCATCATGCCCCTTCCCAGTGTCCCGCAGTCTATACTCATGTCCAGCTTCTTAGCTTCCACATAGGAGCAAAAGCATGATATTTGCATCTCTGTGTCTGCCTTATTTTGCTCAGTATGATGTCCTTGCATTTCATTCTTATTTGCTGCAAATGACAGCTTCATTGTTTGCTTCTATGGCTAAATTGTACTCCTGTGCATCTGCATACCACAGTTTATTTATCCATCCCCTGTGGATGGACACAGGCAGATTCCAGATCTCAGTTATTGTGAGTAGTGCTATTGTTCTTGAATTCCATTCTTCATTCTGGCTTCTTATTCTTGCAGAATTTGCTCTTACAGGAATCCGTCCGGTGAGAGTCACTTAGTTGTCTTGGGCTTTGGATATATTTAAAATGTACTTATGTTACTTCCACTCTTGAATGGTCACTTATCAGGGGATAGAATTCTACTGTGTCCATTTTCCTCCCAAACACTTTGAAGACGCTCCATCTTCTTGCATCTGTCACTTCTATGGGGGAAGGTTTGCTGTCACTCTAAAAATGTGATTTTTCAGTTGGAGATATTTTGCTTTCTTTTAATGTTTGCTCTTAGGGATAATCATCATTATTCTGTCTTTTCAGTACAATTTGTACTAAATGTACAAATGTTTGTGTCCTGCTTATGACTCAGTGTGATTTTTATTGATTTTTTTTTAATCTTAGGGCTTTTCCCTTTGGTTCTGAGAACTTCTCATCCATGATCTCTATTGTGTTCTGGATTTTCTACTAGAATACGTAGGTTGTTCTGCTTCTGTCCTCCGTGTCTCTTATATCAATTTCCTAATTTCTTCTGCTGTTCACTGTTACTTTTTCATTCACAAATTTTCTTATACTTTTTCAATGAGTTCATTTTCATTGGGAAAGGGTTATTTTGGCTCATGGTTTCAGAGGTTTCAGCCCATGGTACATTGTACATGGTGCATTGTACATAGTACATTGGCTCCATTGCTCTTGGGCCTGTGGTGAAGCAGAACATCACAATAGGAGCACATGGATAAGGAAACTACTCACCTCATGGCAGCCAGGAGGCACAAAGAGAAAGGGAAGGGACCAGGTTCAATAGCTCTTTCAAAGCATGCCCCCAGTGCCACAGCTTCCTTCCCTAAGTCCCACATCAAGAAGCTCTACCACTTCTCAATAGTGCTGGAGGCCATGTCTCTAACATGTGGCCTTTTGGGCATAGTCCAGATACAAACTACACAGCTGTCCTATACAAATGATGGTTATATGAAATTCTTTTTTAAAAAAACAAATGTTTTAAATTGACAGTGAATTCTAGACATGAGAGGGAAGCTGTACCTATGAAATCTCTACATAGTCTAACGAATCTGCAGAAAGAAAAAGCCAATTGACATGTCAATTTGGATGGGGAAAATTTCATGGGCTTCCACCTCAAGATGAGGAGCTGCAGGCAATCAGTTGATGCAGAGGGAGGGAGAACTGGTCTTCTCCAGGGACTAGCTCCCTGAGAGGTTATCCAATCCCAAGTGGGAAGCCCTAAACACAGGCGCACATGAGTATACTAAATGGACACAGTGCATTGTATACTTGTAATTATGTATATTTTATCCATGTATGTATGTATATGTGACAATAATAAAGAAGAGGATAAGACACTGAGAGGGAGTGGGGGGCCATGGGAGGAGTTGGAGGAGGACTGGAGGGATGGAAATAATGCAAAGACAATATTCATGTATGAAATTCTGAAAAATAAAAAATTTAAATTTAAAATATATTGACAGATAAAAATGCATTTATTGTGTACCACATGATGTTTTGATATGCATATTTAACATATATTCTGGAATGACTGGATCTAACTATTTAACATATGCATTACCTCCCAAAGTATCTTTGTGGTAAGAACATTTAAACTGTGGTCTCAGTGTTTTTTGGGACTGTAATATATTATTCTAACTGTAGTTACTATGTTGTATAAGAGATCTTTCAAACTTATTCCTGTTATCTGAAGGAAGTTTTGAATTCTTCCACCAACATTAGATTCTTTAATATATACAGATTAACCTAATTTTGAGAGATGCTTAGGTTGCTGTTAATTTTTGCTATGATAAGCTGTGTTGCAATTAACAAACTTATTCAACATCATTGCCCATTTGTCTGAGAAACTTAAGAATTTTAGACTTTCTAAAGGGAAATGACAAATTCAAAGACCGATGAACTGCTTGCATTGTTTTTTGAAACACCTTGCCCTATTTGGGAATGCATCCTTAGCGGGGAGCCTTCCGCACTGTGAGCAAATGAGGGGAGAGTACACATTCTGAATGTGCCTAACACCTCACTGCCATTTTTGCTACTAGAATGGCTAATGAGTCACAATGAAAATGAATTCTAAAAACCCCACAAATAACCATTCTTCAAACTTGCCAAGTAGTTATTCTTAAGACTTTCATTAAGATTAAACTGTAAACAGACCAAAACAAGCATTCAAAAGTTACTATGAGTCGATTTCTTCCCCAATTTTTGTACACCTCAGTGTCATCTGAGAGCTGACTAGCATTAATGGATGATGTAAATCATCACACATCACACACACAGAGTTCTCGTGTGTCAATTGGAAAGTGTGAATTCTCTAGCTTTATTCTACCTATAACTTACATACACAAGTATGCGTCTTCTTGGTGTTCTGATTCAACTGGTCTGAAGTGGTGCCCAGACAGTATGCATCTTACCAGGCATACAACTTTGAGAAGAACTGATTCAAATACTATAAAGATCATTCCAGCTATTGCTGGAAACCCCTTCCATTAGTAAATCTTGTTGCTTAGTAGCCCATCCAGAGACGCTGACCAAGGATGGAAGTACAGCAGAGACAGGCAGTTCTGCGTATTTCCATCAGCTGATTGACGTCTTATGGCAGTGGATGTAAAGTAATGGCCGCACTTATGAATAATGCATATGATATTTTAGGAATTATTTAATGTATTTTTTATCCCTCTTAAATCAAGATGCCATATGGCTCTCCATCCTTTTAATCAATGAATTCCAGTGCTTCAGGGGCAGGACAGTCACTGGCTAGAACACCAAAGTCATCACTCAGCTTTGACTGTCAAATGAAGCTTTTTATGTATCATATCCCCAGGGGGAATGAGCTGTTGAAAGCTAGGCTGCATCAAGAGAGAAAAAGAATTTCTAAATTTCCAAAGCTCCCTTTATATATCATTCATTTCTAATCTTATTGGATTCTTATTAGAGAATGATGTCTGTAAAAGCTCTACTCTTCATAATTTTTTTTGAGGTTTTCTTTGCAGCCAAGTACATTGTCCATTTTCGTTGTATGTCTTTCCTTCAATGGATGTCAAGTTCTTTAACTATTAAAACAAGGGAGCAGACTGTAATACTCAGTTCTTCTGTGTCTGTATTTATTTTCTGTCTCCTAGATCTCATTGATTTGAAAGAAATATATTAGACTCTGTGTATTTTATTCATCTTTTAGGGTACTGAATATTCTTTTTGAATTTAAAATTCATTTTTATCAAAGCAATTCCTCTCACAGTCAAATTGTTCTCTGATGCTTAAAACAACAAGAAAAATCTCCACAAAGTCCCTGGTTCCATTTCCAAATTCTCACTCCCCAGAGTCAACTACTTTCATCCCCTTTTGTTTTATATTTTGGTAGTTATCTCTATATTTCAAAATTGCATGTAACTTGGCTTTTAAAATTTAAATCTCACTCACCAGCAAAGCTTCCTTATACAACAGGGCATGATGCGCATAGAAGGCCACAACCAGCTAAGTTTTAGAGAATAAGAGCCTGCAGAATGTGTGTCCCTGGATACGACTCCTATATTAAACCTCACCCATCCACTTCTCAGGAGCCATTGCAGAAGAGTGGGTGGAAGAAATGTAAGAGCCAAGGTTGGTGCATGAACATGGGGAAACAGAAGCTTTCAGGCCACTGGAAGCTTGTGGCAATGGTGATGTCGAGCACAAGACCCATGCCAGCTCAATCAGACAAGGGCCCAAAGTGGAGCGAGGGAAATGGGCGGCCGGCTGGCCCTAGCCTGGATCTATTAGAGACTAATCACTGTTGAGTGAGGGAGAGTAGACCTTCCTTGAAACCCCTAGATAGGCTGGCTGGACTCCAGTGGATGAACTTTCACTGAAGGACAGCTGAGTACAAATGCTTGACCAGATGAGACTTAACATGTATGTCGGACTACATGTGGTCTGGGGGGTGAGGGGGATGTGGCGATATAGATGGAGGAGGGGGTCTAAATTTGATTAAGAGCTGTTGTATGGGGGCTGGAGAGATGGCTCAGTGGTTAAGAGCACTGACTGCTCTTGCAGAGGACCCGGGTTCGATTCCTAGCACTCACATGGCTGCTACAAACTGTCCTTAACTCCAGTTCCAGGGGACTCCAAAGCCCTCTTCTGACCTCCGCAGCATTACACGACACGGGTGCACTCACATACGTGCAGACAATAGACTCATACATATAAAAAATAAAAATAATACACAAAATATTTTTAAAAGAACTGTTGTATGAAATGTACAAAAGCTCAATAAAAAATATTTTTTAAACATTTAATCCCAGCACTTGGGAGGCAGAGGCAGGTGGATCTCTGTGAGTTTAAGGCCAGCCTGATCTACATAGTGAGTTCCAGGCCAGCTGGGGCTACAAGGAGACCTTGTCTCAAAAAGACTTAAAAAAAAAAAAACAACCGAAAAACAATTTAAACATTATCAATTAATATCCCACTTTGAAAAATGAATTTGGGAAGAAATGGAGGTAAACATCTATACTCAATATAACATGTTTATTATTAATAAAAGGAAAAGTTAAAACTATTCCCTCCTCTCTAGACCAAAACCCCAGTCATGGGGTAGTGAATATTAGATACAATATTGTGATGGTTTGAATGAAAATGTCCCCCATAGGTTCCAAGTATTTGGACATTTTGCCCCCAGATGGTGGCGCTGTTTTGGGAGGTTTTAGAAGGTGTGGCTGTCCTGGAGGAAACACATCACTGGGGATGGTCTTAGAGAGTTCTTAAGCCTTGCCAGATCTCCAGTTGTTCTCTTGCTTCCTGTGCCTGGTGATGATGTGAGAGCTTAGCTTCTGCTGCTCCTGCTCCAGCCACCTCCAGCCACCATGCCTCCCTGCCATGACAGACTGTAATTCCCCTGGAACAGTAAGCGCAAATAAACTCTTCTTTCTATAAATTGCTTGGGTCAGTGTTTCTATCACAGCAACAGAAATGTGACTAATACTAGTATGAAGGGTGGATTCTGGACATAACTTGCAGGTGTGGCCAACAAGATCTGCTGATGGACAGGTCTTGGCAATCTGAGGGGAAGAGAACAGACCAGGAATATTTATCTGAGGAACTAAAAGGATGCAAATAAACTCTTCTTTCTATAAATTGCTTGGGTCAGTGTTTCTATCACAGCAACAGAAATGTGACTAATACTAGTATGAAGGGTGGATTCTGGACATAACTTGCAGGTGTGGCCAACAAGATCTGCTGATGGACAGGTCTTGGCAATCTGAGGGGAAGAGAACAGACCAGGAATATTTATCTGAGGAACTAAAAGGATAGGAATATTACTTCCTACAGTGGAGAAGCATATGGAAAGAGCCTATAGGGAATGTATGCGGGTGTGTGGTGGGTATTCAGTTATAGAAGTGCCAGGTTTGAGGTGCCTCTAGAGTGCCAATGTGAAACTGTGGACTAGATAGATGGATATTTGCATCTAGAGTTCACAGGAAAAGTTTAGACTGAAAGTGAAACTTGGGAGTTATAACAGTATTTTAAACCAGGAGACCGGATAGGAATACCAATGCCCTGCATTAGTACAAGAGAAGATGAGACTCAGAATGACCTAAAGGAGCTCTGGGTCACTCCACACTTAGAGGCCAGAAGAGGAATCAAAGAAACTTTGATGAATAAGTCAGAAGAGAACCAGCATTTCCAGGTACCCACGTAAAGTATGTCAAGGAAAAAATACAATTAGCTTTACAAATGCTACCAATTGGTTAAGTAGCATGAGGACTGAGCATTGAGCACAGGGTTTGAGGCCATCCATAACCTTGATGAGAACAGATTCAGTGGAATGGTGGTAGGTGCAGGAGGGAGGGGGACCACGGAAGAATGTGACATGGTAAGTACAGTGAACTCTTAGTAGGTGCTTTGCGGTAAGCGGGGGTGGGGGGCTGGGGGTGGGGCATGCAGACGGATAAGTGGGGAGGTACATGAAAGGAGATGGGAAAAGATATAGGTCCAAGGTAGGACAAGAAATTTCAACACACTAAACGAAAAAGGCTTTGATGCAGGAAAGAGGTGAGGATTCGGTATAAGTTCTTCTGCCAAAGTACAGGAGTTGTCCTTAGAGAATGGATTGCTTGTCTGTCGTCCATAGCCATGAGAAGGAAGGCAGCGTACAAAGACATAGATGTAAGAGTTGGAGTTGGGTGGAGGTGTATGGAAACCTCGTGGAAGCTATCTTACTAGTGCATGTGTTCAACACGTTGGAGGATATTATACTGAATTAGCTGGATGAACTGGATGAAACCAAGTATGAATAAGGATGTGCTGGGGCTTTGAGGAGAAGAGAGAAGGTGTGGCATAAGTCATGGAGGACAGTGGGAGAAAGATGACAAGGCGGCCTTGAAGGCCTGCTTGAGATCACCCACCCTGAATGTCAGACCGTCTCACACTGAGCTGTGCACATGCCAACCTGGACTTGGAGTTAGACTTAATCACATTGAAGAGTTGTCAAATGAGGGCAAGTTTGGAATCTGAGAGTAAAGGAGTTAGTCCTGAGCTATCTTGGATGTAGGGGTGAAAACTTCAAGTACCATTGTTGTCAAAGTGATAAGCTGGAAATGACTAAAACAGATGAAGGTAGTCACATAGAACACTTTTTTATTTATTATTTATTTTATTTTATGTGTATTCATGTATTGCCTGCATGTATGTAAGTGCACTTGTGTCACGCAATGCCTGCGGAGGACAGAAGAGGCTGTTGGATCCCCTGAAACTGGAGTTATGGACCATTGTTAGCTGCCATGTAGGTGCTGGGATTCGAATCTGGGTCTTCTGCAAGAACACTGTTCTTAATCGCTGAGCCATCTCTCCAGCCCCTCACATAGAACACTTTTATCTCAAAAAATGTTTCACATGTCCATGGGGCAGAGAGCAAATACAGCTAGGAAAATCTGTCTTCCAAGAGGAACATAGACTATTAAGGGAACAGATAGACCAGAAGAGACTAGAGGATCTGGATTAAGATAAGCAAGGCTTGTGACCATAGACAACCTCCTAGATAACCTACTCCAACTGTGAGGGTCAGCACAGTTTCCAAAAGCATCAGCTGAGCTCCAGTTCCACAATGTCACCTGGTTCAGGTGTCTAAGAGGATGATTATACCAACTCTCCAACAGCAAGAGCATGGAGATCAGCACAAGGACCATCTTACTTCCACTGTCCTGCCACTAGACAACAAACACAATAGACAACTACCAAGGAAAAGGAGGAAGTGGGAGAAGGGGGAGGCATCATCCTGAAAGTGGAGGATTTACTCCAAAGGGACTGAAGACAAAGAAAAGAATGTCTTAGACTAGAATTAGCCGCTTATCCTTTAACTGCTAAACTGAAGTCTTCCCCTAGCGTCCTCAGTTCAAAAGTCAGGAGGAGCCGGGCGTGGTGGCTCAAGCCTTTAATCCCAGCACTAGGGAGGCAGAGGCAGGCGGATTTCTGAGTTCAAGGCCAGCCTGGTCTACATAGTCAGTTCCAGGACAGCTGGGGCTGCAGGGAGACCCTGTCTCAAAAAGACCAAAAAAAAAAAAAAAAAAAAAAGAGGAAGGTTAGCCAGATGGCTCATCAGATAAAGGCACTAACCTGAAGACCTGAGTTCAATCCCTGGATCCTACATGGTGGAAGGAAAGAACCAACACCTGAAAATCATCCTATGATCTCCACATGTGTACCATGGTGTGTGTGCGCATGTACCACACACACACGCACACAGATGTCAGATGACATCATCATGAGAGGCAAAGGAAGAAGACTTTTTTTCTGAATTGATTTGTAATTCATAAACTTTTACCTAGGAATAGACATTCTGGATCATTCAGAGATTTACAACATACAAAACACTTCTGTTCTCCTATGGTAACTATGAGCTGGCCATATAAGAAAAGGAATAGATTCAGATGTTCTAGGCAAATACCAACCTTATCCTATGCCAAACTGTGAGGATCTTGTGAAGTCATGGATGAGCAAGACACCAGGCCACGTGTGACAACGGGCATTGTGTTGACTTCTAATCTTTGTAAGCAGATCATCATCCAACATGGAAATGTCTGCTCATAAACCCATGCTAGAAAAGTGGGCACCAACTTCTTTTTTGCTTTTTAAATGAAATTTTTCAGGAGTTAGGGAGCTTTCCAGTTTTGTACTTTGTCCCTGGGGCACATCAGAAACCCACTATCCATTAGCTCTTTGGCTACAACTAAATGTCACCAGACTTGAATGTGTGTTGATGGTGCTACAGATGCCGGAAGGTTTTTTGCTTTTATTCAACACAAGCCAAAGATCACTATAGGTCAGGAGAATCATGTTGCTCAAGCAAGAGAAGCCGGGGAGTGGTGGGGGTATAGAGTTGAAGCAAAGTCAAGGGCTCCGTGCAATGGGAAGAAAACAGTAATGAAGACTCTTCCCTGAAGAATCAAGATGAAAGATGACAGCACTTGAGAAAATGATACAGCCAGAACCATGCTGAGTCACATTTCTGTTTTTTACCAAGAGCCTAGCATGACAGAATGTTTCACTCTAGAACCAGAGCTGTTATATGTTAGATGGTGTTTGGATTTGGACAGGCCTGCTATTATTTCTCCTGTCTTTGTCTATTTGAACTGCTATAAAAATATTCTAAGTTGGGGCTGGAGAGATGGTTCAGCGGTTGAGAACACTGGTTGTTCTTGCAGAGGACCCGGGTTCGAATCCCAGCACCCACATGGCAGCTAGCAACTGTCTGTAACTCTAGTTCCAGGGGGTCTGACAGCCTCTTCTGTCCTCCGCAGGCATTGCACGACATGGGTGCACTTACAATTTTTAAAAAAATGCAATATGAAAAAAATACTCTAAGTTGAGTAGTTTATAAACAACAAAGCTTTAAGTTCAAGGATGGGAGTTCAGCTTTAAAGCTAGCATATGGGTTGTCAGGTACAGACCTTTTTGGTTCCTAGGAAATGCCTTCCTGCTGTGATCTCACGTGGTAGAAGGGGCATGGGACCTATCTTTCACAAGGGCACAAATCTCTCATGACCTAATAACTTCCCCAAATTCCAAGCAGCTTCACACTAGGGATGAGGCCTCAACATACAAACTTTGTGAGGACACAAATATTCAGACCATAGCTCTTCATTTCCTCCCCAAATTCAATCATGCCAAATTATGGTAAGAATCAGAGGTAATATATTACAGCAACAGGCATGTACTAGGTGTTCACAAAATGGCTGCTGTTTTTAACAGAAATGATGAGCATAACAATGGTCTGAGCTAATTGTTTTCAAAGATTTTCTCAGAAGTCCACGGTTAATATGGAAAATGTGATTTAGACCAAAGGCTTTTAACTATGTCCATACACCAGAATATCCCATGAGGCATGTTTAAAATACATACCCTAGTTTTAGTCCTGGACATTTGACTTGCTATCCCTGAGGCAGAAAAGAGGCACCTAGGTAATTATCAAAGTCTATGGGTACAAACCAATGAGTCTTGATCTTGACCTCATATTAAAATAACTATGAAGCTTACAAAAATTACAGATGCCAGAGGCCACACCCTGGGTCAACTGAATTAAATCACTAGCTGGGCAGGCCCTGGTCTCTAAGCTTAACTTGGGAATCTAATGTACTCCTAGAGGTTATGCACTCTAGTTGATACCATCTAAGGTGCTTGTCAAAAACCCCAGTGCCTAAACCCCATGCATGTCATTCTGAATCAGATCTCTTTAGATGGAGGGCCAGTTATCTGCATCCTAGCAAAGCCCATAGGAAGTCACAGTTGATTTTGAAAATTGATATACTAGACTAATAACGTTCAAATGTGATTGCATGGTGGAGTCACTGGAATAATTTTAAAAGTAGAACAACTTGGTCCCTAGTTGTTTTGATTGAATTTTAATTGTTTACATCCTGCTAATCATTTTTAATCTTTTTTTAGAATTTCATACATAAGCACTGTATCTATGTCATCCTCACCTTACCCTCTTCACCCTCCAACTCCTCCCACATCCCCCTACTCTCTCTCAACTTTGATTTCTTCTTTATTATCGCTACACACACACACACACACACACACACACACACACACACGCTCTGACTCCAATTAGTGGTGTTTGTGTGTATATATGTTCATGGCTGACCACTTGAGATTGAGTAACCAATCAGGGAGCGCTTCCCCAGAAAAGACTGGTCTTCTCTCAGCTGCCATTGGTTGCCTGTAGTTCTTCATCTAGAGGTAGGACCCTGACGTTTCCCCCATCCACATTGCTGTGTCAGCTGGTGCTGTCATTGAGCAGGTCTTGTTCATGCAGTCTTATTGTTGGGTGCAGCTTCCCTGTCATGTCTAGAAGACACTACCTAGCAGCAGGCATCCTGGTCCTCTGACTCTTAAAATCTTCCTGCCTCTCTCTTCAGTATCATCTTGGGGAATTTGTAGAAATGCAAATTTCTAGACCATACTCTAGACCCTACTGGATCAGAGTTCCTGCAATCTACGTCATAACAAGCCCTCAAGGGCATTCTGATGTGCAGTAAGAGTTGAGAACCAGGGGATTCAACTTTGCTCATTAGCACTAATCAGTAGGTATTGATGGATTCAATGATCTGGTTGAAACTGAGTCAAGGGGCTTGTCCCAGTCAATTTTAATAGCAACCTGAGGGAAAAGCAGGTAAGATATGTGAGAGATGCTCAGAATGCACCAGTCTCACATGGTGTGGGTAAATGCATGAGGAAAAATGAAGAACTCTGGGGCTTCCAGGAGTACATGGTCTCTTCTTGCATGGTCTCTTCTTGCTCTGCAAAAGGAACCCAAAACACTTTTTATTTTTGAGACAGTGTCTCTGCAGTCTCTGGCCTGGTACTTGCTGTGTAGAGCAGGCTGGCCTTGATCTCACAGAGATCCCCTACCTCTGGCCCCTGAGTGTTGGGATTAAAGGTCATGCCTGGTTGCAAACCACTTTTTAATTAGGGCAACGCAAGTGCTTTAAACAGCTGCACCAGGCTTTATGGAGAACTTAATACTAGTCACTGCTTGTGATGTCCAGCTAAAACTTAGCTTCCTGAACCAGACATGAACAGGTTCTGCTTTTCTGGATATGGGGTGGGCAGCAGGGAACAGCATTGGCAACAAGCACCACGGCAATGTAAGGGGTGAGGAAACCGAACTGGAAAACAGCTTTGTGGGTTTGCTGTCTGGAACTTTAAGGGACAAGCCTAGAAGCCCTTCATGTTTCAGAAGGTCAGAGGCCCTCCATCACTGCCTGAGTGGCAAGCTCAGGTCATGTGTGCAAAGTCATTTGGCTGTGTTCTGTCTTCCCATCCGGTTTTCTGAAGCTGGCTTGGATACCAGGGAGCAGTTTCTTTTGTCTCAGGCTTTTCCCACCCCATCATTGCCTGACTGTCTGGCTTTGAAATTCCACTGTTGTAGTCCCTGTCTTCCCTTAGGAAACTTTGCTATTATGAAAAAAATCCAATTTGTTTTCACCTAACCCCAACTAGCAAATCTCAGGGCCAACAGGTTCCTTTCCTGATCAAAGTCCTAAATGCTACCCATATTTGGCCTCTAGGCGGTGCTAACCTTCTGAAAAACAAGACTGTTTATGTAACAGATTGGCAGTTTGAGCGGCTGTATAAATGTCATTCTTTAAAAATAAGAAGAAATTCTCTGTTAACTCAAACAGGAGCAAATTAAAAAGTGGAGTGAAACATCTATTTCACGAACACAATTCATCCGCTGTCTTTGGTACTTCAAATTGATACCTTTTCTCCAAATGATAACTGGCACCCTCCCACTGGCTTTAGCTACGTAGTGACAAAACAACAAATCAATCTACTCACTTCAGTGAAGAAGAAAAATCCAGACAGTTAGGACAGGCTTCATGTGATTCATACACCTGGAGACAGAATGCTTTCTAAGCCACCAAATATAAGAACCAAGCCACTAAACCATGACTGAGATGTTGAGTTTATCCCCAAAACATATCTAGGAAGTTGAGACCCTCCACTGTTTTAAACTTGATTATCTTTCCTTGTGAACTCACCAGGAGGGTCCTTGAAATACCAATTTTCAATAGTCTTAAGGGGATATCTATAACACATAGAGCCTTCTTGTGCTGAGGGCTTTGTGGTCAGTCCAGGATCTCAATCTTAGCTTCAAGATGGAATCACTCAGGGAGCTTTGGACAATCCCATGGCTCAGGTACAACCCCAAAGCAATTAAGTAAGGATCTCTGGAGGTGGCCTGGGCAGGTTTTTGGCCCTTCTGTTGTTGCTTAAAGCTCCTTTGGTGATGTAAACTGAGCACTAGTGCTGCTTTACTTTTTGCTTGGAGGTTCCCCCACCCCACCCCCCAAGCTCAGAGCTGTCCTTTGAGTACAGAAAGCAAGGTCTAGTTCTCACGCTGCCTTTCCCCAGGCTTTCCCTAGTTCTTTTCCTTTGGTTTCTACCCTCATCATCATGGCTAATTCCTAATGGGCCAACTCCAGTATCTTACTTCATGCCTGGACTTGTCTGAAATGCAACAATGGTCACACCTTGGTCTCACTTTCAGGGCTCTCCTACACAGTCACTAACTGGTCAATATGAAAGGTGTCCCATAAATTATTCCAGATGCAGTTTCAGAGACTAAGTAAGTGGTAGACTGCTTGCCTAGTATGCATAAAACCTTGAGGTCTATGCTCAGCACTGTGAGAAGAGGGAAAAAATCCCAGGGAGAAAGTCCTGGAAAGCTGTGTTTTAACTACTTGAATTTGGAGACACTAATCAATCTCATTGCCTCCAATACCTATCAATGACAGAATCTCAGCAGATGTGATTTATACAAGGTCACTTAATATGGAGATTGAGATTAGAATCAGGTATTCTAATTCATGAGAAGGGGTCATACTGTAGATAACCACAGTTTTTGTGTTTCAAAAAAATAATTATAAGGGGCTGGAGAGGGTGGTGAAGCTACTCTTATAGAGGACCCAGGTTTTGTTCCTAGCATCCACCCACATGGCAACTAACAACCATCTGTAACTCCAGTTCCGAAGGATCCAACTTCCTCTTCTGTCCCCCATGGGTATTATGCACACATAGTGTACTTACATAGATGGAGGAAAAACACTCATACACATAAAATAAAAATAAAGAAATACCATTTCTGTTTTTTTTTTTTTTTTTGGTCTTTTTGAGACAGGGTCTCCCTATAGCTCCAGCTGACCTGGAACTCATTATGAAGACCAGGCTAGCTTTGAACTCACAGAGATCCACCTGCCTCTGCCTCCTGAGTGCTGGGATTAAAGGCATGTGCCACCATGCCAGGCTAGAAATACCATTTCTTTAAAAATTCAAGAAAAAAAAATCATCTTTGTGATGAATCATCAACTTGATAGGATCTAGAATCACCTAGGAAACAAATCTCTAGGCGTATCTGAGTGAATTTCTAGATTGGGTTAACTGAGGTGGGAATTCACTGTAAATGTGGGTGGCACCATTCCATGGGCTGGAGTCCTGCAGTGAATACAAAAGAGAAAGAAAGCTAGCTGAGCACCAGCATTGGTCTTCCTCTGCTTCCTAATTATGGATGTAACATGATCAGAGGCTTCAAGCTCCTGTTACCATGACAACCTTGCCATGATGGCCTGGACCCCGGAACTGTGACCAACAAAACCAAAATAAAACAAGACAAACCCTCTTTCTTCCTTGTTTTTGTCAGGTATTCTGTCATAGCAGCAAACAAAAAAATTAACTAACACAATATCCTATGAATCTTCCTGTTCTTACCAGTCAGATATTGGGGAAATAGCAAAGTTCCCATGAAAGTCAGACTTGGACCCTCACTCCCACTGGAACCCACATTAGTTCTGTGGTTTGGAGCAAGTATTTTTATCTTATCTGAGCCTTGGTTTTCTTATCACTCAAATGGGGAAATACTTGTCTCTTAGTTTTTGTGAAGATTTGAAGATATAACAATAAAGGATGAGATATATAATGTGGAACTCCATATTGAGTAAACATTCAAAACTGATTACTATTGCCACTTGTGCTGTTATTATTTAAGTAATCAACATTTGTCTGACTTTGTGATATGGTAAGAAAGAGAACTAGAATGACGGTCCAAGAGGGGTCCACCACGTTACTCTACTTTAAACAAAGCTAACTCAGTGCATCAGAGAAAAAGCTGCAGGAGTTTGGTGTTAACTATGTATTTTCTGATTATAAGTGAAATATACATCATTCTAGAGAATACTTACATTGCAGTGCAGATTATTCTACACCCACGTAAGATGCTCTTTAGAGACCCCAGGACTAGAATAGGGAAAGGAGTCTTCTCTGAGCTAAAGCCAGAGAAACAGGACTTTCCACTGCCATTGTGACTATTTGGTCACATCACACTATGTGGCTTATGAATTTCAGATACCTGGGAAAGTGGAGGCCCAGAGGTTGTATACCTCATTCAGGATCCCACAACCCTTCATCTCCCAAACCAGGTCTCCTAAGTCCCCACTCTCCGCTCCTTCTTCTCCACTGCCCATCGCTAAGTAATTTCTCTAAGTCAGCAAAATTTTACCCTTGGTAGACATGAATATGCATTAACTATGTGACTTTCTCCCCAAGCCACATGCACAATGAATTAGATGAGGGGGAAAGATCAACACATGTTCTTAAATTTGGTTCATGTGGGTTAGGGACCCAAGGGCATTTTAGAAGAATAAAAGGACCTGGATGGACAGTGGTTTCTGAAACGATCCTCTAGGACAGATCAAATGGATCCTAGGCATTCAGGTTTAAGCTAAACCCTAAGTGATAGTGAAAATGTGCTTGTTCAACACCAGGACATGTAGAGTGCTAGTGCTGCAGGTGTGATAGAAATGGACACCAGAGTCACCCAAGCACTCTTGTTTCTACCCTTCAAGACTTTGTCTAAATAGGAAAGAGCACGAAACAAAAGTGACATTTCACATGACTTTTGTTGAGTAGAATTGCCAGATTTTTTAGTTGTTGGGTCTCTCAACTCTATGAACAACTAAGGATTTACTTTAACCCCACTGTTTGGTTTTGCTGTATACAATCTGTCAAACAGTTTCACAGGTTAATCGGCCTAGGGCTTCGTTTACCTTTGTGGTATAGACTTTGATCATTACTAGAGATATTTCTTATGCTACTAATTTCTTTCAATTACGGCACTAAGATGTGCAGTAAGAATGGGTAAAAAGGCTTCTCTTCTGAGAGCTATTCTGTTTTAATTGTGGGTTGAAGTGAATAGGCATGATCCCATGGCTGGCCGTGTTTTTGAAAGTCAGCAGTAGGAAAGTTTGCCCCCCTCCCCCACAAGAGGCCTCCAGTATCTTTGTGTGTAGGAATGAACACTGACTCTCCTACAGATTGTGGTGTGGAAGAAGGGAGTGAGGAAGTGAAAGGAGAAGGTGGGCGACACAGTGCGGGGACAGTGGCTGAACAGGCTTCTTGCCCGTTGAGCTGAGGCTGCTGCCTATTTGGTGCTCACCTAGGTAACCTGTTGCCAGGAGAACAATAACTTCCCCATGACAACCTCAGAGCAAGGTCCTTGGCATTGCAAACGGAGCCGGCAAAGTCTGCCCTTGAGTGGGCCTGTTGCTTAATGAGCGTGCATTAGCACTGCAATCATTTCCAGAAGGATGGAGGGGTCAGAGGGCTCTTGGCTTCTTCCCACCCTCTCCAGCACCTAGCTCCTTGGCTGCCCACCCACATATCGATGTTTGCTACCGCTTGTTTTGAGGGATTTTCTGCTTTTCATTTGTAGAAGGACTGAACAATATGGCCACACAATTTCTTGAGAACCAGATTTTTAACCTTTACAGGGTCTTTCACTGTCCCCTTGACTCAGTGCCTTCCTCTGTAAGAGAATCAATTTTTATTCCTCAAAGTTCAGCTAATTTATGTGGATCATGCTGCCCAGTCATGCTTGCTATAACTGATGGTCTCCTATTAAATTCAGCTCCTTCTCAGAATGACTAGACTAGCCTATCACCCGCCTTTTGAAGGGATTACTTTTGTTTCTAAGTAGTTAAGCCTCAAACAAGAACCTACATCCCTCTTTCTCCCCACAGAGGCCATCAGAGTAGGTGGCAGCATTCCGGGTGGGGTTTAAGGGATCCAAGAGATTCCCAATGCAAAACGGTTTTCTCTGGTGGTGCCTGAAATTTCACTTTTTCTGTAAAGCATTGTTTGAAGCTTCATAATAATATAATTTATCTTGGGAGGATATTACCACTCAGGTGGGACTCTTAGAAGTGATGCAGGATCAGATGGGACTGGAAGGGCCCCTCTTCCGGTCACTTTACAATTGTGTGTTCATCAGCCTTTCTCAAAATTCTGAGGAAAGCTAACAGTGAAACTTGAAGAAATGGTCTCAGAGCTAAGTATATCTGGGGTAGATGGAGTTAAATCATGTTAAACAGATCTATCTTCTAGACCATTGTTCTATGAATGAAATTGGAAAATCAGCCCACAGAAGTGTAGAAAAGCCACTGGGCAAGATCTTGCTCTGTTGCCCTTAACTGCTCAGAAGACTAGAAATCACACTCTTAAAATAATATTATTTGATGATAAATAATTGAGATAATTTTTGTGTGCTCTTCTGTTTGTAGGGGGTTGCATGTGTGTGTGTGTGTGTGTGTGTGTGTGTGTGTGTGTGTGTACCTATGCACGTGTGTGAGCATTCATGTGGAGGTCAGAGGTCAACCTTGAGTGTTGTTCCACAGGAGTCTTCCATCTTTTTATTTTAATTTTAATTTCATGTGTATGAGTGCCTTGCCTGCATGTATATAAGTACACTTGTGTTGTGCAATGTCCGTGGAGGCCAGAAAAAGCCATTGGATTCCCTGGAAGTAGAATTATAGATGGCTGTTAGTTGCCGTGTGGGTGTTGGGAACTCAACCTGGGTAGTCTGCAAGAACATTCAGTGCTCTTAACTGCTGAGCCATGTCTTCAGCCCCCACTTTTGCTTTTTGAGAGTCTCTTACTGGGTTCTGAGGCGCACTGAGCTGGATAGGCTGGCAGGCCAGTAAGCTGCAGGGACCCACCAGTTTCCACTTTGCCAGTGCTGGGATTATAAGTGTGTGCCACTATGCCTGGTATTCTAAGTGAGTATTGAGAATCAAATGTAGGTCCTCAGGCTTGCATGGCAAGCAGCTTATAAACTGAGCCATCTCCCCTTTGTTTCTTTTTCTAAAAAAAAATTTTTATTTTATTTTGTGTGTATGAGTGTCTTGCCTGCATATATGTAAGTGTACCCATGTTGTGCAATGCCTGTGGAGGTCAGAAGAGGGGGTCAGACCCCCTGGAACTGGAGTTATGGATGGTTGTTAGCTGCCATGTGGGTGCTGGGAACAGTACCGAGTGCTCTGCAATAGCAGAGGCTGATTTTGAACTCCTGATCCTCCTGCTTCCTGCTTCTACCTAGCCAAGTACTTGGACTACAGGCTTTCACTACCACTGGACTTAAAATCAAAATTGTAAAGGTTTAGTTTTAAAGTGGTGAAATAGAATAATAATGCCTAAAGACTGAAGGAAGCAGCTAAGACAATGTAGTGGTCACAGATATTACATAGCCATTTCCTGTGAATGGAACATTGGGGGGGGGGGAAGAGAGGAAAGCTCCTAGGATTCAGGATGTAAGTAAAACATACTAAGCTCAGGAAGTAAAACTTGTAAGGACAGGAAGCTCCTGAAAGTTACAAGATACAACTTATAACTTGGCCCCTCCCTAAAGTTATATAAGCAGTAACAATGGCTGTGGGAGGAGACTCTTCAGTGGCCGAGCTGCCTATAAGTCCACACAGGGATGGGTGTTTCTGTGATCCAACTGCTTGCAGATCACCCATGCTTCAGGAAGTAACCTGCCCCTCATACTCACCTAAGTAACCCCAATAGCCATTGATTCACTAAGCTAGATTTGGGTGAAATAATTTCTTTGGTCTGTTGTTGGTGCTCTGTTTAGGGTGTCACTCCAGGAAAAGTCACACTTAACACAGTATACACTCAATATTGCAAGAATTAGCATGGAACCCATATCATTGACCATGACCCAGGAGCCTCTGAGTAGTCCTTACAGTAAGCTTATAGATAGAATAGACTATGATTCTGAAGATACTGATACTGATTCAGAATATAATGTCTATCATCTAGTAGATGCTTCAGTATATTTACTGAGAGGATTATAGGCAGATGAATGCCTAAGTCTGTGTTTGTACAAGATGCACTCTAAATCAACAGGAACCATGTGGGGCTGACCCCTGCATTAGATGATGAACATTTGGGTTGATTACACCTTTTGATTATTGTGACTAAAACACTGCAGTGAGCATTAGTGGACAAGTGTCTGTTGACTTGTATTTCAGTGGCATGCTGCCATTGTGAGGTCAAAGGCCATCTCCTCTATCTGATATAGTGGGGTCTAGAACTGAGCAATGGCTTCTTTCCAACAAGTATTGACATACTCACCTAGCTGGCCCCACATTAGACATTCTCCCTACTAAGAAATTTGGCAAGCCCAGAGCAAGTCCATGTCCCACAGGCTTATGCTGTGATGTGAAAAGGCTGTGAACTTTCAAAGCTACATTACAGATTACTTAATTGAAATTCAGAGATGGTTGAGCTTGGTGTGCACCTGAGTATCAGAAAAGAGGTACTAGTCATCTACTGCTGCTGTAGCAAACTGTCACCACCTTAGTATAAAAATTTATCTTCCTGTGATTCTAGAGGTCAGAGGTCTAAAATCAGTTTCATGGAGCTGCAGTTAAAGGGTAAGCAGGGATGGCTGCTTCTAGAGGCTCTGAGGGGACAAGTCTGCCTTACCTTTTCTTTTTCTTTAGGACTTCCTGCATTCCTTGGTTTATAGTTCCTCCCTCATGTTCAAAACACGTTATTCTTCTCTTCATCATAGAGCCTTCTCCTCTGATTTTTGCTTATATAGACTACTGTGCTTACAGTAGGCCACCCAGATAATCCAGAATATTCTCCCATCACAAAAGTCCTCAATATAGTTGAATCTGTCTTCCAAAGTCCCTTTTGCCATATAAGGTAACAAAGTCACAGGTTCCAGAGGGTAGGGTATAAGCACATTTGTGGTGGGGATAAGGGAAATATTTAAGGCTTCCTGGAGAATATCTATGTTGGCTTTGACAACAGGCAGCCAGCATAGGTAGATGGGTGGGGTTGACATTTTAGGGAGCAAGTAGATGTGTGCTGTTTACCTAAAATAGGGCCTACCACACAGGACACAACAGGTGCCCAAGGCTACTGTGAGCCTACACTCTTCTCATTATATCAGTGGAGAATTCTGCGTTCTGTTAGTATTTATGAGCAGTGGCCAATGCACTGGTCCCTCTTAAGTCCATACAGCCACAGTGGAAAACACAGACAATGGATGCGGTGGGTCTGTGACAGATGTACATCTCACATCTCACCAACATTCACTGAGTTCTCCAAGGCTGGGTAATGTTGGGCTCTGTGTACACAGATGATGAAACATTTTTTTCCTTTATTTCTCAAGGTCTATACCATGAGCAGAATTATAGTTGGAAAAGAAAAATGAAACACAACATGTATGCTTAATAAAACCTGAGTCTTGAACGTTATAGATCTGGTTCCTGTGCTATGAAGACTGTAGGGGGCAGAGGAAGAAGCATCCTTGTGATGAGAAGAGATACAGGTGCTTTGCAGGGAAGCAAAGGATCGCAGGTGAATGTAGAGGAATTAGTCCTAGGGGACTGGGGAGATGGCTTGGTGGTAATACTATGTAAGCATGAGGATCTGAGTTTGAATCCCCAGCACCAGTGTGAAAAGTCAGGTATAGCTGTTCCCACTTCTATCTCCAGCACTGTTGGGGGAGGTGGAGGCAGGAGGATCACTGGGGCTTGATGGCTGACAGCCTAGCTCCAGGTCCAGGTGAGAGATTGTCTCAAGGGACTAAGGAACTAGCCTGGTGTTCTCTGGCCTCTGAATATTCATGCAAGGGCACACTCCCCTCATACGTACATACCTATATATATATAATATATGGTTAAACATGGTTAAGTGGGGTTGGGTTTTGAGAGAAATTGGCTTAGTAAAAAATCCTAGCAGCTCTGACAGTCCAGCAGATGGCTGACAGAAAGATGAACCGTGCTGTGTTGTGCCTTGAGCCCTTATTTCTTCCATGTTTGCCCAAATGCTCTGCCTTAGTGCACTGCTCAGCATTCTCGGGGTCTTCTGTCCTTTCAAGTGGTTTCAAGGGAGAACTCGTCACTCATCAGGAACACACAAACAGCTCCAGAATAGGTCCTGTGATAGCCTCAAAAACAAAACATAAAGGAGAAAAATGTGATTAGGTTTGCATTCGGAAACCCCAGATTTATGCCCTCAGAGGCAGGAGTAGGCTGACACTCGGCGCTGTAGGAGCTCGGCTTAGATCCACTTGCTGGCAGGAGGGTTTACCAGCTGAGGCCTAGGCAGTTTGCTTCATTTCTTAGTTATGTCCCCATGTATAATAAAATGGGGACAAGAGTAGTAGCTACCACACCAGGGGCTGTGGATGATTACAGTTTGTGACATATCTATCACCTGCACACCGTAAATTCTTAATCAAGGGTCTACTCAGTGCAAAACGTTACAGGGGTACTTCTCTAAAGCTTTAAAGAAGGTAGGAGAAAATGATAACTCAAGTTAATCCTTTTTTAGAAACTTGAAACAAATCCCCTAAGGCCAAAACAAATCAAGTGACTTACAGAAAGCGGTGCAAAACAGATCAAGTGATTTACAGAAAACGGTGCTTACTGACTCATTGGCAAGCATCCTGCTTCCTTGCATTTTCCTTAGTGATTTATCTGAATCCTGGAATATGTGTTCAGATTGACCTCAGTCTCTTTATGAGAAGACATTTCAGAATACAGATCTGCTTCCAGATGTGTGTATGTGTGTGTGTGTGTGTGTGTGTGAGAGAGAGAGAGAGAGAGAGAGAGAGAGAGAGAGAGAGAGAGCCTTTGGGAGGAATATCAAGCGTAATCATCAGTACCACTACACAGCCAGCAGTTACACAGCCTGATATCACCGCCTGGGAGCTTTTCTCCTCATCTAGGAGGTATCAAGGGCAGGTGTGATCATTAACCCGTTTTGCTGACGAAAACACTGTGGTTGAGAGCAGCTCTGCAACATCTAAGAAAACACAGGAAACAAACGGCAGAGCTCATGACTCCACATCCTCTGCCTTTAGAGAAGTCAGCATGGCAGTGAAGTGATTGAAAACACACACCCAGTTCTATGCAGCCAATGGGTGTTGGATTTCTGAGCTGTCACTTTTGGGTGCTGGGTGCTATTTTGAAAGTGTGACTATTGTGCAAGCATTTTTTAGAATGCTTTATAAATTCTCTCTCCTTCTCTGCCTCCCCTCCTCACTCCTCTTCCTTGCACAGCACGTCTAACTACGTTTGATTCTTCCCATTTGACCAGTGGCTATAGTCCCAAATAACCTCAAATCTGAACTTTTCTGGTGAGACTTGATGTCAGTGAAGATATTCAAATACAATCACAGCTTCTAATGATCCATCCAAAAGGACTAGAACCAGAGTAGCAGTGACAGAATGCAGCATACTCACTCCCCCCAGGGGACTGTTTTAAAGTGTGTGCATCCCCACCCTCTCGCCTCATTTGGGTGTGAAAGTTCTGTTTCTGTGAACTTCAGGATCACATTACTTTATCATTTGTGGTTTTAGAAAGTCACTAAGCAATTTCCTTTCTTCCCCACCCAAGATCAGTACCAGTTGAGAAAATGAGACTTAGAAAGGCAATAAATGGAGATGGAAGTGTGACCTTTATTACTGACAAGCACACAGGAGATCCTGAGGGCTGTGGCCCAAAAGAGGACCACCAGCTAAAGTCCAAGGTAGGGATATGCTCTCAGGAAGCCCAGGACCAACACGATGTTTATCTCCAGGCTAGGCAGAGCCTTCCTTAAGCATCCCACAGGCCAGAGCCTATGCCTGAATTCCTACAGATGGGCAGGAGAGAGGGGATTCAGAGTGGGACAGGCAGAGAATGTCAGGAGAGAGAGGTCAATGAAGGAAAGCATTATGTGAGTTTTCCTGGGGACATGTAAACAATGTCTTTCTACCTGAGACAGAGCACCAAAGACAGATCAAAGAGATTCTGTGCATGCCTAGCTTAGTGAATCCGTGAATTCATTGAGGTTTGGCGAGGGGTTACTTACAGGAACATGGGTAACTGGACAGCAGCAGCTGCATCACTGAAAAGCCCATCCTGGGTGACATTCTTGGAGGCAGCTAGAAAGCCAGGGAATTTCTCTTCCCCAGTAGTCCTTACTGCTTATATAACCTTGGGAAGGGGGTTTGTGAATCTTTTAAGTTTCAGGAACTTCCTGAGACTTGTGAGTTGTTTATTTTCTGAGTTTTCCAGGATGGAATTTTTCAGTTTTGAGGAAATTGTTATATAACAGAGGGGAAGCGTGAGAAAAAAAAGGAGTTGGGATGTTCACTTCTACTGGAGCATATGGGTGGCTGAGGTAGGAGGGTCATAAATTCCAGGTCAGTCTGGGCTATATTACAATACCCTGTCTGTAGAAAAGCAAGCAACCAACCAACAGCAATGAAAACAAGGACCTGCAAGATGGCTGAGCTGGTAAAAGCACTTGCTTCCAAACCTGATAACCTCACCTGAGTTCAGTCCCCAGGATCTACATGGTGGAAAGAGAGAACAGATTCCCTCATGCTCTGTAGCATGTGTCCACATGTGTGCACACACAAAATCAATAACTAAATGTAAGAAAACTTTTTAAACAAAGCAAGAAAACCACTCCAATAGAAACAACAACAAGAAGAATGTTGTTTCTTTGCCCTGCATTTATTAAACTCCTAAATCACCCTCTCGCCCAAGGAAAACTAATAGATGAGGGTGAGGGCAAAACACGGGGTTAATAGAAAAGGAATTCCCCTCTTGTACTTTCCATTTTAATTTAATGTGAACACCGTTTCCTGGAGTTAAATGTTATTCCTGTGTAACAGAGGGAACTGGAAGAAGGTCATTTCCCAAGGTCACACAGTAGATGGTGATGGGAAGGAGTTGAACATCTGTCTGAGTACACAGCCCACACATGTTCCAACACGTTAAGAAGGAGGTTTGATTGTGCACAGACGGGCCCTGTGAAAGTCAGTGAGTGAAGAGATCCTTCCACCTGGGCAATCAAGACAGGCTTTTTGAAGTAGGTAGGATTCGAAGTGAACTTTGGATAGACATAAAAGAGCCGATGGAAGGACTCTCTGGGAGCACACACTGCATAAACAAAGGTAAGGAGAGGGAAGTTAGTAGGCATAGTACCAGGAACAGGAAGTTGCCCAGTGTGGCTTTCCTAAATATGAGTTATACAAGTAGGAGTCCACTGGGCTGTGTTGGAATATTGTAGTAAGCACCTTTCAGAACAGAGAATGACAGGAGTGGGCAGACGATCAGAATTGGACCCAAGATCAAAATGTTTGAGCCTGGGTGACTAAAAGAATGATGACGGCATAAAAAATGCAAGAAAAAAAAATGCAAGAAAGGCAATGAGACTGGTTTCACAGTTACTTATCTTCAAACATGCTTAATGGAGTGATAGAGATAAGAGAGTGCTTCTTGGGCTGGGCGTGGTGGCGCACGCCTTTAATCCTGCAGAGGCAGAGGCAGGTGGATCTCTGTGAGTTCAAGGCTAGCTTGGTCTATGTAGTGAGTTCCAGGACAGCTGGGGCTACAGGGAGACCCTGTCTCAAAAAGACCAAAAAAAAAAAAAAAAAAAAAAGAGAGAGAGAGAGAGAGAGAGTGCTTCTTTTCGTCTTCTATCATCTATTCATTCATTCATTCATTCATTCATTCAAGGTCTTTCAGCTGTGCTTTTATGATATACCTGGAACTGAGAGGATTTCATAGCAATCACAGACATGACACCTGCCCTTGAAGAGTTAAGTGGGGAACTGAAGCCTAAACAAGCATGTAAACATGAGGCAGCTACTGTGGGGGGCAATGAGTTCCAAAGGAGTCAAGCATGGCATTTGAAAGACTATAATAAATACGGCTCTGACCTGCTTATGATGGTCCTCAGGGAACATCTCTGGAGGAAGTGATGTGATGCCTGGGCTAAGATCTGAAGGGCGAGTAAGGGTTAACTGCTTGGAGAGAAGGAGAGCATTGCAGGCAGTGGGACGCTCACAGGATGGAACAATACATAACACTAAAGCAAATGACTCCCTGCTGCTATCAGTGAGGGGAGGAACAGCAGCATAATGAGAGGTTAGATGCTGCACACCACCCTTTTCTACAAAGTTTGAAAACAGAAAAAGAGTGAAGCATGGCATATCAACAACAAAATGTAAAAGGCAATAAGAAATAAACACAAAATGCAGAGATGTAATTACCTTTAGAAGAAGTTGTGGTGGGGAAGTTTCACAAATAAGCTATAAATTATTGGCAATGGTCTGGGTGCCACTGAGTTGGATAGGGAGTTCTGAAAAGTTCATTGCATCATTTTATTTGTTTGTTTTTTTAAGACAGGGTCTTCCTGTAGTCCCAGCTGGCCTGGAACTCACTATATAGCCCAGGCTGCCCTCTGTCTCACAGAGATCTGCTTGTCTCTGCCTTCCTAATGCTGGGATCAAAAGCATGGGCCAACACACCCTGCTCATTGCATTATTTTAAATATAGACCTAAAGAAGACCATGCACTGGACCACTTATAGCATGACGTAGCCAAGAATTATGATTAAGAAAATTCTGGGTTCCTGAGTTTTTTTAAATGGTAATTCTGGGTGTTGGGGACTTAAAGAATGTCAATAAGGTTGAGATAGAAAAATGGATGTGGGAGAGACAGGAATGAGGCTCCAAAGACAGTGTGTATGTGGGGGGGGAGGTCTTAACCACATAGAGCCTTGCCGCATTTTCAAGCAATTTTGTCTCTATCTCGAGATAAATGTTCTTAAGTAAGAGATACCTTCAAAATTTGCAATTTTTGCAAAAAGGCTGCTCTGCCTCAAGCTAAGGAGAGGTTAAAATGACTGTGACCACTTAGGAAGTCCTGTTAAGACATACGATGGTGAGAGCTTAGAGTGGTGTGGAAAAAGCACTGATGGTGGTACTGGTGCTGGCATGACAGTGGAGATGGTGGAGGCAGTGATGGTGGTGAAGGTGGTGGTGCTTATGGTAGTGGAGGAAGTAATGATGGCGATAGTGATACTACTAGAGGTGGTAGTGATGGTGGAAGCAGTAATGGTGGTGATGGTACAGGTAGCAATGGTGATATTGTTGGTGCTGGTGATGATAATGGATTTTAATATTAAAATGGAGAGAAAAGGTCATATTTAAAGATTCTTAGCAAAATCTATAGAATTTAGATCAAGATTTGATACATGTGTTGACAGACAAAGACATGTTAAAGATAATTGTTTCTGGTTTGCCAATAAAGAAGGGTTGGGTAGAGAAAGGGAAGGAAGAGTTCAGTCCAGCTCATGTTGAGTTTGAGCCGCTTGCTCAGGCTCCACCTCTTTTTCAACTTTCCTCCAGAAATGATGCCTTCTCTTTCTCTTTTATTTTTCTATTGTCAAAAGAGAGTTAACAAGTTCAAATTCTTCCTGGAACGAGAAAGGTAACCAGGGTGAATGAAGCAGGCCGGGTCAGGTTTGAAACGTGCACAATGGTGATCTGTAGACAACAGGATATGTCAAAAGTGGGCAGCTCTATCTCACATAAGCCCAAGTGGTGTGGGCAAGAGTTCCTAACTCTTGATTTTTCCAGAAGAAAAAAAAATCATGATTTTTAGCAATTAATTCCTCTCTTTCTCTCTCTCTCTCTCTCTCTCTCTCTCTCTCTCTCTCTCTCCATGACAGGTGAAAGTGTCATTAAATGTCTTGTTTGGCATCCAGTCCTGTCTCTCTCTCTCTCTCTCACACACACACACACACACACACACAGAGCAGCCATAAAGTCAAACCTGTGGACTAAATAGAACAAACCTGTGGCCCAGGGGTTACTTAATGTTTAATTACTCATCATATGATTTATTAATATACCAACTTTTGAAATAATTCTGGATCAGACAAAAATCACAAAGTTGAAAATTAACTGTATATTAGATAACTGTTGTATTGACCTTCAAAAAGTATTTAAAAATTTTTGTCATGGAAGTTTCACGACGAGGAAATAGCATTAAAATCAATGAAATGTAGCACTGTTATCAGGTACCAGAATGGAGATTTTACCAAAATATACTTATTTAAGCATCATTTAAAATTTTATTTGGATAATGTCAAATCCTAAGGAAAAGTATAAATATAGACTGATGAATTTCTACATACACTCACTTCATCCAGATGTATCAGTTCTTCACTTTTATCCTAGTGGGGTTTTCTCTCTGTCCCTTATCTGATCTATTTAAGCTATAGACCATGGCTACTAATAGCTAAGTCTGCATCCCCTAGAGAAAATGGCATTCTCTCATATAACCATAATGAAACGAGCAAACTCAAGATCAATACAATACTGTTATCTAATGCACAGTTAATTTTCACTCTGATTTTTTCTGATCCAGCCAGGGTCACTCAGTACTCTGGGCAGTCCTATATCTTTAGTCTCCTTTAATTTGGAGCGGTTACCTCCTGTCTTTTGTGACATCAGCATTTCTGAAGACTATAAGCAAGCTGGTCCATAGAATGCCCTCAACTAGAGTTTTCCTGTTTCTTCATGATCAGATTCAGGATGTACATTTTGAGTAGAAATGCTATACACTATGTCTGTGGGACCTCACCTCAGGTGGCACAAATATCACTTTGATCAGTTAAAGAAGGTTGTGTCTGCCAAATTCCCCATCCTACAGGAAGTAGGATAGGGAATCAGCAATCAGCAATTAGTCTGTGGGGAAATAGTTTATGTTCACCTGATCACCAACATATTTACCCAATAATTTTAGCATCCACTGAAGATTTCTTTCTTTCTTTGTATCTGTGTGGCAGCCAAATTTGTGTGGTTATAACTATGATTTGAGGTTAACATTGCCCAGCATATGAATCATTATTACTATGGAGGTTGTACATTTATGATTTTTTTCAAAGAATTCTTCTACATTTATCCACATGCCACTGTAGAGGAGCGCTTTCTCTTTCTCCATTCATTTGCTCATTTATTTTTATACCTGTGTGGATACCTGGACTCCTTTTGCAGCCAAAGTTTTTATAGCTTATAACAGTGAATTTTGTGCTAGCACTGCACATACCTGGCCAGTGGAAAGCCCTGCCAGTTGGCTATGTTCCTTCGACATGGTTCTGTGTATTTTTGAGGACTTACTCTCTGCCATGAGATCTTACAGCTTTCTGAATGGTCTCTGCTTTAGACCTGGAATCAGCCATTTGCCTAAAAGCCCTGCTTCCTTTCAGTGGAGAACTCATTTAGAAACTAAACTCTGGGCCCTAGAATGCTCATAGCTGCAGTATTAGTTACTTTCCTTGTTGCTATAGCAGAATACCTGACTGGAACAATTTAAGGAAGGAGGGATTTATTTTAGCTTACAGTTTGAGGTAAAGTCTATCATGGTGGGGAAGGCATGGCGACAGGAGTGTGAGACTGCAGGGCACACTATGTCAATTGGCATTCATAGTCAGGAACCAAAGAGCAGTGAATGCCCATTCATCTATATTCTCCTTTTTATGCAGTTGAGCACCCCAGCCTATGAAATGTTACTGCCCACATTTAGGGCTAGTCTATCCACCTCAATTAATCTAATCTGGACAGTCCCTCAGACTGGCACACAAATTTGTCTCCAAGGTGATTCTAGATCCTATCATGTTAACAATCAATATAACCCACCACAAGTACACCCTTTGTCAGCTTGACACTCAAACATCATTCTTGAGCCATAACCTTCCGTCCCTTGTCCCCATAAACTCATGGTCAACTCATAATGCAAAATATATTTAGTTCGCCTTCAGAATTCCCCATAGTCCATAATAGTTTCAGTACTGTTTAAAATTCCAAAGTCCAAGTCTCTTCTGAGCTTCAAAGCAATTTCTTGAGTTCCTATGAAATTAGTTACATAGGCCAGATATACGATGGCAGAAAATAACCATTCCAATTCCAAAATGGAGAAATAGTGACGTATCAGGGAAAAATTGGACCAAAGCAAGAGTAAAACTCATCAGAGCAAATACCAAATCCTGCAGCACCATGTCTGGCATTTAGGGTTCATAATGGAATCATCTGTGCTCTGAAGGGTAGCCTCAATTCTCCAGCTCAGCTGCTTGTGCTACGTATGGCTTCTGTCTTAGGCTGACTCCAAGCCATGCATGCACCTTTTCTCAGTGGACAAGCCCTGGTCCTAGCATCTCCAACATCCTGAGGTCTCTATTGTAACTTAGGTTTTATCTTTACTGCCTCATGCAAGGGCCTCCTTTGAGATTCTGATCCTGTCACACATTGCCTGACTTCAGTGGTTCTTCAAAACTACACAACAGGCTCCATGACTGTCTCAATCTTTAAAAAAAAAATTTTTTTTTTGGTAGGATCTCACGATGCAGTTCTGGCTGACCTGGAACTCACTATGCAGACCAGGCTGGTCTTGAACACACAGAGATTTGCCTGCCTCTACTTCCTGAGTGCTGGGATTAAAGGAGTACAGACCAAGCAAGTTGGCTAATCTTATGTCTTTTTTCTTTTTTTTTTTTCTTTGTTTTGTCTTTTAGAGACAGGGTCTCCCTGTAGCCCCAGCTGACCTGGAACTCAGTATGGAGCAGGCTGCCTGTAATCTCATAGAGATCTGTCTGCTTCTGCCTCCCAAGTACTGGGACTAAAGGTGTGCACTACCACACCTGGCCAGTGGCTAGTCTTGTATCTTTTTACCTGCAAAACCAGTAGTAAATAGATGATGCTGCCAAGTTCTGCTGCCAGTTTGGGATACATCCTGGCCTTTCAGACTATAGCTATAGCAGCTTTTGTATGCCATGATGGATGAATTTGCAAGGTCACTCTCCTAGGCACTTGGTGTTTTTTGTTTGTTTGAAGGTTTATTTGTTTATTTATTTATTCTCTTTTTGAGACAGGGTCTTCCTACAGCCCCAGCTGGCCTGGAACTCACTATGTAGACCAGGCTGGCCTTGAGCTCATAGAGATCTGCCTGCCTCTGCCTCCTGAGTGCTGGGATTAAAGGTGTGTCCACCAAGCCTGCTGGCGGTTGTCTTTGAGCAAGGCTCCCCTTCAGCTGCACTCTCAACTAAGGCTTTCTCCATTCAAGTAAATTTGTATTTTTACAAGTCAGAAGCCTTGATGGGTGCAGTGTTGCTTCAGGGCATCTTTCCTACAGCCCCAAGCAGACTAAGAGGTTTTTCTTTCACAATTACAGATGCTTTGTTGCCTGCACTCCCTTAGTCTTCAATCTGAAACTTGTTCACACAATTTTCCTTACTAACCTTCAGTTTTCCTTTTGCTCTCCCTAACTTTTGATCTGAATTAGAACACTGAGCACTGGCAGTTCCACAACTTGAATGGTTATAATGTTTTGAAATTTGTCTCCCAAAGCAATTAATTACTTTTTAATTCATTACCTTTTAATCCAGCCTCATGCATGGTCTGGGACATGAGCAGAATGCAACTAGTTTCTTTGCCAGAATGTAGCAGGTATGACCTTGTACCTCAAGATTCTTCATTTCAACTCTGAACTCAGGAGCCAGGCCTGCATTGTCTGTTTTTCTTGGCATTCTAGTCTTCTAAACTCCCACCAGAATGATCCACGAAGCTCTGATCATAGCATGTTAGGGCTTTTCCACCTCAAATTCCAAACTCTTCCACATTCCTCCTCCAAACCAGTGTGAGAGGCTTAAGAACCACATGGTCATATTTATTACAGCAGTGATCCCATTTGGTACCACTGGTACCGATTTTCTGTATTGATTATTTTCCTCATTGATGCAACAAAATAGCTGACAAAAACAACTTAAGGAAAGAAAGGTTTATTTCAGCTCATAGTTTGGGGCGGGGGCGGGGGGGAATCCATCATGGGAAAGGCATGGTGATAGGAGTGAGAGGCTGCCAGTCACATTATGTCACATTGCATCCACAATCAAGACGCAATGAGCAATGAGTGCTTGTGCTTAGTTAGCTTTCCCCCTTTTATTGCAGTCAAGGACTGCACCCCACATTTAGGGTGAGTTTACCAGCCTTGATTAACCTAATCTAGAAAATACTCACATGTCCTCACAGACATGCTCAGAGATTTGTCTCCAACCTGTCAAGTTGACCATCAATATACATCATCACAGCTACTGAATATTGCTGACATGAGGTGGTTGCAGTGAATGGAACTGGAATGCATGCAGCTAAAAAGAATGTGAATTCAGACTGATTCCACAATTCCATAAAATGCTAGGGTGTTTTTTACTACAGTCCTCTGTTCCAGCCTAAAAATCCCCTGGATGGCTAATCTTGTCAACTTGATGGTATTTATAATCCCTGTGAAAACACACCTCTGGGTGTGTTGTTGTATGACAGTTTCATCTGAAATAAGACCTTCCATCTTGAAGGGGAAGCTCCTTAAGACACAGGCTGTTCTAAAGTGAAGCGTTCCATCTTTCAGGAAGCTCCTTAAGCTCAGGAAGTAAACAACTCAATAGCTTCAGGAAGTTCCTGAAACTGATCAGACTCACCAGGCCCCTGGCTCCCTAAGCATATATAAGCAGTGAACACCTGGAAAGACATTTGCAGATCAGCCCAACTGCATGGAGGAGGCTCAGATCACCTGACCTGCCTTGAAAAAATACTCTCCAATCTGTTGAGCTGGCTGCAGGCTGTGCAGTGTGCACCAGGTTTTCTTTTGTGATCTGTCACCCAGGCTGGAGTGGGCTTTTGGTGATGCAGCTGTCTTTGAGAAATTTCTGCTCCTGTAAATTAACTTCTCTCCCATATTTCTGTAAATAACCTCAGTAAAACACATTGGTTTACAAGTTGGATCTTGGTGATCTCCTTACTTTGGTCTGCCATTGGTTTCCTATCTGGGATGAGTAGATGTTTTCATGTCTCCGCAGGAATAGTGTCATGAAGCAGTGTCTGAGACGGTATTTCCATAAAGGCTGAGCCAACTGAATGTGGGTGGCATTTTTCCATGGGCTGGGGGTCCTGGACTAAATACAAAGGAAAAATGAGCAGACCAGCATCAGTGATCTCTTCCTACTTCCTGAGTGTGAGGCATTTGACCAGCCACTTCATGTTGCTGATGCCATGCCTTCCCCACCATAATGGACAGTATTCAGAAACATCACAAACAGTGAGCCAAAGTAAACCCTTGCTCCTTTAAGGCTGCTTCCTGTCAGATATTTGATCACAGTAATGAAGAAAGGAATTAATATAAACCCCCTTCTCCCACAGCACATGCCCTGATGCCCAGATCACCAATCCATGTACTCATGTGGAACATGAATTTTTTTTTTTTTTTGGTGTCTTTGAGACAGGGTCTCCCTGTAGTCCCAGCTGGCCTGGAACTTCTTATGTAGATCAAGCTGGCCTCAATCTTACAGAGATCTTCCTGCCTCTGCCTCAAGTACTGGGATTAAAGGTGTGTGTGCCACTACACCAGGCTGTGGAGTATGAATTATTATTATTATTATTATTATTATTATTATCATTATTTTGGTCTTTTTTGAGACAGGGTCTCCCTGTCGCCCCAGCTGTCCTGGAACTCACTATGTAGAACAGGCTAGACTTCATCACACAGAGATCTGCCTGCCTCTGTGTCCAGAGCATTGGGATTAAAGACGAGTGTCACCTCGCTTAGCCCAAGAAAGGCTTTTCTACAAGTAATGAAAGAGTCTCTCACAGCCTAGGCCTTGAACTCACAGAGATCCGCCTGCCTCTGCCTCCCAAGTGTTGGGATTAAAGGCGTGTGCCACCACGCCCGGTGGAGCATGAATTTTAAAGTATGAGAACTTTCCTTCTTTTCATCTCCTTTTCCCAGATGCTGAGATAATTTATTTTGATGTACCTCAGTTTCTAAAAAAAAATTTTAACTTGATTTTCTCACATTACAAACATGTTCAGGTTTTTCTAAGCCCCTCTCTGCAGAGATTTTACTGTGTAGAAGTGCTATATTAATATTATTTATCATCAATCATACAGGGAACAATTCCCTGGCTTTAAGTGAGGCTGACATGGGGTTTGATAACAACTTCCATCTGTTTGGCAGCCTACAGTTTACAAAGTACTTCTTTAATGTACTGCTTCAGTCACTCTTAATGGTTTGAATTTTTCAGCTTCCAGACAGAATGAACAATAGATAAGCGCAGAGCTTTATGAATGTTTCACATAGTAGGGACTCCAACTGCTAAGATTTTCAAAGACACCTTTAGCATCTATGACGAATGGAAGCAGAAATCATATAAAGGCATGAATGATCCTAGGCAGCAGGTAGTCTGAAATTTGTATACTAGTTTCAGCATTTTTTTTTGCCATTGGTATTTCAGAGAAGTTATGAGTGTTGTTTAGATTGATATTTCAAAAAGACATCTGCTTCCCAAAGCCATACTGAATGATAAATACCTTGGAAGAAGTGGTTCTGAAATGTGGCTGCATTTAGATCTCTTGGGGAGATGTGCATGGGGTTGAATCCAACAACACTTACAAAAGACTCTATAGGATAAAATCTCGAAACTTAAAAACACTGTGAAGGACAACCCACTGAGCAGCCACTGTATGGATGGGGGAAAGACTGCTATAGCCTGGTAAGGGTGGCTTGGCTCACAGGCTAAACACGGGGAACATGATCTGTACCTCATTAAAGGTGAACTAATTTAAGGATGGTATTTAAAGATCTAAGAATATGTTTTGAACTTACACTAACTATTGAGAGGCTTAGAATGCATTCTTTGATTTCTTAGTCAATGAAATGTTAAAAATCATGTTCTCTTTATTTTATGATTTTCACATTTAAATTTTTCTGAAACCATGTTGCAACATAAAATTAAGGTCAGTATATCTATGTGTCTGTGTGTGTTTGAGTGTGTGTGTGGGGGGGTGTGAGTGTATGTATCTGTGTGAATCTGTGTGTATCTATGTGTGTCTGTGTGTATGAGTGTAGGGGGGTGTGAGTGTCTGTATGTATCTGTGTGTGTGTGTGTGAATCTGTATGTATCTGTGTCTGTGTGTGTTTGAGTGTGTATATATCTGTATGTATTTGTGTATGACTGTGTGTGAATCTCTGTTTATGTGTGCCTGTGTATATGAATGTGTGTCTGTGTGTATCTACGAATGAGTGCCTGTCTTTGTGTATCTATGCGTGTGTGACTTTTAAGCTGTGTCTACAAAAGGGTTTTTAAAATTCAATGTGCATCAGATACATTCAGAATTCTTACCACTACTATGGAATCTCAGGGTTGTGGGGCTAGCTTAATAGCTCAATAAGGCGCTTGCCTTGTAAGCATGAGGGTCTAAGACTGATCTCCAAAACCTGCATAAAAAATGGGCATGGTAGTGCTTGGACTCTCAGCACTGGGAAGGCAGAGACAGGTGGATTTCTGGGGCTTGCCAAGCATCCAGTCTGGCCCAATTTTGAGCTCCAGAACAGTGAGAAACTCTGTCTCAAATGACATAGACAGTGTTTCTGAGAATAGCATCCAAAGCTGTCTTCTCTATATACATATACATGCATACTCACACACATATGCCCACCTATGTACATATGAACATACATACATATATGCATTAGAAACCATGGACTCTCAAGCTAGTTTCAGCCCCTCTGAAAGAACCACCTTGTTAGCAAGCACTCCCAGGAAAAGCTGACTATGTTGGGTTTTGGCCTGTACTTTGAACAGTGGTTTTCAGCGCGACCCTTCCACCTCCATGACTATGGAATTTGTCAGGCATGCAAGTTTCAAACCTTATCCTAGACAGATTAAATCAGAAACTTGGAGTGGGAACCAGCAGCCAATGCCCAAGAGACCTGGGAATTCAGACTCAGGATACCCTTTGAAGACCTCTGCTTAGAGGAACATTGCCTGACTTCACATACTTCTGGTAATAAGAATCACTTATCCTTTTTAACAAAAACATGTGGGGCTGGGAGATGGCTGACATCAACTGTGGGTCTTCACATGGACATGCAACCACAAACATGTGCAACCACACCCATGCAAAGCACACATGAACACATACCACACCACAGACACACATGAAAACTACAAGAAAAAAAATAGAACATTGTCCTAATACCAAACCTATGGAGCTAAAATTCCAAGGTTGGAAAATTCTAAATGGAGATTCAGAAAACTCTATTAGTAAGCATCTCTAGTTACTTTCCTCTTAGGACAAACCTGGGAAACACTGAGGTGGAAAAGCCAAGATTTCCCTATTTAGGGCTCATCTTTTATAATCATCATCACATTTAAATATTATAATATGAAGCAGATATGATGCTCAAATCCATTGTGCAGATGAGAAAACTAAAGTTTGGATGACTAGGGTCACAGATGGTCAACTAGAGAGCTGGGACTCAAGAACTTTCTGACCTAACGGCTTCACTCTTAAACCATTCCACTGTTCTTTCGTTTATTTGGGCCAATTGTGTGGTCTTAAACACACAGAAGGAAAGTATAACCAAAGAGTAAAGTGATCAGTATATTTCTTTAAGAGTTCAAGGGATTACACTTCCCAGACATTAGGCTTAAGTCCATATAAAATGTTATTTAGACAATTATTTCTCATTGCTGATTTTGTTTCTAAGCAGAAAGTGCTGCTCAGTTGTAAGACACCACATCTTGGTCTGCAATACTGTAGTGCCCACCTGTAGCTAAGGGAGACAACTGGCCTCCCTCTGGCAGAAGGCCTGAGAACCCAGGGGGCTGCCTGAGAGCCCCTGGACCCTACCTCCACATGGTAAAGCCTTTGAGAGGGAACTGACACTGATTCTAACCACTCCAACAGCTACCAAAATATGTGAAAGCAAATTCTGAATCCATCACTCTAGAGTTCAGCCTTGGAAGTCAAAAGAAAAATGAGGAGGAACCTAATAGAGGGATGCTTTTGGAAAGCTCTTGTCAAGAAATTCCAATGGGCTCTCATATGAACATGTGAAGTGACATTTTTCTGGTTCCCTTTCTAGAACTTGTAATGCTAATTACTCTTGCCTTTACTTCTCCTTCACATCTCCTAGGCACCAGTCAAGGACTTTCTTTTCTCCCTAAAGATAAGAGTTACGCCATTTGGGGGATTTTTAGATAAACCCACTGAAGGGGTACCCCAATTGCTTCACTCTGTGTCCCTGTTCAGCATGGAAGAAGCCAAAGCAGTCTGTGTCCCGATTCCCTATCAGCAATTTGGGTAACCTTTCCAGAGGATGGTGTGATAAGAATAGGACGTAGGAATTGGCTAGGCAGTTAGGGTAAAAAGACCCCAAAGAAAAGTAGCCAGTTTCTTAGCTAAAAGTCAAAATGTCCTTGGGCGTCTTAGCAATATATTCTGCTCCAAAGGCCAAAAATGTCAAAAGTACTTGGGAGTTCTTATCTAATCCGTAAAAGATTTTAGGGTTACCTCTTCAGAGAGGGAATGTTAGAGTAGCAACCCCCCCCCCCCCCCAAATAAAGAAGAAGAAAGAGTACACAAAGTTATCAGAAAAAAAGTGATGGGAGTTGGAGGAGGGAGTGGGCATAGATTTGATCAAAACAAATTATATGCATGGTATGAAGTTCTCAATAATTTTTTTTAAAGTTAAAAACAAGAACAACAACAACAACAACAAAACTAAAAGTAGGGACTAGAGAGATGGCTCAGAAATTAGGAGCACTAACTGCTCTTGCAGAGGACCCAGGTTCAATTCCCAGCACCTACATGGCAGCTAACAACTATCCATAATTCCAGTTCCAGGGTATCTGACACCTCCTTCTGACCTCTGAACACCTGTGCACTTATATACATGCAAGCAAAATACTCCTACACATAAAATAAAAACAATAGACTACTAGGGCTGGAGAGATGGCTCAGCGGTTAAGAGCACTGACTGTTCTTGCAAAGGACCTGGTTTCAATTCCCAGCACCCACATGGCAGCTACGAATCATCCTTAACTCCAGTTCCAGGGGAATCTGAAGCCCTCTTCTGACCTCTGTGGCATTGCACGACACCGGTGCACTCACATACACGTAGGCAATATACTCATACACATAAAATATAAATAGTAAATAAAATATTTTTAAAAACAAACTATTTTTTAAAATAAAAATAAATTACTGAAAACAACAACAAAAACATTCCACTGTTCTGAGGTAACTGCCTGGGAACCCTGTCGCTACAGTGTAGTGCAGCTTTGTTGATAGACCCTGGCCCACACCAGTCTTCAGCATTAGCTGTCTTTATCTGTGACCGAAACCTGACTTCGGCTTTCTCCCATACTGTTGCCATCTGGACTTTTCCCTTGAGACCACTTGCTCTTTATCTTTGAACTCACTGGCTTGCTTTGACCTTTGACCTTCTCTTGCCCTCATTGTACTCTTCTCTTGGTCTTTTTGAGACAGGGTCTCCCTGTAGCCCCAGCTGGTGTGGAACTCACTATGTAGACCAGGCTGGCCTTGATCTCACAGAGACCCACCTGCCTCTGCTTTCCCGAGTGCTGGATTAAAAGTGTGCATCACCACGCCCACTTCAGAATTAATTCTTGATGAAATCTTTCCACCATTTTCCAGGCTCCTAATTTACTTGCTCTCCCCCCCCCTTCTTTTTCCCAAAATCACTGTCCTTCATTTTGTCTAGCATCCCCAACCGGCCTATACTTCACGATCTTTTCTTCATAGTCTCCCCAATTAGCCACACTAACTGAGTGAGCTCTCCTTTCTTGGATTTCCTTTGACTCTCCAACCCTCCACCATGCAGCATAGAGAGCCTTGCTTAAGCATCTTAGTCTTCTATTTAGATTAAGCTCTTTGAAGGTGCTGCTTGTGCTCACCAAGCAGTAGGAGCTGTTAAAATGCCTATTTTCTTTTGATAAAATCAATCCAAAGACTTACAGAAAACGGAGATGCATTTTAAAAGCGAGACGAGTTTTAGAACTTTATAGGAGAGCATATGAAGGGGTTAGATGACTTGGATTTTCAAAGGCAACTAGATGAAATTGAATTATTCTTTTAGAAATTAGTTTGTAAGAAACCTACCTTCTCTTCTAAATCCAGAAAAGTGTAGGAAAATCTTTTTTTTTTTTTTTTTTTTTTTTGGTGGGAAGAAGCCAGCAGCGCTGGAAGCAGCGGTGGTTTACTGTGTGCTTCAGAAAGAGGAATGGCTTTAATTTTTAAAATAAAAATTTCCACTGTAGTCATCATTGCAGATGACAATGTGTTTTCTTTTAAAGTGCAATGGGTAATACCTATTCTGGTTCTTTTCCAAACTTTAGGGCAGCAGAGTTCTGTGAACAACTCCATGTTCCAAGACACCAGCATCTTCAAAGGCAGCAGGAAAGTGCTGTTCTAACAGGCCTGCCTTCTACAAGCTCACCCTGAAGAGAAAGTCCAGGTGGCAAGGAGCTTGGGTCAAGCTAATGCTGGCAAAAGGGTGCCACCTGCTGACCAGCCAAAGCCACACTTGTTTTCTACTAGGAATTTGGCCATGTGGGTTTGCTAAGAGCAAGTGTCTCAGAGAGGCTGGTCTGGCAGCCCAGGGACAATGTCTGCAGTTGCCACCATGTTTCACAGGAAGCGCACAAGGACATAGGCACACAAAATGAGGTGATCCTCTTCTCTAAGGAGCTCTCTTGGGAAAAACTCTATCCTTTGAGGACAAGTACAAACAACCTTGGTACAGAAAATGACGGAACTGATTTGCCTGAATGATGGAGTTATGATTCCATCACGCAAATTTAATAGTGTTCTTAAGGGGTGGCGGGGATAGGGGGAGAAATTTAGGCATGCGTTCAGGTTTAGAAAGGCCCGAATCCATTTAAAGTTTCTCTTAAAAAAGAAGTCCATTCTGTTTAATAAAATAAAACTTTATCGTGTAACACATTAATAAAGAGAGAGTTTCTTAGATATGACAGCTTCACAGCACATTCGGTAAAGCTGGAATGCCGGGATGACCAGGCACTGAAGTCTCCTTGTTCAGTCCCAAGCTCCTCCATAGCTGACAGAGTCATAGTCATTTGTCCTTGGGTGCATTTGAAATGTGCACTCGAGGGAGATAAAAATAGATGGATGGGCTTAATTTGAGCCACCAGGACAATGGATCCGGGACACGCCATTTTAGGTGTGAGAAAGGGTACTTTAAATCAACTGAGATTCCAAATCACCTTTCTCTTTTTTGGTGGAGTTAAACAGAACAGACAAGTGTTTTGAGTCAGAGCTCTGGGAAGAGCTGAAGGATGTCTTGGGAGGAGAGGGAAGTCCTCCTTCAGCTGCCTCCTGGCAAATGGCTTTGAGGAGAGTGGGAGATTTCCCGTCTTCATCCTCAGCAACGCTTAATCCCTGGGCATGCCAGTCCTCTGGATCGTGATAAACAAATTCTCATTAGATAGAACCCTCCACTGAGATTCCCTCTTTAGGATTGCCTAGAGTGAGAGAAAGAGAGTATAGGCTAGCCCAAAGAAATTGTACTACTAGTATCTGGCGCCAGGGTGCCAGGCATGGGGCGATATGCCAGACACAGATGGGTCTACTGATTTTCCCCACAGCCCTTCAAAATAGGAGCAGCATGCAGCAAGTAGCTCCAGAGTCAGTGCGTGAGAGAGCTGAGATCTGAACCCAGGTCTGCTGGTTCAAGCCAGTGCTCTTGTCCCTGTGATCTTTGGACCCTCTAACAGCTGCTTTAAGGAGCTGGCAGTGGAATTATCACAGAGCTAGAGAAGATAGGAGAGACCCACAGCTTCCTTTTTTCTTATATGTGGAAGCTACCCTGATGTGTAATTAACCAAGGATTCCCTACTTTTTTCTCCCCTCTCCTCTTTCGTCCTTCTTTTCTCTTTTTTAAACCAAAGACCACATAGTTCCACCAAAATTGGAGGCTACCTTAGAGGGCTGAGGAGAGTGCTTTACTAGCACATGCAAAGCCCTGGGTTCCATCCCAAGCACTGCAAAAGAAAGGAAAAAAACAAAAACCTAGGCTACTTTAAATAGAAAGGCAGTATTTAACCACTGATAAAAAGTCCTGTGTGCATATGCATGTCATGCAATACACCTTTTGCATGGAGTGGGGAAGGAGGGCAAAGACCAGGTTCACTGAAGAAGCAGAGAGCGTGGGTAGCCAGCAGCTACACTGGCAGGACATGGAGGCCTGTATCCGCAGCATTGGACTGGTCACCCAAAGTCCTGAGTTGAATTCTGGTTCTGCCTTTAACAACAGTCACAATAGCAAATCTCTGAGTGCTTACAGTATGTTGAGAGCATTCTAATAATTTTACCTGTGTTGATTCACCTAATCCTCATGAACCATCCTATAAATAAGTACTTATTATTATCATTTTACTGATAAGGAAACTTGAGGCACACAAAGGTTAAGCTAGTGCCTCAGGTCATATGAGCTATTCAATAGCAGGAGATGGCTTTAATTCAGTCAGTTTGACTAACACCATTAACCATTATGAAATCCAGGCTCTCAACTGACTGGTTTATGAACTGGGCCAGTTTACCTTTCTGGGTTTTAGTTTTGCCCGTTTATAAACTCATTAAAAAATTTTGTTTTGAGACAGGGTCTCCCTATAGTCCCAGCAGGCCTAGAAGTCAGTATGTAGACCAAGCTGGACTCGCTCTCACAGAGATCTGCCTGCTTCTGCCTCTTGAGTACTGGGATTAAAGCTGTGTGCCACACCTGGCATAAATTCATATTTTTTTTTCAAAAAATTTATATTTTAAAAAATGTTTTTCTGGGCTGAAGAGGTGACTCACTGTAAGAGCACAAAATGCTCTTGCAGAAGACACAGGTTCAGTTCCTAGCACCCACACAGTGGCTAACTGTTGTAACTCTGGTTTCGGGGGATCTGATGCCCTCTTTTGGCCTCCACAGACATTGCACAACATAGATATACTTAACATATGCAGGCAAAACAGTCATACACATAAAGCAAAAATAAATTTAAAAAATTTAAAAAATGTGGGGCTGGAGAGGTGGCTCAGCAGTTAAGAGCACTGACTGCTCTTGCAGAGGACCCGGGTTCAATTCCCAGCACCCACATGGCAGCTATGAACTGTCCTTAACTCCAGTTCCAGGGGAATCCGAAGTCCTCTTCTGACCTTTGTGGCATTGCACAACATGGGTGCACTCACATACAAGCAGGCAACACACTCAAACACATAAAAATAAAATAAGGGCTAGAGAGATGGCTCAGCAGTTAAGAACACTGGTTGTTCTTGCAGAAGACCTGGGTTCGAATCCCAGCACCGATATGGCAGCTAACAACTGTCTGTAACTCCAGTCCCAGGGGATTCGACAGCCTCTTCTGTCCTCTACAGGCATTGCATGACATGGTTGCGCTTACCTACATGCAGGCAATACACACATACACATAAAAAATTAAATTAAATTAAAAATAAAATAAAATAAAAATAATAAAATAGTAAAAAAAGTTTTTTAAACGTTCTTAAAGAATTTTTTAAGATTTGTTTTTATTATTTTAATTTAAGTGTGTATGTGGGGGTAAGGCATGTGACTGCAAGTGCCTAGTTTTAACAACTATTGAGGTCCAAGTGTGTGTGTGTGACCTCATATCAGGCAGAGATGGGAAGGCCTTTACATGAGCTTCTGATATCCCAACGCACATCTGGCAAAATACAAAGTGAGAGACTGAGTATACAGTTGTGATTCTCAGAGAAAGCTGCAGGAGGAAATGACCTTGGATCTGGATCTGAGGCAGAAGCCTGGTTCTGAAGGGGCAGTTTAGATAGAGTGAAAACTCAAGGTATCTGAGGACTCTAGTAACCAGACCATTTGGACTTCAAAACAGAGTAATGGGAATGGGATACTGAAAGAGGGAGAGATCAAAGTCCAAGGCTGAAGATCAGAGAGCAGCACGTAAGTCAATTCATGTGGGGAGAGACTTGAGGCAGGGAGAACAGGCCAGAGAAATGCTCTGGATGGGAGAATTGAGGACTTCAAGGTGGGTAGCAGGTTGAGGCAACAGGTCCGAGCAGTGGGACTGGGTGCCCAAGGCATCCAGAAAACAGGAAGACAAAGTCAAGACAGGAGTATAGGGATGCACTGAGCCCAAGGGCTGAGTGAGCGAACAGCCAAGAAGACTGCTATTGATGACTCTTTGGGACTAACATTGCTAGGACGGGAGTGGAGGGAAAACTAGAGTAACTGATAATGACAGCTATCTCTTAGATGTCAAGTAATCTGTTCTTCACCCCCATCATCATCTCCTGTCAACAACAGACTAATGTGGTATAGGTGTGTGGCTTTCACTTTAAGGAGGCAGCAAGCAAAGTGCTGAGAGAGAAGATTCAATAAGTAAACAAGTTCCTGATGTGTTTCTAAGGCAAGCAATTCAATCTTTCTGTAAGTGTATGTAGGCATAAAATGGGGACAATATGACCCTCCTCATCACGTTGTAAGGAGCACATGAGCAAACACATGGGAAGTGCGTGTCCCGAGCGAGTGCACAGGACACAGTAACTGGCCCTGTTGGCCTTATTGGTAAGTAGGCCTGACACAGAGATGAGACATATAGCTGAGGACACACCACCAGCCCAGATTCAAACCTAGGTCAGCTGGCTTCATGACTGCCCTTAGTTACACGTGTCGTGCTAAGGCAGAAGGGAGAAGCAGGACTGATGCAGATCTGTGACAGGTTTGGTATAAATCTTATTGAGGGAGGGCTGGTGGGCACAGGAAGATCAGAAACATAGCATCTGGGATGTTCAGTTTCAGGGATAGGATACCATCATGAATGTGTGGTGAAGCTTATGGCCCACTTCTCAGAAGAAGGTTTCAATGCCTCGGGTGAAACACCTGAGATTAGAGAGGGTAAACGATTCAATCCACAGACCCCTGGGAATTAAGAACACCTGTAAGGACACGTCTCACTTGAAGACTGGGTAAGTGGTGAGGCCGCCATCCTTAGGAACTGCCTTTTGTTCCCTGAGTCTTTTGCACTCTGTTCATGTAGAAACCCCAAAATGAACACAGAATGTGCAGCAGGGCCAAACGTTTTGCTTCAGACTATGACTTTAGTCAAATATTTACCCTCAGGTGATTTGGATGTGTATTTTCTTATTTATGAAGGATGCTGGAAGATTTTATGTGTTGATCAAGTCCTCATCATGTTCCTAAAAAATTCCATCAAGACCCAAGTGTGGCTAATCCTGGGTAATTGACTCATTACAGGAGCTATATGCTCCACATGCTTACAAGATGGCTGAGTGCTTCCTTAGGAGGCTGGATGTGTATGGCTAATGGGCGTTCTGGGGTTTAAGTTCAAAAATGAAATTCAGAAAATCAGCAATGACTCTTGAAAGGCAGGAGGAGGAGGAGCAGCAGGTGTGTCCCACAGACTCAAGAGGAAAATTAGGGTGCATGAACTTAGAAAAATAACCTTTTAAGACCTGTTTACCACCCATCCAACAGGAAACTGGGTGAATGCGACTAGGGAATCTATAAGTACATTACAGAAGAGAGTTTTCATCAAAAAGTCCCATTTACTGTTCAGTTATGATTTTAGGTTTTTTTCAGATCATGTTGGGTATGTCCATAAGAGCCTTTCTGCCCCGTTGTCTATGAGTAGATGTAGATGTGACATTAGCATACCAGCTCTGTCTATTGTTGGAGGTACTATTTTGGACTAGCCCTATGTAATGTGAAAAGAAGAGAAAAAGTGTGTAGCAGAATCCCGGTATGGAAATCCAGACTTTAAAACATTCTCCGATGGTTTGGCATCCTTGGGATAAATTGGTCATAGTTTTCAACAACTCAGATCAAAGCCAAATGCTGTTTGCATTCAGACAGTGATTCAGGGACCATGTCTTATTTGGTTCCTTTGAAAATAAAGCACAGACATTTTTTCATACCTACGAGAGAAACCTTTTGGCTGCCAAATTTGTGTGTTGTACATTTTATTGTAGTCTAATACAGAGTTCTACATCTTGTCTCAAATGTCCCTTTCGGAATTAGCCCAGCATCGCTAAGCCAAGTTGCCTGTTGTGATGACGGTCTCCTGATGTAATGCAAAGAAGGAAAAAAAAAATAGGCCAACTGGTTGAGATAAAAAATGAGAGTAAATAAAACACATATGGAACTTTCTACTTTCAGAATTGAAATGTATATGAGTATATATGCAAATCAGCCTCCAAATAGAAATCTAGGCCAGGCCAGACTTAGGCACAATTATGAAGTGGCAAAGTTTGCTTTCTGTGGCCTTTCATTCCTGACCTGGATATTTTCCATGACCTCTGCCCCTCATTTTCAGGCTATTTCCTGACCTTTTGTAACTCTGAGAATTGCCTTGTTCTAATTCAGGACTCCTCCTTAAAACCCATGTGTTCTGTGCTCCTTTGCCGTGGGTCTTGCTTAGAAGTGAGAATTACTTAAATGAGCAGTTTTTAATTAATTAATTAATTTTTAAAATGTGTATGAGTGTTTTGCTAGCATATATGTATGTAAGTTCACCAATGCATGCAATGCCTCAAGAGGCTAGAAGAGGGTACCAGATCTCTTGGAAATGGAGTTATAGCCAGTTGTGTGCTGCCATGGTAAGTGTTGGAAATTGGACTCAGGGCCTCTGTAAGGGCAGCCAGTGCTCTTAACTGCTGAGCCATCTCTTTGGCCTCAAATGACCAGTTTAGAACAAATTAGTCTCACACAGCCAATTCTTGACTTAACGAGTAGATTGGTTTTGGAACTATTTCCTGATTTTGCTTTGTTCTCTGAACCAGCTTGACTGAGTGCTTCTGGTACAGAGAGCAATGGCACTGGTGGAGTAAAACTAATGGGTGGGTACAGCAGTAAGTGGGTGGGCAGTACACAAAAGGTTAAATAGCATCAGGTAGAGAAACAATTTCGAGAAGGTATTTGCTCATTTTATTAGAGCTAATGAATGCTTTTATTGTGCATTCTGCATGAAAGATAGTTCTAAGCAATTAGCAAATATTAACTCATTTCATTTTTCAAAGCAGTGTTCTATGACAAATACTGTTACTATTCTCATTACTCCCAGGATCAGCAGAGAAAGGTTAAGGGGCTTCCGTTAAGTCAGCTAACTATGAATTGTGGAGTCAGGACAGAACCCCAGCAGTTTAGCTCCAGAATTGAATTCTTTATTTTATTTTATTATTTTATTTTATTTGTGTGTGTGTGTGTGTGTGTGTGTGTGTGTGTGTGTGTGTGTACCTTGTATGTGCAGGTGAGTGCTTGTAGCAGACAGAGGTCAACTTTGGCGTCTTCCTCTATTGCTCTCCACTTTGTTTTTTGAGGCTCTTTCTGAACCAGTTTGGCTATGTTAGCTGTTAGTGAGACCCTGGGGTCTGCCTATCTCCAGCCCCTCAATATTGAGATTACAGGCACAAGTCACCATGCCCAGCTTTTATGTGGGTTCTGTGGCTCCAGCTCGGGTCCTGCATACACAGCAAGCACTTTACCCATTGAGCCATGTCCCCAGACCCTGGGTTATTAATTCAGCTTCTCCAGTTTTCAAGTGGGTGACACAGACCAGGGCTCTTGACACAGAAGCCATTCCAGGTTAGCTAAAAAGAGGTCCAAAAGGGCCTCTTCACTGTGGTTCTTCTCCCTGGCTGCCCATTAGAGACACTGGCAAACCTTCTAAACAGTCCCGATGCCTAGGCCCCATGTAGGCTGATTAAATCAGAAGTTCTCAAGAGGCCTCCCAATTACATGTTGAACGTCTCTGGGTGTCCAAAGAGCACCCCTAGAGCCCTAGTCAGTACCCGGGTACTTAAACATGGGGCCTGGCCCAGGGAGAAAGGGGAAGTGTGTTCAGAGGGGAGGAGTGGGCAGAGGTCAGGTCCCTGCTCTTCACACTTCTGCCCTCTTCTCATCCCCCAGTCTTGCCTTCTCTCCTCTCTCTCTACTTCTTCCCCTTCCTTCCCTTTGCCCCTCTCGCTTCCTGTCTTGTGGACACCTTCCCTCCTGCTCTTTTCCTTCTCTTGCTTCTTCTTTCTCCAGCCTCGTTTCTTCCTTCTAGTTACGACCTTTGGATCATTTCCCTTGGCTTTGGCCCTCTTGGCCGGCATAAAGTGAACAGTGGCACCCTGATGCCGAGTTAGTGCTCCTGAAGGAATTCACAGGACTAGGATGTAAATATCCATTCTGAAATTGTACAGTTATATCCAGTTCTCAGGGGGAATCAGAACATATGACTTCATGTTCACATATGAAGGTGAAGGGAGGAAGGGAAGTTTAGACGGTGCATGAGTTTCTAGCTGCTGTGACAAAACACTATAAATACAGTGTCTTATCCAGCCCAACATTACATCCTAAGATTCCATAGGCCGGGAATGTGACACTGGACTCATTGGGCCCAAATCAAGGCTGCAGGGCTGTGTTCCTTCCTGGAGTCTCACTGAGTTTCATTGTCTTCTCCAGGCTCAGGAGGAGAGGCTACCCGAATGCCTAGGTTAATGACCCTTTCCTGCATCTTCAAAGCCAGGTAGCATCCTGTGCCTGTTTCCACGCCTTCAGATGCCTTTCTCTCTCTTTTGCCTTCCTTGCACACATTTAAGAACTTTGGGGATTACACTGGGCACGTATTACTAACTCAGAATAGTTTCCCTGTTTTAAGGTCCACTGATTAGCAACCTTAATTCTCTCTGCAACCTTAGGGTCCAGGGAATAGGATACGGACATTTGTGGCGGGGGTGGGGGGGTGTATTTTTCTTCCTACCACAGAGGCCGCCCAGGGTAGGACGATGTGGACTTTAAAAGTCATTCCATGTAGATGTAGCTGGGGTGACATGTGCAAAGGCTTGGGAGAACATACAAGGAAAGCATTCCAACTTATTTCCTCTTGCTATAGACTAAGAAATTTATAAATTGTAAAAGTTTACTTAGCACAGGGTTCTGAAGGCCTAAGGTTTGGGACCACATGCTGGTCATGACTCCTTATGGTCTCAAGGGAGTACAAAGTGTTTGCCACATGGTGAGGCACAGCAAATTTGCCTTTTCCGTTTTTGTAAAGTCACTACTGTGAGCATGGGGCTCTACTCTCATAACTTCACCTGATCCGAATTACTTCCCAAAGACCCTGTGTCATGTTGATGTGAAGATGGTAATGAGTTTTGGAAGGGACAAATATGCAGACCCTTACAGGAAGCTTTACGGTTTTTTTTAGTTCTCATTTTATGTGTATGAGTGTTTTGCCTGCATGCATGTAAGTGCACCATGTGCATGCAATGCCTGAAAAGGCCAGAAGAGGGTGTTAGATCCACTGGACCTCAAGTTGCTGATGGTTGTTAGCTGCCGCGTGGGTGTGGGGAACTGAACCAGAATTCTCCGCAAGAGCAGCCAGTGCTCTTAGCCACTGAGCCGTCTTTTCAGCTCCCTTCACAGGAGATTTAAGGTGCTATAAGTTAGTGTCACGTGGTGGTATCTCACAACAGGTAGGTACATATGCAATTTATACAATAATTTTGTTCATAAATTTTATATGTAGTTTATGTCAGCCACATATTTTAACAGAGTGTCTTATGCTCGGCTCAGAGGGGGCTGAGCCCTAGGCTCCTCTCTGTCACGTGTAGGCTGTTTGCCTGTGAGAGTTGGATGAGATCACACATCTCAAATACTCTGCTCAATCCTGGCATATAATAAACTCCTGATAAATGTGAGCTGCTATCACTGCCATAGTTAAGCTGTGTCTGGCACTAACCACTTGTAACCTGATGCCCTCCCTCTCTTCTCCATGTCCACTTCTTACTGGATGGAAAAAGAAAACAGTGACAAGAGGAACATTTCTGACCTATGTGACCTGCTGAGATAACATCATTATTATCAAGTTCAAGTGGTCTAACTGCTGGACTCTAAATCCAATCTAGAATCTAGGGACTCTCTGCCCCTGCTACTTATGCCAACAGCCCCAAGTGCAGCTAGAGCTTTAAATGTCATTTAGTTATGAAACAGAGGACTGGAAAGCATGGGGGTGGGGAAGATATTGAACAGTGAGTTCAAACTTTCACCATCTACAAAAATGACTGGGCTTTTGAGACACCCAGGCAGGTAACTGTATGCAATTCCCTAGTCTATCTGAATGCCATTCTCAAGAATCTTGGAGGATATGCTTTATCTGGGACTGAGGAAACAGAAGTCCAATTTCCATAGGAATTTTGGAATGCATATATTTCCTGTTAGGAGCTGGGTTCTGGGGCAACATTTGTTAACCAGTAACTGGGAGTATGCAGAAATGGCCTGGCTTTTCAAGGCAGTTGTCTGACAACCAAATGGATAAGCCACTCTATCCAACTCCTGAAGATTGGCTGGCTGCTCTGAAAGAGGGCATTGTGTAATTACCAGGGAAGTGGAATGTTCCTTCTTAATACACTATCCAAATGAAGAGAGCTTGAAACATAACTTATGAAAAAAAAAAAATCCAGGCTACTGTGATGCCAAAAGCGACGTAAGTATTTATTAGGTGGTAAAGTTTGTCTTGCTTATCTTTATACCTTCCATGGTGCCTTGAAAACCTTAGGCACTTTTATAAGTTGTTACTTAAAAAAAATAAAATAAAAGGAATTTACTGGCCCTCATAAATGAGAAAGTTAAGCAGTGAAGGGGGAGCAGGAGGGTTCCACCTAGGCCTGGGCTTGTGTTTTCTGTAACCTTCCACTGATCATCAACTTTCTCTGCAGGTTCAGAGAAAGATGACTTCATTCTGTCTCTCCACAGCTCAGAGGAAGAGAGGCTACCTCTCCTACCTCTCCATATTTCACTGAAGAACTTTCTTCTTGACTTCTCATTAATCCAAACTGAGCCACATGCTTGCTCTGGGGATAACTCCATGGCTGGGGAATGCCCTGCACTGATTGGCGTAGGGCCAGATTAATGGGCCGTTTGCTTTGATGAGGTATAGTAGAATTTCTCTCAGAATCCACAAGGTGATCCTTGGGGCTGGGGCTAGTAGTGGGTCAATTGGTCCTGAGGCTCTTATGCTGTGCCCATTACCAAGAGGAGGAAGCCTTAGGTCACACGTATGTGCCCGCACAGTTCCCATTCAGTGTTTACAATACCTCAGACAGTGGGCCAGGGAACGGCTTCGCTTCCAGTCTTTTGAGTCGTTGAGTTGGGATTTGCAGGTTTTCTGATTTCGAAGTCCGCCGGCCTTCGAACACCCTGCCTGAGGGCATGAACAAATAAACTTGTGGTGGAAGCAGGTTCACCTGCCCTGAAGGAGTAAGGGCAGTGGACAGTACAGGAGACTTCTGTTTGAAGTGGCCACTCCCACAAGTGCTGGGTGACACTGGGAAGGTATTTCACCTTTCTGCCCGTTTTCTCACCTGTGAAATGGAAATTTGTGCTAGACTCTATTTCACTGGGCTGTTGTGAAAATTAAGTGAGGCTGTGCATTTAATGAACCCGGGGCCATGCCTCCAGCCTGAAGCAGGTCAACACTCTTACCGAAGGCAGGTTTATTTTGGGAGCAGTTGGTCATTTGAATAATGGACAGAGAGGTCGCAGCCTTCTGTGTGTGCTACATCATTGCAAGAAGACAGACGTGAGCACAGATGTGAAAATCTCCCAAGAGCTTTAGTGTCATGGGAATTTGGATGTGCAGAACATTTCCAAGCTTATTCAAACTCTCTTGCAGGCATGTCGGGGAAGAGCCTGAAAAGCTACCAAATCACTTTGTTCTCCAGAGCCTAATTCTACCCAATTACCCTGACGGGTCCGGTGTTGCCCTGCCTTCTTCATGCCTCTCATTAAAAAGAAATCCACCTTCTTCTGTGCTCAAGCCCTACTTTCCTTCCTTCTCACCACCTTTTAGTTACAGTTTTCTTTTGTCAATAGAATTCAAGGTGTGATGCGAATGCCCAGGTTCCCAATGAGAAGCAGTGTGTATGCGTGTCAGAGAGGGAAGGCATCAGACTGGGACAGGAGAACAGAGGATCACCTCCAAACTCAAAGCATTGCATTGGAACTTGGCATTTTCATCAAGGAAACAAACAAATGAACAAAAATTTGAAGAGCCTGGGAATACAGGAAGAGGGGGCAGATGTTTAGACTCTTACAGTATTGAAATGATCACACTCACGCACAAAGGCAAGTTGTTAGTGCTGTTCACCAAGTCACTTTCTCATTAATGAAGCCATTCATTTGATAAGCATTAATTACTAGTGCACAGTGCAACTCTTAGTCCATGGACAGTGTATGAAGAAAAGTAAGTTACAGCCACTGGAAGGCATTTAGAGAAGGTAGTTATACACAAGATCACTTAACTTCACATCATGGTAGGTGGCCAGTACCCGTGCTGAGTGGTAGAGGTAACCCCAGCTGCTTGTGGAACATTATGTATAAATAACTATTCATTTGTATTTGGGTTAGCTCTTTGTCTATGGAACTTAGTATTAGTAGTATGTCAGAAAATAGCCCATTGGTCTTTGTATAATTTGAGATGCATCTCAGGCTTATATAAAATGGGAAGAAACAATTTACCAATCAGAAGAGCCCGAGACATTGTATTGAGAAAACATTTCTTATTTTCTCAGTTACATTTGGAGTGATACATTTTAGATTCTGACATACAGTTTTGACTTCAGAAGGGGAAAAGTATGATTATATGAACATAATGATTGTAAATGAGAATTTAAAAAAAATCACATCATTAATGGGTGATAAATAAGGAGAGTTAGGGCCAACCATACTTGTGGTGAGATCAGCTTACATTTTATTAGCTTATCAAACATGGATAACACAACGTGAAATTTGCTGTATCCTGATATTTGTACTACTCATTCAGGAAGGTAAAATGGAAATTTTCCATCTTACACATTTAGTTCTCCTCTTTAATTTGGCAAACATGGACTTTTTCCACTGCATTGCTACCTGACTGGAGTCTTGTCAGCTGGTGTGTGCGTATGTGTTTTAATAGTTACACATACTATAACCGGTGCTGTTAGCTCAACTTATCTGCCTGTTGGGGTTCAGATTTGTTTCTCTCTATGGATACTCTACAGGAATAGGCCTCTCTGATCATGGTTCTTTGCAAGTTGGCAAATGGATTTCTGGGAGATCCCCCAGATTGACACTTAAAAAGTTCTGAAGCTTGGCTGTTAAGAAGTTCCCTCTGGGAATGTTCTATGCCTTTAGCCTCGGGATTCCAAATGCTTCTGTTTTAACTATTGTGGAACTTATTCCACAGTTCCCGTTCAGTCTTTACAGTACCTCAGACAGTGGGGCCAAGGGACAACTTCCAGTCTTCCATAAGTCATCAAGTTGGGATTTCCAGGTTTTCTGATTTCAAAGTCCACCCTCCTTCCAACACCCTGCCCAAAGATTTCCCTCTAGCCACAGCTGACCTGGCCCAATCCAGCACTTGGAACAGTCACCTTTATTGACCACTTTTTCACCCATTCTTTGAAGGCCAGCTCAAATAGTCAGGCTACCCCAGGCTACACTGAAGGGAAGTGTTCCCACCTCTTATACACACTCGCTGCACACTTAGTTATGCTCCTCAACACTGATTACAAGACACTACACATCTTATACACTTGTATAATGGCTAATCTTCATTGATGACTGGGTTTAGAATTACCTAGGAGGTCAACCTCTGGGTGTGTCTGTGAGGGCATTTCCAGAGTGGTTGAACTGAGAAGACCCACCCTGAATGTGGGTGGTACCACCCCTTGAGGTGGGATCCTGGACTGAATAACAAGGAGAAAGTGACTGGAGTACCAGCATTCCTTTATCTGAATTGTCTGCTGTGATGCATTGTGCTGAAGTAAATCTCTTCCTTCCTTAAGATGCTTTTGCTGGGTATTTTGTCACAGTGATGAAGAGAAGTGGCTTACAATGTGCCTTGTATAGTGTAGGGCAAGAACGCTGAAGAATTCAGTGCTTCTGCACTGGCAAACCCCACTATGACTATGATTCTCCTTAACTGTTCACTGAGCTTCCCCTTTCACTTATTTTATTCTCTCTCTCTCTCTCTCTCATCTCTTTATCTTTCTTTTTTGAGACAGGATCTCCCTGTAGCCACAGCTGACCTGGAACTCATTATGTAGACCAGGCTGTCCTTGATTTCACAGCGATTGGCCTGCCTCTGCCTCCTGCATGCTGGGCTCCCCATGCGCACTTCTAAATACAGACTATAAGTGGCCATTCCATTGCTCTGAGGAAAGACGAAATGATATATGAAAAAGCCTTGAGGCACAAGGCAAAGGCTTTGAGTTAATTCAAAAAAGTGTTTATGCAAAGTGTTTGCAAGAGTTAATTCTTTTAAAAATATTTTTATTTTATGTTTATGAGTGTATGCCTGCATGTAGGTAGGTGCACCCGTGTTGTGCAGTGCTTGTAGAGGTCAGAAAAGGGCCTCTGGTCCCCTGGAACTGGAATTACTGATGGTTGTTAGCTGTCATACAGGTGCTGGGACTTGAACCCAGGTCTTCTGCAAGAACAGCCAGTGCTCTTAACTACTGAGCCATCTTTCCATCCCTTCAAGAGTTAATTCTCTTAGTCTCAGTGCTTGGACAGAGTAAGTACTCCCTGAATATTTCTCAAGTGAATGAGAAGTGGATTTGAGCTGGCAGCAGGGTGCAGTCTGCTGAGTCAGCTGTCCTGAGTCAGCGATTGAGCACATACAACTTGGGTCTCTAGAGAAGGAAGATGCTGGCTGGGCTACAGTTCCCACCTCTCTGGCTGAAAGGCTGCCAGGTATGACTCCTAAGCATAGAGAGGGAGGAGTAACATTTCTGAAGGACACTGCTTCCCTTTCCTATTGTCTCCCATGGTTCTCTTCTGACCAGTTCAGTTTAGAAGTGGCACAGATCTCATTCTGGGTCACTTAGGGTTCTTGGTAGTACTGCATTTTTACTATAATTCTTGGAATATAAGAACATCACAGATGTTTGGTCTTGTACCACTCCCCTTAAAAAAAGTGTAACCACAGGCTGGGAGATGGCTCAGTGGTTAAGAGCACTGACTGCTCTTGCAGAGGACCCGGGTTCGATTCCAAGCACCCACATGGCGGCTACGAACCATCCTTAACTCCAGTTCCAGGGGAATCCAAAGCCCTCTTCTGACCTCCACGGCATTGCACGACACGGGTGCACTCACATACATGCAGGAATACACTCATACACATAAAATAAAAATAATAAATAAAAATATTTTAAAAACATAACCAAAGCAGTGTAGCTATTTAGTGGTACATGTGTGAGGAATATTAGAGACTCATGAAAACACCACCTGAATGAAATGCCAGGCCCACTCTTGAGCATAAGGAAATGAAGAGAATTTGGGGGATCTCCAGATTAGTGACTCAGAACTTTCCCACTGCTTCATCTCCAGGAGCCATTGATTAAAGTGGGGTGTAGTGCTATGCAGTACTAGGATTTTTCTCTTGCAGTTTCAAAATTCTTATGAAGGGAGACGTTTCTGCAGTTTCTACCAGTCCCCAGGACATCATTGCATTGTTGCATGTACCAAAACCACTGTATGACAGTGATATTTGGGATGCTGGAAAGTTTTGACTTTTTATTTTTTTGTTTTTTTCATTCTCTACCACTGGCCAGACTCAGGCCTGGGGAACAGCTGTACAGCACAAGAGAGTGGTGATCAGAATTTCCCATGATGCTTTGAAATATTCCCATCTAGCTCTGCTCCTGAAGGCTGCAGTTCATGAGCCGTTTTTATGCAAATGTCAGGCATGTTGCAATAACTAGCCACAATGGACTAATCATGGCAATTTCCACCATTCGGTTTCTTTGTTTCTGTGATATCATGGAATGCTTCATTTTATTTTATTTTATTTATTTATTTTTGTAATGTGTGGTTGGTTGAACCCATCTATTGCCATCTGGGACTTGGGCACTTATATTTAAAAAGGAGATGAAGAACAAAGAGAAAATAGAATGACATATCACAGCACTTTACTGTTTTATTTTCCATGCTCTACTTCTGCTGACAGATACTATAGTTTTTAATATTCTGATGAGTTTGTGCCCCCCCATCAATGAGAATCATAATAAAATCTGTAAGAAAAAGAAAACCAGAGGTCTATTGGTGACGCTGCTTATTACCACGGATTAAGAGCAAGTCTAGTGTGGTTGGAGAGATGGCTCAGCGGTTAAGAGCAATGAGTGCTCTTGCAGAGGACTTGGATTCGATTCCCAGCACCCACATGGTGGGTAAGAACCACCCTTAACTCCAGTTCCAGGGGAATCCGACGCCCTCTTCTGACCTCTGCCGCATTGAACGACACGGGTGCACTCATACATGCAAGCAATACACTCATACACACATAAAAAAAAGTCTAGTAATGCTTCTGTTGAAATAAGACACATGAAAGTCACCAGCAATCTTATTGATTTGGTTTTCTAGGCTAAGTTATTTGTGTCGTTGAGGACTTCTATCTGATCACAACATCTATTCAAATGTTTTTTATTACAATGAGAGCAGAACAGACTCTAAGGACCAGTGGAATTCTTTGTGTGTTTCTTCATGTAGTTGTGTGCACATGTGTGCATATGCATATGGAGGCCAGAGGTTCATACAGGAATATCCTTTGATCACTTGCTCTATTTGTCTACTTTTTATTTTTTTTAGAGGAAGGGTCTTTAACAGAGCTCACTGATTTGTCTAAGTTGGCAGCCAGTGGGCTCCTGTCTGCCTCCCCAGTGCTGGGATCACAAGTGTGCGTCACCACACTTGGCTTTCTTTAGCCTGGGGATTGGGGATCTGAACCCAGGTTCTCATGCTCCTGCCACAAACACTTCACTGACTCGAGCCATCTCTCCAGCCCTGGGCTTGTGGGATTCTAGGTGTGGCACCCTCCTTCATTTCATCCAAGAGGCGTAAGACTCACTGCACAAAGGCCTAACTGGGAGATGTTGTGTACATTATATACTTTGAATTCCAAGATGGAAGTCTTCGCCTTCTGTGGCGATCCATAGGGAGCCACTAAAAGCAGGTTTTCTTTTGACAGGCTTCCGGGAGCTCTGATCAAGTCAAAGGGAAGGGCCATAACTTAGGTGAGGTGCAAAGCTGAAGATGATGAACGCTTAACAGAAAGTCCCTCTGTTCAGATGTGTCGTCCTCTGGAAGGGCTAAGCCTCGCAGCCTGTGTGGAGTCCACACCCTGCTACACCTCCCTCACCGTGGTGAACACACCCTGCAAGATGTCACAAGCGTCCTGCCTGCCTCCCTCGGTCCTGAAATTGTCACCAGCACCCAATCCCACATATTAGAATTCCTTTTGCCATTTTTCAGTTTTTAGTTTCCGCTCTGCTCCTTTCCCGGCCGAGTATTTTCCCCCCTGTTCTTTATGGTTTGACATCAAGTTCTGTGGAAAGGCTGACACTTTCTCACGTTAAAAAAGAAAGCGCAACAAACAGGTCGAAGAAAGGTGAGTCTTCCCGCGGTCCCCGGCTCCGGAGTTTTAAGGGAAGGAGCGCGTGTATGAACGCGTACAGAGGGAGACACAAGCTGGCCTGGTGACCAGCGAGCCCGCCCTCATCCCTCTCCGCCCCCTCCGGCGCTCGCACTCAGGAAGCAGCTGGCTGCGGGCCGGCCCTCGCGGTTGCACACATCCACACTCCTAGCGGGGCAGCCTCCCTCCCGCCCTCTTCCCCCTTCCCCTCCGCCGCGTCCCCACTGCGCCGCCCGGGCAGTCCAGAGCGCGGCGCGCACGGGCATCGGCGCCAGGGGCCGCGCACCTCGGGGCCGCGGCGGGCCCGGGTCCAGGCTCGCAGCGGCGCTCCGCAGACGGGACCGCCGGCTCAATTAGCCTGCATCCCGAGCCCGGCCCCTCCTCGCATCTCCGCGGCCCAGGGCGAGGATGGACGCGAAGGGCGAGGCACAGAGTCGCAACTCAACTTTGTGAACACATGATTGGCGTGTGTCTGTGCGGAGCGGGGACCAGCTGATGCCGAGAGTCCGGCCGCTGCCCTCCCGCCGCCTCCTCCCCGGGCCGCCGCTGCCCTCGCAGGCGCGCGCGCACTCACGGCCCTCGGGCCGGGTTTCCGTGCTCCGGCCGCGGGCTTGCAGGGGAGTTTTCATTTCCGAAGGAGGCAGAGTCCACCGAGCGCGCTGCAGGGTTGGGGACCCACTCACTCGTCGCCTGTGCTGGCCGTCCGCTGTCACCCGCGCGGGCCGATCGGGGGAAGGGACCCGCGCGCCCAGCTTTGTTGTGGAAATCCGGTTACCTGGTAAGTGGATGCCATAGAAACTTTGTTCTGCAGGCGAGAGACGGCAGAGAGAAGGCGCTCGAGTGTGGGGGGGCGTTCAAGCTCCGAGACACAAACTCCGGATTAGAAATAGTTTAGCACGCCGGGTTGGTTGGCGGTCGCGCGGGTTTGAGGACACGCACCCCCACCCCCCATGGGGCTTCTAGAGACCTGGGCATGCCTTATGAGACTGATAGCAACTCTCCCTAGTCATCCAGCTGGTTATTGTGAGTTGCTTAAGAGCACAGAGTTTAGAAGACTTAGAAAGGAAACCAACAAGGTGTTGAAGTTTCGCCGATGAGGAAGAGACTCTTTTTTTAAAATCACAGGTTCCAGCAGACTACACAGTCAGGGCAAGTCACAGGGCGCTGAGGCACGGTGCGCTTCACCCCCAGCTCCCGCTGAAGGGAAACTTTGGCAAAGTGGGGACTGATGGGGTGACTTGAGGTCTTTCACGTAAGTCGGGGCTGAAGTTATCTTTTCGGTTTCCACGTGTTTGTGGAGCCCCACGGAGGCGGTTTTCCACTCCTGTGTCTCACCCAAGCCGAGGTGCCCAGTGGGTTGGGGCTGTACAGCTACTAGTCGGGGACCGGTCCAGCGACCCGCAGCCGCCAAGCCTGTAACTATAACCTCCCACTCTACGAATGCGCAGACACATTCAGTCACCAACACTGCCCACCGGCTTCGTCACCTAGCGTTTACATTTTTATGGTGTCCGACAAAATGTCAGCACTGTTTGGGCAATGTCTCAGTCTTCGGGACTTTGTCCTCCTCAAGGTTCCTGTCCCTACAAATGACCCTGTGTGTATTTTGAAGATGGCCGGGCCACTTTCTGGAAAGCGTGAGTGAGCTGCCGCTCTCCTAGACACACACCTTGCCCCGAGCGACAGCTCCAAGTTACTCACTGGAGCTGACAAGCCACCCCGGGGGCCAGGAACTCACCCAAGTGTCTGGAAACCTTGGCCCCAGTGGATTTGTCATCCTATGGATGACTCAGTTAGGTACCTGGAGGACACACTTTGGGAAAAGCTTTCTGGCTCCGCGAGGTCGCGCCCTCGGACTTGGTAGTGTGTTTGGGAGGCGACAGCAAAAAGACATCCTGGGGAGGGCACTTGCACCGTGGGGACGCGGGCGTGCGGGGCGGTGCGGTGCGCTCCCGCGTGGGGATCCCCGGGCTTCGGCTCTGTCCGCAGCACCGGGTACCCACCGCTCCTGCTTCCCAGCAGGCGGCCAGCGGCCTTTCAGTCCCGGGCTTACTCCGGACCCGGTTGCACAACAGGAAGCCGGCACGAGTTTGTTTTGTTTTGCTGAGATCAAGCGCTCTCAGGCTGGCTACCCGCTGCGGGGAAGGGGCGGGGGCGGAGAGAGAGCGACTAGGTCGCTGCTGCCCGAGGTGCGGGGCCCTGTAGCCTTCACCTCCTGACCCGCCCCTAGCTCAGATTCGGGCACCTCAGGGGCTAGGACCTAAGACCCCGCCGCCCCCGCTGGCCAAGCTAGGGGACTGAGGACCCCAAGGAGGGCTGTGTGCCCCCTGCCTTGTCTGGGTCACGCTTTTCTCCTCTGCCCTGCACCTATCCTGGTCCCTCTGCTCCATGTACTCCCTTCACATCTAGGCTTCCTGGGCACCCGCCCGGTCCTATGGGATGGAGGGTAGGGGGTCACTTCCGGAATCCCAGGGAACAGTGACCACAGGAACTACAACCCAGCAATTATGATTCTTTTTTTAATGGAGAGGACGGCCCTGCACGCCTTGCCAAGTTCGCAAGCATCTTCTGAGAGTTGGGGTCCCAGGACCCTGGAGTTGGCTAGGATAGAGAAGTTCTACAGCTCCCTCCAGTGGACCAGATCCCCTTGGTTATGGGACCTGGAGTCCCCAATACCAAGTGTTAAAGCATCAGGGTACCTGGGGAAACAGACCCATAGACTTGAGGAGTTTTGGCCAAGGACACCCCCCCCCCCCACC
>NW_008345602.1:944117-976155 GCF_000622305.1 Nannospalax galili
CAACCGCATTCAGGAAAAGCACTGAAGGTTCTCAGTTGAGAGCATTTCTTGGCCTGAGGGTGAACTCAAGACAAATGCAAAGTCTCTTCTGCTTGATGAGTCATGATTTCTGTCTTGGGACACAGCCAGAATCTGTTACCCCTGTGTCTCCTTCCCCACTGGACTTCACTTTTTAGACTAAACTGGGAAACTTATTTTTTGGGTAAAAGGTGCATCTGTGTTTAAATCTTCCTGTTCTTTCTTTTCCCTCTCTTCTAAGTTTGTTTCCAGTGATACTACATAAAGCAGGTGCAACCTGTAGAAGTTTTCAGAAAAACAATGAAAGTTGTGCCTGGAAACTTTGAAGGGATCTAGTGTGTGATACAAAGAAGCGAATGAGATATGTTATTTTATTTCTCCTTGAGAACTGCTGATGTTTAACGATCATGCTTAAATGTACTACAGTAACTTTAATGTACTACAGTTTTTCTCTAGACTAGCTCCTTTCCTTTGAAAGAAAGGGGGCCATTATTTCTAAAACATGTGTTCTTACTGGTAGTTTGTTAAATTCTTTCGGTTCTTGCCAGGAAGACTCAGCCTGACCTTCTTGAATTTGAGTAGTTAATTCTGTGTGCTGCTGGGATAACTCCCTCTTCCCTTGCTTCACTTGAGGCTAGTTTGGGGAAAGCATCCTTTCTTCCTTTCATTGATGGTACCAGAGTTGCTTAGAAGGGTTAGCAGAGGTTGACTACCTGGAATTGATTGGTTTGTTTAGGAGGAAGTCATCCTTATTCCAAATAGGAAATAACTTTCTCTTTTTGGATGGACTCCATAGTCTATCTAGTGAGTGAAAATTTTACTAGGCCAAACACAGATAGGGGAAATTTAAATAAGTGGAATTCATGTTTTGTATCAGCTCTGCTTACGTTTATGTGGCAGAAAGTGGTCTTTCCATAGTTTCAGAAGACAGTTGAATGTTCTGTTTTTTCTTCTGTGTTCTTTCCTGCTAGTGCATTAAGCCTGAGGATGATCTTCTGCATTATCCTCATATATCATAATGATTGATCTTTGGAATGTTAATTTGTAATGCTCCCAGATTATATTAGTCACTTTGAAGGGGATAATTCAGGAAGCAGCATCCGTGTACACTCTCATCTCTGAAGAAGTCGCTTCCTGTGTTTCTGTAATTATTTTCTGTAGAGGATGTTATATTATAAATAAGGTAGCAATACAGACTTAACTCTTTTAAGTTTGGTTGGTTCACAGACTCGATCTGGACTAAAGAAAAAAGGTGCATAGGAAGTCTTTGCAATAAAAACATGGTGCCATTCTTATTCAAGAAGGATGAGACAAAACAAAGCCTTTAAGATGAAAGACCAGTTGAATGAAAAGATGCTCCCAAATTTTCCTAGTTTCCTACTTACTTTAGGCAGAGCTGACTCAGAAGCTTAATTGGGGTAAAAAATATCCATATGAAGAGAAAACCCATCAGTTTCATAAACTGAACAACTTGTGAAGCTAGCACATTGACAGCATCTCTCACAGGCCACTCCAGCGACTGCCTCCTTTCAGGTAACCACTGTCCTCACTTCTAGCAGATGTGGGAGTGTTCCTGGATTTTTTAAATTACCTTATGTGGATGGAATAGCCCAGGGTGTGCTCTTGAGTGGCTTCTTTTGCTCTGCACAAACTTTATAGTAGGTCAGGTAATTTGGATCTTGTTTTAAAGATGATGGAAACAGAAAATTTGGCTTACAGAAAGTAGGGTTTTGGGCATTACTTATATGGTAGAATTAGGGAAAAATACTAGTGAAACAGAATCATACCTCATGATAGTCTGGTACCTACCTGAGTGACTTGCCTGGTGTGACTACAGTTTAGTTGAACAGGAAAATGCTGAGGAGCTCTTTCCACCAAGGTGACCCAGTACGCATTGCAGTCCCGTGTGTGGACTAGCACTCCACAGCAAACGGCTTAGTCTCTGTACTGAATTGACTATATATATTTTTTCGCTAGTGTTTGTCATTGTCCACCATCATGTCAAGATTAAAACAAGAATATTGTGCCTGCTGAGAAGATGGCGAGGGTTTCTATGTCACTTTTTTCCTATGAGAGAAGGGAAGGAAAGAGAGAAGAGAAGGAACAGACTAGGAAGCATGCAACTGTAATTAAACTGGTTCCACAGGTGACAGAGCATGGGACTTGATTGCATGGTCACGTGTCACTTATACTGTATCTATTCAGACAATAAATAATAGAAGTAGGCTATAATTTCATATTTCACTTGTACCATGTTTTCTGTATAACATGAAAAACATGCAGTAAATATATGCATATATGTAAAGTAGTATTAAAGCATGCTTTAATGTGAAAGGATAGAGATGTAAGTTTAGTATAAAACAATTTGTATAAATATAAGGGCTTAGAGGAGTTCAATGATAAATTAGACATAACCACAAATCTTAATGAGCATTTCGATAGTGAAACGAAATGTAGGCAGGTAGCCATAATGTGCTATAGAATGGTAGGGATGTTAAGAGGTAAGTGTGCAAAGTGAAATATTTACATTTATTGGGTTCTTTTCTGTCCGGGGCACTCTGCTAGCAATGTGCCATGTATTTTCTCACCAATTGCTCTGTAATGCCATGAGCTATGCACAAGTATAACTATCTGCATTTTATAGATCAGTGACATGGAGGCTAAGGAAAGGGCAGGGAGGAGGGCCTAAAGTGGGCTTGGATGCTTGGAGGCTGAGTAAACCAGGCTTGGGAATAAGAAGTAAAAGGGAGGAAGGATGGGCTTGTGGGGATGGTCAGTTGGTAAAGCACTGGCCTTGTGAACCTGAGGGGTCAAGTTCTCTGCCTAGAACCCATGTAAAAATACTTGATGTGGTGGTGCACCCTTGTAACCCCAGCACTGGGGAGGCAGAGACAAGAAGATCCATGGGGCTTACTGGCCAGCCATTCTAGCTTAGTTGGTGAGCTCCAGGCCAGTGAGAGACCTTGTCTCAAAGGAAGTGGGTGACTTTCCTGAGAATGACACCTGAGGTTGTCCTCTGGACTCTACATGCATGTGCACATATGTACATATGAACCCCTCCGTGTGCATCTATACACACATGAGATTGTTGCACACACACACACACATACTCTAAGAAAAGAGGAAGAAGGTAAGAAAAACTTTGGAGGTACACTCTAAGGCAATGTGTGAGTTGAAAAGAAACAATCCAAACAAAATTAAGGCATGAGTCTCTAAAACTTGAGTCTTGAAGACTCCATGTAGCTGAGCGCATACTTCAGATGAAGAAAGTGGTGGGGCCATGCTTGTCTGTTGTGATCTCCAGGCCAAGAACATGAAAGGCTACACGTTCCTTCAGGGGCAGCAAGCCTTACTGAACAGATGGGCAGATAGGCTCAGAGTACAAGATCTGACCCTGACCCAGGCGCGCCGATAAAGTCTTTCTGAACATCAGTAATTCCTACAGTTCTGAGCCAGAGCTGTGTCGTTTCATTTCTAGGCTTGCTGAATACTGTACACAGAAAACCAACCAGAGGCCAGGCTGAGTATGACTTTTGTTATTTTTGTGTGTGAAGAAATAGATTAATGTTTTCCCAACCTTTTCAGCATGACCAATAGGTTCCACTTCTGTCTGTAACTTGGCTGAGTCATTCATGAAGGTTTAAAAAAATTTTTTTAATAAATATGTTGTCATGTTGGTTAAGGGCCTAGTCATTGTTGTGGATATTCATACTTCTGCCCTGATGTCAGTGAACAGAATTTAACTTGTGTAAATCTTTCAACCAGCAACTAAAAATAGTCTCATTGGTCACTTGTGAGCAGTAGCTATACTAAAGTAGAAAAATCACTGTTCCACACGTGATAGAGATTTTTTAAAATATGCTTGATTATTTGGTCTGACTGAAATTTTATTTCTAGACTCTTCTATAGGTAACTATTTATTACCCTTTTGAGAAAAATGGTGCTTTTAGCTTTTCAAATGGCCATTCACATGGACAGAGTAGTAGGTTATACAGACTAAATGCTGAGGAATGCTCTCTTTTCATTTCGGGATGGTTTACTACCTGTGTTCCTCTTTGTATGAGAATGGGTTTTAATTTTTCTTTTTAAAAGACATTCTCCAGCCAATTACGTTGCTTTTATGAGTTTGAAGAAGAAGCCTTTGTGTCTCAAACGATGGTCATGTGGGGCTCAGTCCCTGCAGTTCAGGTTAATTAATTCGGTGGTGACATCATCGGGGATGTGTTCATTTTTTCCACTTGATTCTTCATCTCAGGATCTGATGGTTAACTCATATTAAGAATACATTTAAAAAAAACTTAGCTCTTAAAGACTGAGATGTGTTAATTTAGTCTTTTCCACATTTTGTTTGTAAGATCAGGGCAGGACTTTATCATAGGGAAGAGCCTTTACCCTCTGCAGCAAGGAAGACCTAAAAATTGTCAGTCATTTCCATCTTGATTCTGTCAGCTGATCAAGTTTTTACTTTTGAGTACAATTAATTGCTACTTATCGAGCAAAAGACAGTGACAGGTAGCAGTGGTAAGAAAGTAGCTTTGTATTATTTAACTGTTCTTTAAAAAATAAAGTTAAAATGTCAATCTTTCAGATCTTTTCTTCATTGCAACTTTATTTTGGTATTTGGTATTTATTTGACTTTACTATTTCAAATGGCACTTTACCTGCAGTTGCTGTTTGTATTTGGGTAAGCAAAGGATCCAAATGCTTTTTTGAGAAATGGTCTCCCTATAGCCTCAGCTGCTCTGTGTAGATCAGTCTGGCCTCAGTCTCACAGAGATCCACCAGCTTCTTTCTACCGAGTACACGTGCCACCATGCCTGGCTCCAAATGCTCTTTTAACACTAGCTTTTTTCCCCTGTTTTATCTGTGACCTACCATAAAATACAGTGTTTATCTTATCTAAAACACACTATCTACACACAGATCTGTACACCTACAAAGAAATGAACTAGAATAGTACCTGACTACTAATATATCTGTTGTACTCTGATAGTTTTGAGTATATTCTAGTCTGCTCTATTTCATTAAGAAGTGCTTTCCCTGTTGAGTAACTGATGCCACAGGCTATCAGAGGACTGAAGCCCAGTTCGGAAAACACTTTTAGAAAGACTGCTTTGTTAACCATTGGTCTAGCAACTTAGAGCGTATTTGTGCCTAGGCTGTGTGTGCAAGGGCACTACCTTTCTGAACTTACCTGGTTACATTAAAAATATTTTTGGTTTTAAGTTCATCCACATTGTGTATAATTTCTTTTGACTGACCATTCTGAGTAGGGCCACAGCTTTCTGGACCTTTCTGTACTCATTGATGAGTTAATGACTAAGGCAAAGTAATGAAGCGCTTCTAAGTAATTACTGCTAAAACTAGTGACATTTGGTGAACTAGGCGGCTGTGAGAGTTATATAGACGCACTCAAGTGTGGAAAGTGCATTGTAAGGGAGGTTACTGAACTTTAATATTGCTCTGCAGTGGTGTCCTCCTGAAGGCTCAGATTTTCTTCCAGCAGTCTGTAATCACTGTCATTGCATGGATCTTCAGAATACTGTTTCTGACTTTAAGACTCATTAACTAGGCTGACTTCCTTTACTATCCTAGGCCATTCCCCCTTCCTCTTCTGTCCTGGCTATGTTTACTACTTATATTGTGAATTTTATAGCTGTAGATTTAGATTTAAAATGCATTGCCAGTTACTTTATTCTATATACTTAGGAAAATTATTTTAAGTTTAGGGTAAATTATATAAATATGAAATTTAAAAACATTAAAATATGGGCCAGGTGTGGTGCCATATGCCTTTAATCACAGGAGGCAGAGGCAGGCAGATTTCTGTGAGATCGAGGCCAGCCTGGTCTATAGAGTGAGTTTCAGACCACTTGGGCCTACAGGGTCTCAAAAAGGCCAAACACAAACCAAAGCAAAACAAAACACTCAAAACCATTAAGATAGTTTAGAGTTTGAATCCACAGCTTTATGAAAGTGCAGGTTTCTATTAGAGAGGATCCCTAACTCATATTAAAGCATCTTTTCTGAGTGATCTTTGGAAGACTGGCCTGGAGTCTCTGGTGGGAGCACTAATTTATACTATTGTTAACAGTGAGGGTCAGAATGAAAGCTCCTTCATTTCATTTCATCAGTGATTGTATTGTTTAATATATGAACATAATAATGTTCAGAATAACTATGGTAATATGATAATAATCAACATCAAACCTTGAGAATACTTGACTAACTGCCTTAGTCATTAAGTCATCAATGAGTACAGAAAAGTCTAGAAAGCTGTGGTCCTAAAACATACTTTTTAAAGTTTCTGCTCCATATCTCAACAATGAGTTAGCTTTCTTTTTGTGTAACTTCTGTGAATTTGTCAGTTTCACTGCATAAAGCTATGAACTCACAGAAACAATCAACTGTGCTTTATTGTGGGTTAATTTATCATGATACAGGACTCTCAAGTTTTGACTTAGGGAAATGACACAATTCACATCCAATACATTTCCTCCTAATATCCTTCAGCTTCACGGGCACATGTTTGCACTTTCCTCTTGTTAAAATTGCAGAGAAGAATAATTTTGATTTATTGGTGACATCTAATATAGCTGTGTTTATATTGTTGCCAATAAAATGACTTACATGATTGGTTTTTGTTTATACAATCTTTACTGAGGAGTCAGTCACCTGTGTTAGGACAAGGTACATTCTGCTTATTAAAATGAACTCTTGGGATCTAAGAACATTCAGCTCTATCTGTCCGTGATTAAATTGCAAAATGTGCTTCACTTTGTAGTCGCGTGTGAGAATACCTTATATTACTCATCAATAGGCTTTCCATTTCTATATTCTTCGGGCTTTAAAAGCTGTAACAGGAGAAGCCCATGAGGATAACAGGAACCTATTAACAATTAAAGCAGTGAAGTTGAAAAGACAGTGCTTAATGAAATTATACAATCATTAACCCAAAGGGGGAAAACAAAAAGAATCAATAACATGTCTGTTCTAGATAGCTTAGACACACACACACACACACGCACACACGCACACATGCACTACATATGTATGTGCACAAACATATATGTATATCTAGCATATAATATATGTAAAGTATGATCAGTTTGCTCCCTTACCAGTATTTTGTGCTTTATTTTCAGGTATGTGGTGTGTGTGTGTGTGTGTGTGTGTGTGTGTGTGTGTGTATGTATGTGTGCAGGGCAAGTAAGAAATGCTTGAGGCATAAGGAATGGAAAATGTAACAAAGGCTAAATGTAGCCTAAGGAAATGAAATGATGTATGAACATTAATAATTAACTGGCTCATCAGATGAATTATGACTAGATGAGTCTATTAATGATATTTGCTAAGAAAGGGCCTTTGGTTGTAAATAGACATTATGGAACTTGTGTTTCTGGAATTTTCTTGAATGGATGAGTTAACATTACTTTCATTTGTTTAATCTCTTAATTTGTGAGGAGCTCTGTGTAGAAGATGGAGTCATGATTTTAAATATTTTATTTATTATTATTATTGTTATTATTATTATTTTTGGTCTTTTTGAGACAGGGTCCCCCTGTAGCCCCACCTGGCCTGGAACTCACTATTATGTAGACCAGGTGGCCTGGATCTCTGTAAGCCTCTGCCTCCTAAGTGCTGGGATTAAAGGCATGTGCCACCATGCCTAGTGTGCTGAGATTTTTTTTTTAGAGGTCAGAAGAGGGCTTCGCATTCCCCTGGGACTGGAGTTAAGGATGGTTTGTAGCCGCCATATGGGTGCTGGGAATTGAATCTGGGTCCTCTGCAAGAGCAGTCAGTGCTCTTAACTGTTGAGCCATCTCTCCAGGTCTGGAGTCATGATTTTATATTTTGATGAAAGGTGTACTTTTTCTAGAAAACTAGTGGAATTATTAAATGGTTTTCTGTCTTAGCTTCCTCAGGGGTTAAGGTGCTCCGGGACCTGATTTACAGGAGTGTGTTTTAAAGAGTTTGAAAGTGGTCAAAAGGGAAGACTTAGTAACTCATTAGCAGAATGAGCATCTTCATTCTGAGAACCAGTGGAGTATAAAAATCTGAATATGTCCAAATGTCAGGTCTAAACAGCCTGAAATGTATACTTCTGTATGCCCTTTGCCTTTCCTTTGTAAATTGTTTTTTCTTTTTTCCTGTTGATTGCCTTGGATAAAGTAGTTGGATACAAGACAGAGGAGAAAAAGCTAGAGAAAGTTTTAAAATGGAAAAGGTTCATTTTATGGAACTCTTTGGTTTTAGGTTTTTGATGCTAATATCAGTGATTTTGTTTTCTTAGGAAAGTGTAAATTTAATACTAAATTCATTTTTCTTGGTTAGTGTGTTCGTGCATTGCTGGGGAAGGGCTCTCCCAACTGTCTTATTTTGATGGGGCTGGTAGAGTGCCACTGTTTATGCTTCCACACCTACCCAATTCACCTAGATTTAAGTGCCATAGGATTAAAACTTCATATGCATCTAGGACTGGAGAGATGGCTCAGCGGTTAAGAGCACTAACTGCTCTCGCAGAGGATCCACGTTTGATTCCTAGCAGTCACATGGTGGCTAACAACCATCCATAACTCCAGTTCCAGGGGAATCCAATGCCCTCTTCTGTCTTTCGAGGCATTCATTGCATGAAACGGGTACACTCATATTCATACAGGCAATACACTCATACACATAGCATAAAAAATAAAATATTAAAGAGCTTTATGTGCATTCATTATTCTAGTAAATGAGCATTTACTAATGATCCAAATGATCAGGGATAACAGAACATCAAGAGACCAGAGTCGTCACATTCACCTCCCTCAAGCTTTTACAGATGAAAATTTCTAAGTCCAAAGAACTTGTGGCTTTTCCAGTGTTCTTCTTACTGACCCTATGAGCCTGTGTCTTTCCTAAAACTGAGTACCTCACTCCCACTTTATTGCTAAGTGAATTTGGAGTTCCATCTTGGTCACATGGCTTAGCTTAAAAGTACATAAAAATATTACACTGAGTAAAGAAAATGGATTTCTAGATACTATTATGTAGTGTTTGAATTCTGTTGACATAATTCATATGAAAACTGGAGTTTTAGGCATATTTTCCCATTTAATTTACTTTTTCCATCTTGGGGCTGGTTTTGCTAGCTCTCATGCTGTTCACCTGTGGGTTTTTCGCTGCCATATTAATCACTCCACTTTCTGGCTGCTTTCTCAGTAATAAAATTTAAGAACATTTTGTTGTTTTTACTTTAAACCTAAAGCTATTTAAAACAGGAGTTCAATTTATAAAAAATAAAAAAAAAATATTCAGTATAAGACATTCAGGTGTGGGTGCCTGATACTTAGTTAAGTTCTCAGTACTTACTTTCTCCTTCTTGCAGACTCAGTGTCTTAATGATTGAGCCTAATGCTAAGTACTTAGTGATGTGTTTTTTAATCCAGATTTTTGATGAGAATTCCTGCTTGTATATAATGCTGGTGCCAAAAATGACTCCCTTATTAAAAAATAAATAACAGAAATGGGCGCAGTCTACAAATCTGCAGACACTTGTCGCTTGGATCATGGTCTAAGTGACTCATGTTTCCAGTCATGTTGAACAATTTTTCATTTTCGAAAATTGCTAATGTGACACATTTCTTTATGCTTTCTTTCATGGTGGGTACTGGATAAGTGCCCCCTCCCCTCAAGTTTAGAGTGCTCAGAACACAGTTTTTTTTTTTAAATATTTTATTTATCATTTTTATTTTTTTTGTGTGTGTGTATTGCCTGCATGTAGGTAAGTGCAGCTGTGTCATGCAATGCCCACAGAGGACAGAAGAAGCTGTCGGATCCCCTGGAACTGGACTTTTGGACAGTTAGCCGCCATGTGGGTGCTGGGATTTGAACCCGGGTCTTCTGCAAGAGCAGCCAGTGTTCTTAACTGCTCAGCCATCTCTCCAGCCCAGAAAACACTGTTTTTATCAGTGAGTGCTGAATAGATGACCAATTAGACTCTTGTTCATAATCAGCCAATGAATAAATGACAGTGACTGGACCACTGTTGTTCCACACACAACAGAAAAGGTGTGGGGAGTTTTCTAGTGTTAAAGAAAACCAGGCTTAGAACTAGTTTGATAGCAGCCTTATATCTTACTGTTTCATTAAAAACTTCAATCATAAACTGGGCATGGTGTCACATGCCTTTAATCCCAGCCCTTGGGAGACAGAGACAGGCGGATCTGTGAGATCGAGACCACCTTAGTCTACATATTGATTTCCAGGCAGTCTGGGACTACAGAAACCCTGTCAAAATAAAAACAAAAACAGAAAACGGAACAAATCCTTCAAGCATGCAGCTTTGGATAACTTGGTCTTACTTGTCTTTTCATGGGCACAGTAGTGGTAGGGAGTGTGTGTGTGTGTGTGTGTGTGTGTGTGTGTGTGTATGTATTAGATTATCTGATACTAGATACCTAATATGGAGGAGAGCGGTTGAGTGTTTCTTAGAACTGAATGGAATGACAGTTCTACATTTCACAAAAGATGGAATTCTTAGCGCAGCATAGAATTGGTAAAAATAAAGAACATTCCAAATTTATATTTTAATTATATATGGAGCTCCTAAACTTAGGCTTACTTGGTAAACTTTATGGAGAGTACATATCCAGTGAATGCTGGATTGAAATTTACATATTTCTTATTTCCTAAACTGGTAAAACAAAAATTTCTTACATTTTTTTCCTTCATAGCTTTCTTCCCATGATCATTTACAGAGTCATTTATTTTGGAGTTGAGTTGAAAATATTTGTCTAAGTCTTTAAGTGGATCATAGAGAAAAAAAAATGATACTCATCCTATTGAGGACATATAAATTCCCCTGCTTTGCACTCAGTTATCATTTCCTGTGTTTGTTCAGCCGCGGCTTATCTCCATGTCTATCTTTTCAGTGTATAAAAGAGTGAATGTCTCTCTTAGACACATTCAGTGGGCCATCTCATTGTACCTACTCTGGGGAGCTGTTGGTTAGGGGAGGGAAGAGCCTTCCTTCCACAGCGATTTAGAACCGGGAATCACTGACACCATCACACATAGTAGAGGATGGTATGCTGTGTTATGTCCGCACTTTTCTTGCTTTTTTCATAGGAATCTTCCTGACAGTATGGTTGATAAACTATGGGTCTTGCTTTGTGAACATACTGAACAGCTCACCTTTAAGAACCTCTCGTGTGCTTTACAGAAGACATTTTAACCAGCCTTCTCCTCTTTCAGAACTCAAATGGAAGGTGGTGCATTGTGGTATTGAGTCCATTTTCATCCCTGTAACCTCAGAATCCAAGACTTTGATGTTGCTGTAAATATTTAAGTATAAGGATATATAAAAACTAATATCCCTATGCCTAGATCTTAACCTTTTACAATTTTAAGGGCTATGAAAATATTCCTCTTGGAATGAACATCGTAGATGGTGTAAGGTCCCCGTTATCTAATTTAGAGGACACACCTGCTTTGTGTTTGTTTACTGGGAACTTCAAAGGTCAGTCTCATGGAGGCTGATGTTCCGGGTTTCCCAAGACCTATTGTAGCAAAAATGAAGTAGTGTATGAACAGATCCTTTTGGAAGCAGAATAGTTTATTTTACAAGTTGGCTCCAGTAGACTGATGGGAGTTGCCAAGAGCACCATATTGATAAGGGCTCAGTAGCAAGCAAAACAGTGTAGCAATCCATAGCCCCTACCTCTCATGACTGCAGAGGTAGAGAGGGCCTGCAAATAGTCAAGCATTTGATGATGTTCTACACAAGAGGCCGGTTTGCCAAGCACGCTTCTTATCTTCCTGTATAAATACTATACAGGTTGAAAACGCACTGTATCTTATTTTCAGTTTTGTTTTTTAAAATGCCTCCTGCATTTTTTTGTTTTTAAACAGGCTTATCACCCACATCATGGATAACTTACTTGGCTTGGCCTGAAAGAGTCCTTAGTGACATTGGATATTGACTTTCTGGGGCTCAGGGCTTTCAGAATGAATGGAAGATCATGTGGTATGAGTCTCCACCGGACATTGGGAACCCCACAGGGGCCTGGACTGCTCACTGGCCAGCATATCCCTCCCATTCGAGCCCACTCAGGCACTCCTGGCCCCTCATCCTGTGGCAGTACACCCAGCCCTGCTCTTGGAAATCTCACTAACAGCCTTCACCTCAAGATGTCCTCAGGAGCAGGGATGGCTCCTCAGAGCAGCATGGCCGAGAGCTCCATCCATCTGCCTGCCCTGAGCCCCAGGAGACAGCTGCTCACTAATGGGAAACCTCGATTCCAGGTCACTCAGCCTGGTGGCATGGTGGCATCACACTCTGTAAAACCAAAGCAGCAAGAGTTTGGAAACCCCTTTTCTCCAAATCCTGGGAAAGGTAGGATTGACTTTTTGCAATCTCTTAAAAATGGAAACTTTAAATCTCGCCCATGTCTGTTCACTGCCAAGAACTTCTATATGCAATATATGTAATCCAATGTCAGAGTCAAAGTTCGTGGTCTCATGATGATATACAGCTTCCTTGGTAAGGATTTGTGTGTGTGTGTGTGTGTGTGTGTGTGTGTGTAGGGTTAAAAGGTGAGTACAAATGTGTGACACCTTGGACTGTGACACAATAGAAGGTAAGGCAGAAACATCCAAGTTAAAGGGACATAAGGTATGAGGTGATAGCAGAAGGGCAAGAGCAAGGTGATAAAGGTCCTGTGTCCTCTGGACACCGTGGCTTGTACCGGCTTAGGGGTGGGGAAGGGATGTATGAACTTTATGGGTCATGGAGGAGCTGAGCTGAACTTCCACTCATGCTGGTATTTGACATACTAAAGGTGGGGCTGGAGAGATGGCTCAGCAGTTAAGAGCACTAGCTGTTCTTGAAGAGGACCTGGGTTCAATTCCCAGCACCCACATGGTGGTTAACAACTGTCCATGTCTCCAGTTGCAGGGGAATTAATACACATACGTGATAAGCAAATTAAAAGGGCAATCAATAGTTTTTTGTATACAGAAGCAAGCTGGAATAATAAATAACTTTTCCCCCCCTAATACTGGGAATTGAAACTGTGAACTTACATGGGCTAGGTAACTGCTATACCACTGAGAGCCATCCAGCAAGAATAATGAAAACGGATTTTAAATTTGAGAGGAATTAGAAAACTTGGTTCATTTGAAATGCAGAGAGAATGTACTTTTAACTCAATAGTGATTGAATTACCATATATTTCAAATTAAAGAGTAATTGTTGGGGAATAAAGTATTTGAATGACACACTTTCTCTAACAACTGCTGTGGACTTAATGAAGTTACATTGCAGATGGTATGCATGTTTAAGCTATAGAGAAAGAGCCTGCCTTCCTACATAAAATACAGCTTTTTATGTAAAATAGTGCAATTATATATTCCTTAAGGTACTTATCTTTCCATCTTAAATGTTTATATTAAAAGTACTTAAATACAAAATAGAATTCTTAGCACCATCTGAATAGCCACTTATGCTGTTAATTAAAGTGAATAATGATTTCTATTAGGCAAGTAGCCAAAGATTTGCTTGTCTTAGTGTCTGTGTATTTCAGCATATGGAATGTTTGGTGAAAACGGGGAGATTAAAAAAAAATACACAACACTAAACACGTGTAGCTTTTACATTTCTCTTTTACCTTCTTTTATTTCTTTAATTTGGTCTAAATTTGGTTCGTAGCTTGCTTTCTTGGAAGTACTGGTGTTTAGTACAGGAAAGGTTTCTTAGAGGTGAGGGTCTTATTCAAAATAGTTTGCCATTGTTAGGTTACTGCCCTCATGTCAGGACAAGCTGAGTTCCTTAATATCAAACTCGTGTTGAGGTTTTCAGAGGCTGAGGCCCAGTGAAATCGCTCAACTCACCTTGACTAGCTTACTTTTATGGGCACTTATGTTTGTCAGTATAACAGACGGTGGTAATAGTGAGAATATTAATAGTTTGAGCTTTTCATATCAAAACTTAGCACGTGTCAGGCAGTGTGGGAATGCTTTCCAACGTAAAGTTTCAGTGATTCCTCACAACAGTCCTGGGTGTATGCTGTGGTTGATTTAACTGATAAGCGATTTAAGGTCTAGAAAGACTAAATAACTTCAGGGGCACTAACCAGGAAAGAGTTTGAGGATGTTAGTTTGATAGTAACTGGTTGTAGTTATAATTACAATCATAGTTTAAAATGTGCTTTAGGAACTTAGGTTAAATGAACTCAACTGAAGTGAGTTGTCAGGGCCAATACGCCTTGGAGCACATGTTACTGGTAGTACTGCTTCCTGAGTTTCCTCCTGAGGTCTGCTGGCTTCTTGATCAGCTTGCTAGGTACAGTGCCTGGCCTCAGTTGGAATATTTGGAGCGTGTGTGCTCTCATGTGCTCTCAGATAAGAAGATGGGGACACTCTGTTATTATTCCTCTTAGCTTCACAGCTTGGATTCCATCATGGTTTGGCCGGTGCCAGAAGTGGCTGAATTGTTCCTTGCAGATCTTGACTGACAGTTCCTAAACTAAGCCAGTAACTGATGGTCTGGATCTGTTTGAACTTGAAAGTGATCTGATCATTTTCTCAACAAATAATTATTGAGCATAGATTGTGGATGAACCACTGTTTTGGAAGTGGACTTGCTAGAAAAGCATGGTCTCTCCCTCGGGGTGTTAGTGAATTCAGACAAATATATAGGCAGTTCAAGTCAGTTGTGGGTTCTGCTAGAGATATACTCAGAGTAGTAGTGTGGCAATTGTGTGTGTGTGTGTGTGTGTGTGTGTGTGTGTGTGTGTGTAGAGGCCAGAGGTCAATGTTGGATGGATGCCTTCCTTAGTCACTCACCACCTTTTAGGTAGGGTCTCTCACTGAACCTAGAGCTCACTGATTTGACTAGACTGGTTGGCTAGTGATTTCAGGGTTCCTCCTTTCCTACCTCCCCAGCATTGGGGTTGCAGACATGTGTCACTTCTGACTTTTATGTGAGTGGTGGGGAACCTGAACTCAGGTCCTCAACTCCATGTAACAACTTTTGAGAGCTTCATGGCCCCTTTATAGTTGGATCAGGGAGGAGACTAGGACATCTAAGAGGACACTTTGAGGATGAGGTGCTATTCTTGCAACTGTGGAGTATACTCAGTTGTGTGTGTGTGTGTGTGTGTGTGTGTGTGTGAGAGAGAGAGAGAGAGAGAGAGAGAGAGAGAGAGCGCTGGCATATGAGGGAGCTGTCTAGAATTTGTTTGGGGTAGGGAGAAAAATGTACTCCTAGCCTGGACCTGAGAGACCAAGGGCCCATTTCAGGTTTCTACCTGACTTCACATGGAGTGGAGGTTCAGGTTTTTGTAAGAGATGGAGCTGGAGAGAGGTGAGCAAAATGAAGTAGGTGAAGAGCTGTGAGGGATGCACCAAGGGCTCTGGGTCTCCTGTGATCCCAGGGCAGCATGGTGACTCTGTGGGAATACCAGCTGGGCTCCCAGAAAAACAAGACTAAGAGAATGTATATAATTATATGTGTGTGCATATGCATGTATGCATGTAAATAAAGAGGCTTATTATAAGGAATACGCTCATGGGATTGTGGAGTCTGGCAAGTCCCCACATCTGCAGGGTACCTTAGCAAGCTAACAGGAGACTGGATGATTTAATTCCAGTCTGAGCTGAAGGCCTGAGTGGTGGTGGAGTCCCAGTGCAAAGAGTAGCACTCTCGAGACTCAGTAGAGGCAACGTTTCATTGCGAGTCCAAAGGCAAGAAAAAAACCCACCCAACAGTCCCGTTCAAAGGCAACCAGGTAAGAAAGAATTGCCCCTCACAGAGGGGAAGGTCAGCCTTGAGTTGATTGGATGTGCTAGCTTGGATCCCCTTTCCTCGGATCAGACTGCTGATTTAAATGTTAACCTCATCCAGAAGTAGCCCATCATGTTGATGAGATGAGATGGAATAATGTCTCATCAAACATTTGAACACCTTGCTGTGCAGGCAAGTTCACACAGGGCTGTCATGACAGTGTGGGGTTTGCACAGCTGATGAGAAAGGGCTTTTTCTGAACCCTGGGAATGTATTAACTCTCTTGGGACTGTATCTGGAGAAATTAAGTTCCTTAGGATTATCACAGAGGTGAGCACCTGACTTGAAGGCTGGGAATTTCTAGGAGGACTCTCATGGGAAGTCTATACCTGACAGTAGTGTTTCTACTGCTTCCGGATTGCTTTCCAGTTCATCTGGAAATGCGGGTAACAATGGCTTCAGCTACTATGGTGTGAGTCTTGTCAAGGTCAGTGGAGTAGCACAGTGATCTGGAGAATCTCAGGGCATTTTAAAATTTAAAGGCATCAGAGGGATACAAGACATTCTTTGATCACTAGAGAAACTTTTAGCTAGAGAAGATTGACACTTTTCCATAGTAAATTTCATTTCATTCCTTTTAGTAATCTTTACAAAGTTCTATTCTCAATAAAAGCAAGTACTTTTTGTGTCCATGAAAACATCATTCACCATAACCAGAAAACAGAAACAAATGTCTATCACAGGAGAACTGTATAGACACAAAATGATACATATGTAGAGACATGAGGAATTTATTCAGCCTTGAGAAGGAAGGAAATCCCGGCACATATTGCAACAGATAAACCTTAGATAAATGATGCTAAATGAAATATACCCACCATAACAGTACAAGCATTGTATGATTCCTCTTGTGCAAAGTCCTTGGAATAGTCAAATTTATAGCAACAGAAAGAATGGTGGTTGCCAAGAGAAGTTAGCATTCAGTAAGTACAGACATTCAGTTTAACTCTTACTGTGAGAAAGTTCCATTGGTATTCTGTTTGAAATTATTAGTTTTGGGGTATTTCTTTGAGATAGGATCTCGCTGTAGCCCAGGCTGACCTGGTATGGTGCTCACTTTTAGACTAGGCTGGCTTTGAACTTGAGCCGATCCCTCTGCCTCTGCCTGCTGAGTGCTGGGATTACAGGCATGAGCCATCACACTGGGCTGTTCTGCTACTATTTTAAAAAAATCAGCAGATGTGAAAATACAGGAAGTGAGCATGGTGGGATCCAGTCTTATTCCAAGGTTTGAGAAGTAGTAAAGGGTGCTACTGGAGCATACATTCCTTCTGAAATTACGGTTGAGAACCAAATAGGCGTGCTTTTTCCTTTTAATAATTTTTTCTTTTAATTACTTTTTTCAAGCAGCTAATAAGTTGCAAGTACCTAAATGCTGTTAAGTGTTAACACCTAACTCCTTAATGAATGTGGTTGTTAGGTGTTTCTTTGGGCCTGTGGGCACCATGAAAACACCTAGTGAGACACTCACTCAGTGGGCCACGTCTGCAAGCACCTAGGTCCTGTCATGAGGTAATTTTTCTCATAAAGAGAAAACTGGGTCACTGTTGGCTGCATAGCTCTACACTGTCAGGTCTCAGACGGTGAAGTGTTCCTCTTGGCTGCACAGTGGCTGCCTTATTCCAGCACTTGACTAGTCTGCCTTCTGAGAAGAGAGGGAAGGAAAGATAAAGACAGAGAGATAAAAGATGATTTTCCCTCAATTTCACCCCCTCTAAAGCTTCATAGGCCCATCCAGTTATCCCCACTCAAATTAGCTAGCCTTTCATAAACTACTTAATAATAAAATTCATTGTCTGGTCTGAATCTTTTTGATCCTTTGGCCCTGCATCATTTTGTATTGTGTTCTATTATAATTAATTAATAATTGGGATTTTTTTTTTTGAGACAGGGACTCACTATGTAGCACCAGATGGCCTGAAGCTCACTATGTAGACCAGACTGGCCTCAAGCTTACAGTGCCCCTCCTGCTTCAGCATCCCCCAAGTGCTGAGATTACAGGCAGTTGCCGCTACACACATCTTAATGTATTTGACTTTTTAGCATTTTGCCACTTTGATCTTTTTCAGGTACATTGAACCACTTGACAACAAGTGGCAGGCATTGTGACATTTCGCCTTCAAAGTGGCATTCTTCATGTATACACACAAATACATAGTCATCATAGCCAAGGAAGTTAACTTTGACACAACAGTATTACTTATACATAATTATACCTTAGCATGAAGTCCACAATCAAATAGATTTTACAACATTTTATACTGTATTCCGAAATTAAATGATTTTCTCTCTCCACTTAGAATCCAATTGCCCTTCATGGCAGGTTTGACAGATCTAATCGAGATCTTGCTTTACATCTGGCTGTTCTAGCTCTTCAGGTTCTTCTTTTCCAGAACATTCCTCTCCCTCCTGCACCATTCCTTTGTGTTGGGTTCTGGCTGGTTGTTTTGTTGCTCAGGCAGGTGTGCCCAACCATTGCTTCTCTATCTCATTCAGGTTAGAGTATAGCACAGGTAGGGCTGAGGAGGTGGTTCAGTGGAATAATAGAATGACGATGGAATAATAATAAAGGAATAATGATGATCAAGTGAGTACCCGAGTTTAGATCCCAGCACCCACGTAAAAGTCGGATACGGCAGAGTGCTTCTGGAGCTCCACTGCTGGTGTGGCGCATAAGCTAGAGGATCCCCAGAGATCACTGGTCAGTCAGTCTAGCTGAATAGTGAACCCTAGGTTCAGTAAGAGGGACCCTCAAAAATAAGGTGGGATGTGATAGAGGAAAAACACCTGACGTCAGCCTCTGGACTCAGCATGCCCCCCACCCCCCATGCACACACATTCATATATCACATAACACACGCACACACACACACACACACACACACACACACACACACTACGGAGGTTATTTGTGTGCCCACGTCATCACACCAGGAAGCATTAGCTGCTCTTTCATGGGATGTGAGGTGGCCATGTTTGGTGACCTAGTGAAAGTGTTGTCACCTGAGATCATGAAGGGCACTTTTCCTATCAAAATTGGTCAATAATGGTAATTATGTTAACAGCCTCTCAGAGCTTCCACTGTTGGTCCTTATCTGAATCAGTTTTTGTTGTTGTTGTTGTTGATTGTATAATAGTGATTTCCTGCTTGTATCATTCCTCGGTGTTTATTAGCTGGTGTATTAGTTTCAATGATGCTATAATGAGATCCCTGACAGAAGTGACTTAGAAGGGGAAGAATTTATTGTGGCCATAGTTCAAGGAGACTTCTGTCCACCATAGTAAGGAAGGTATAGCGGCAGGAGCGCGTTTGTCACTACAGCAGGAGTGTGTGGTTCCTGTTACAGCAGCCAGACTGGGAGGCAGAGGGTTAGTTAGTTCAGAACTGGTAATAAGCTTCCAAGCCTGCCTTTATTGGTTGCCAGCATGGCACCATGGCCAGGTTTCTGAGAGTGCCACTACCTGGGGCAACAGTTCAAACTGTGAGCCTATGGGGGACATTTCAGATTCAAACTACAACAGCTGGAATTCTACAGAAAGAGGAGCTTCTCACCTCTCTTTGAGAATCATTGAGGAATTCCTTTTAAAACCTCTTTTCTGCTCTCATTCATTACCATCATTCTTTCTGATGCTCCAATGACCCAAATATAACCAGAGGAACCCCCCTTAAGATCAGTTCCTTCATCCTTTTGCATGTTCCCATTAGGAACTTCCTGCTTTCAGGCATAACAAGATGTTCTAGGCTCACTTGTTCTTCCTTGCCCTAGACCTGAAATCACTCATTTTCACCCAAATCTCAAGTCCATTTTAGTGGGGAATAATATTTGGAGAATTGTGTGATAGCATATCTGGGATGCCATGGCTTCCAAGCCTGTAATGTGGCTAGAATTAAAAAATGCATTAGAGAAAGTCCCAGTTCCATGTGCTTCCACAAGCTTCCTCATTATAGTCCTCGAGAACCTGGTTTGTAGACATTAGTATCTTATTCTGCCTACAGTGGCGGAAGGGGTTGCTTTCTGCTTAGTGTTTCTGAGGCAGTAGACATTAGTTTTCCAATTGATTGCTTACTTCATGTCAATTTTGAATGTATGGAGATGCATGTTCCTCTCTGGGCCTCTGGGGCAGCATGGGAACTTGCTGTCCTCCCTCAGACTCGGAGGTGTAGGGCCTCAGTTATGTTGTGTATAATAGTAGCATTTCTCTACTTTCTAGTCCAACAGTATTCACTGTAATTAGACTGGTAGAAACACACTTTTCAAAGTGTCTGAGAAATCAGTTTTATGATCCCCACTTTAAGTACATTTGATATGACTATTTAAATATTTAAGACAATTCTGCATGCATAGTACCCAGAGGGCTCTATAATTGGGAAGATTTTCATTATAAAGGCTTTTATTTTACCTCAGGGCCTCTGACTTTTCTTGCTGAGTTCTGCTGTCCTTGGAGACAAAAGGAATTAGTTATTCATTAGCATTTGTGGGTTATTCATTATTGTTGGTCAGAGAAACACAGCATCATATCAACAAAGGACACCAATTAATTGGGATTTTAAAACTCTTTTGTGCCACTTAAGGTTGGTGTCTCTTGTAAAGACCTGGTTCAAGGAAGATAATGTATTATGTGAAGCTGAGAGGTCTAACATTTAATGTGTTTTAAATAATGCGTGAGGTTTTTAACTTTTATTTTGTTCTGTTTCTTGTAGTCTGGGGTTCAGGTCAGTGTTGATTCCTCGGTGGGACAACCAGCTTCGGGTTTCCCTCTATGCCATCTCATAAACCTTATAATACACTGATTGAAAATGTTACTTCCCTGTATCATTCCTCTACTTTGTTTTGAAAAACAACAGACAATGGAAATAGACCTCACCCCCCCGGCCTGTGGCTGTTTTGAATGCGCCATCTTGGAATCAGCTACAGAGTAGCAACACAGAGTAGCAACACGAAGTCCTCTTATTCTGGAAGAGATACAGTTACTATGTTAGCTAGAGAAAGGGAAAAACATTTGGCTCCTTTTTTTTTAAACTTCTGCTTTTTAATCATTTCTATTTCCTTGCACTTCCAGTGTGGCTTCCTGTAGAATTAGAGCAAATAAAGTTAATATTCCATAAAAGTTTCCAGAAATAACCAAACCGGCCATAGACCAAAGACATTATTCCATTTGAGGCAGCTAGAGTTTTCATTCTAGCCAAGGAGGCAGGTGAAGTACAATGTTTACTTTTGTTTACTCCCTGGGCTATACAGGGTCTACTTTGTGTGATTTATTGATGCTGGGTGTAAATCAAATCGATGATGAATTTCCAAGTATTACTGAATAGCAGGCACTATTTGTTCCAGTTATAAAAGTGCTTTGTCAGTCTGGTAGCATTCCACATTATAAGCCTATAGTGTATTCCATGAATAACCTTCTCTCTCTTGAAGTGCTGTAGGATAGGAAACTGAAAAGTAACATCTATCAATCACCTATAGCACTTTTAAAAGGCTGTTCAACGGGAGCTGCCTTGGATTTACACAGGACTTTGTAGTTTACAGCTTTCATGTTGGTTCTTTCTTGGGATGTGATCAGAAGGGTATGTGTCAATTGGTCTGATTTTGGGGATGAAGAAACAGGCTGGGCTTGCTGGCAACCTCATTCTTCATGTGCTTTGTGACTTCTCCTGGAAGAAGACCCCACGGATCTGTGGCCTCATGCTACAGGAGTTCTGAGAAGTCTTGCCCCTTCTCTCGCTGTTGCAGTTTAAGTTTATTGATGAAAGAGCAAGCATTTGAACATGCAAATGGCTCACTGTTGTTCCATGCCCAGCCAGCAGAGGAAGGCTCTGACTCCTGTCTGGGACAGTGGTCTTTGATGCGCTTCAGCAGTTGGACCCTGTGAACATGGACCGCACTGTCTGCCTAGAGAGGAGCCAGCAATCTTTGTGTTGTGACACCTGAGTGACAGCAGGAGCACGCTGCCCTGCTGCTGAGTAGATCTCTAAAACCAGGTTGATGCATGTGGTTTTCGTGAATAGGGCTTGTAACTCCTGACTCACCACATTTTAAAGACAGTACATAGTGACTTGTATTAAATACTCATTTTCATAGCTTCTCTATTTGAATAATGAAAGAAATGGAAGGTCTGTAATTGGCTGTCACATAACTAAGAAGTTAAAAGGTAACTCTGGTGGTATGGGACTTTGTGGCTCAAGGATAGCCCAAGGACCAGCCGTTTTCATATCTTCAGGCATTGGTTAGAAACACATAGTCCCAGGGCCACCCCAGACTTGCTCAATCAGGGTCCCTGCTAACAAGCTCCAGCTGGCTCGTGTGCTCAGGGCTAGCTTCATGGATGTGTGAGCAGCTGCACAGGGACTAAGCTTACAGGGGTGTCCTGCATGTAGATGTTATCTCCTGTGGTTGCTGTCAGGACATTCCTACTAATTTCATCTTTAAGTTTGTGGTTTTTTTAGTGAAGTATGGTGGGACACTGGAGCATGCACAGGGGCTTAGAGTCATGTGTGGTCCCACCTCTTGCCAGGATGGCCACCACTCCCACTCAGTGTCTATTATTGCTCTCTATTAATGGCAATGATCGGCGATGAGTTTGAGGAGGATCTAGAGGCATGTGTGTTCCATGTGCCCTTTGTGGGCCTTTGAGGCTGTTGGACACTTTTGGGGGTTTGCCTTGGGAGTACAAAAGAAATCCAACATCACAGAGCAAATTAAGGAGCACTCCAACTGAGAGAGAGAGAGAGAGAGAGAGAGAGAGAGAGAGAGAGAGAGATAAAGGAAAAAGCTTTTTCTTGCTGTTTTCTTTTTGTTTTTTTTTGTGTTTTTGAGACTCCCTGGAACTCACTATGTAGACCAGACTGGCCTTAGTCTCACAATAATCTACTTGCCACTGTCTGCCGAGTGCTGGGATTAAAGGTATGCACCTCCACACCCAGCTTCAGACCTCAGTTTTGATCCCACAAGAAGACAAAAGATAAGGGAACTCAAAAATACCCTCCTCACAGTGCAGCATCTCCTAGATAACAGTTATCAAATAAAACCTGTGTTTAATCCTGACCTGCCACCAGTGTTAACTGCAGGTTATAGTTACACCCTCAAAACCACGAATGAGCAAAAAAGCAGTAGGGGGGGCTGAAGGGATGGCTCAGCAGTTAAGAGCTCTTGCTGTTCTTGGAGAGGACCTGAATTCACTTCCCAGTACCCACATCTGGTGTCCTGGAACTCACTATGTAGACCAGGCTGGCCTTGAACTCACAGAGATATGCCTGCCTCTGCCTCCTGAGTGCTGGGATTAAAGGCATGCACCACCATACCGGCCTTTTTCTTGCTTTTTAAACAAGACACTCAGCATTTCATTTTGTAGTGGCCTCCACAAATTCTGCCACTGACCATGTAAATGCAGGGTGAGCTTTGAGACACACCACCACACTACTACTACTCAGTTTCCTAGACTGTAAAATGTGATAATGTGTTATCTTCATTCCCAGTGGACAGAGTCTAGGCAATGTGGCTTTGAATAGTGTCCGGGATCCCTCTCTCTTTGGCTTTGGTTTCATTAGGGTGATAATTAATAGTGGACAGCAAGGCCTTACCGTGTGTGGGGATGACAGAGGGGAGGGTTCACAGTAGGATATGAAGAGCAGAACACAGGTCTTCAAATCTGTAGGTGGATGGAAAGTGACAAGAAGCTGAGGAAAAACTGGGGTTGGGCACGTTGGGCCACGTGTGTTGTCTCTTTGGGTTGTAATCACTGTTTAGACAACTCTGACGCATGTACTGTGGTGGAACAGAGCATGGCTTTTGTGTTTGAGACTGAATGGACTGTGACCCACTGGCGACATGTAAAGTATGGTTGTTTCGACTACAAACATGTGAGGCAGTATGATTCCACATCCCCAGCAGGTTGCTGCTGGGACGGCTTGCCCCTCCTCTGAAGTCAGGGGGAGAGCTCAGTCATTCCTCCCATGTTCAGACAGTGGTGGAAAGCTACTTGATGAGTAGATTAAAGATCCATAAAAACTTTATTTTCATGGTGTGATTCAGAAACCAAAGAGAAAAATTGAAATCACAACAAATAGGCATTGAAGTAAAGTAAAACTATTTTTAAAGTTTACCCCTAATTTAAAGGACATTTTCAAGAGTGAAATGGAACTGCATTAGCAACTATGCCCAGGATTATCCTCGATGAACTGGAATATAGGGTCCCCTGTCATTTAGGGGAGAGTTCAATTAGCTTAAATTCAGAATCAACTTGCTCAATGAGCTTAACATCACATAAGTAAATGGCAAAATTACCTCTTAGTGCCAGTGAGTGAGGGTCTGTTTTTATGTAGAACACTTAAGTTTCTGGTTAGTCTAGAACTGAAAAATAACATAGCTAATAATTATTTAGCACTGTGTATGTTCTAGAACTGTGGTAAGCTTTTTAAATCTTAATCATCTACTACCTTAGGAAATACCCCCTATTGAAAATGAGAGAGAGAGAGAGAGAGAGAGAGAGAGAGAGAGAGAGAGAGAGAGAGAGAGAGAGAGAGAGAGAGAGAGAGAGAGAGAGAGAGAGAGAGAGAGAGAGAGAGAGAGAGAGAGAGAGAGAGAGAGAGAGAGAGAGAGAGAGAGAGAGAGAGAGAGAGAGAGAGAGAGAGAGAGAGAGAGAGAGAGAGAGAGAGAGAGAGAGAGAGAGAGAGAGAGAGAGAGAGAGAGAGAGAGAGAGAGAGAGAGAGAGAGAGAGAGAGAGAGAGAGAGAGAGAGAGAGAGAGAGAGAGAGAGAGAGAGAGAGATATTGAAAAGAGAGAGAGAGATCTTGAAAAGACAGAGAGAGAGATCTTGAAAAGACAGAGAGAGAGAGAGAGAGAGATAGATCTTGGAAAGACTAACAAATATCCCCAGGAACACCCTGCAGAGGAGGATGGGCATTTAAACCCATCTCAGGGACTCCAGAGGCCTAAATAGCTATAAGTTGTTATTTTGGCTTTCTGGCACATGGGTTTTGCCTGAAAAGTTTAGATTCTTGGCAATTGAAGACGATTTCCTGAGAGATACATTATGTCCAGCAAAATTGCACATAAGTATGGTGGTGTAGTGTCTGGGACAGGTTTACTCTGAAAAGAGCAGGCAGCTGAAATAGAGAAACCACTGGGAAGAAAATTGTTACAGGTGTTTGTGTCAATTTGTGTTAAAAGTAGCCCTTGTAACTTACTCAAAATAGGGATTTTGATGTAGTCTACTGACACTAAAAAAATAACAAGAAGGGAGAGAAACAGCCAGCAAGCCCTAGGGATCATCCTGCCTCTGCTTCCCCAGTGTTAAAGATTATAGGCACATTCTACCATGCCTGGATTTTTACATGGGTGCTGGGGTTGAACTTAAGTCCTCATGCTTACACAGTAAGTACTTTGCCAGCAGAGCTGTCTCCCAAGACCTCAATCCCATCTCTGAGTACCAGGCTCTGTGTTTTCACAAGGATTTATTTCTTACCATTCTCCTGTGTTCTGTGAGGAAAAGGCAGGGAGCTTGCTTGTGGCAAAATTGTACAAGTGGAGCAGCTTACTGCCTCCCTAGGTATATGGGTTGCAGGACTGAGATTTTTGTATTGCCTTATATAAAAGGGACTTGTTATGAGGGACCAGGATTGTTCCATGGTACCCAAGAGAAGGATATATAACCAGATCTGAAGGCCTGTAACTGCACACTCTCCCCTCATGCTCCTCTTTGGGCAATGTGCTGTTATATCTCATTGCTTTGCTCTGTTTCTTAGTATCTGTATTAGTTGAGCATCTTAGAAAACCAAAACTGATAGGCAAGAGAGCAAGTGAGCAAGTAAGAGGGAAGGAGAGAATATGAGATTTACTGTGAGAAATGGCTGTCTAATTACGGGGGCCAAGACCTCTCATGTTCTGCAGTGGGAAAACTGGAGATCTAGCAGAACTTTTGGAATCTTCCAGCCTTGGTTTTGAAGGGTCAAAGATAGGTAGACCCACAGAGTGAGTTCTTTAGGATATTAAAGAGTTTCCTCTTGTCTCTACTCAGACCCTCCAAAATCTTGTCAATTTGCATGCTTTCAAGAAGCAAGCTGCCATGTTGGAAAGGCACATGTGGCTAGCAACCCAGGCCTACTTGTGACTCAGACAGAGAGGTTCAAGAACTGGCCTCAGTCCAGCAGTCTTGTCTTTTCTTTTCCTTCCTTCCTTCCTTCCTTCCTTCCTTCCTTCCTTCCTTCCTTCCTTCCTTCCTTCCTTCCTTCCTTCCTTCCTTCTTTCCTTTTCTTTTCTTTTCTTTTCTTTTCTTTTCTTTTCTTTTCTTTTCTTTTCTTTTCTTTCTTGGTCTTTTGAGACAGGGTCTCCCTGTAGCCCCAGCTGGCCTGGAACTCACTATGTAGACCAAACGGCTTCAAACTCACAGAGATCTGCCTGTCTCTGCCTCCCAGGTGCTGGGACTAAAGGTGTGCACCACCACACCCAGCCAGTGAGGTTCAAGAACTGGCCTCAGTTCAGCAGTCCCAAAGAACTGAATTCTTCTAACCATGTGAGCATGTGAACTTGAAAGCAGATGCTTCCCCTTTTGCATCTGCAATGGGGTTTTAGCTGTGACTGACCTCTGGATTGCAGCCTATGAGAGACTTTGAAGAAGAGGACCCAGCTAAGACACGGAGATATTGCCTGTAGAGGTGGAGATTGCTAATGGATAGAGATCTAAAGCACTAATTGTACAGTAATTTGTCTGTAACAGATGCTAATAAAGTTAGCTGGGTGTTCCTCTCTTAATACTCAATAGAAAGTGAGGTGAGATCTTCTATGGAGGACTTGAAACCTGCCAAACATTCTGGGCTTTGGATTCAGCAGGGCCAATACTATTGTCAGGTCTTTTGTATAACTTTGGTCTAGGACTGTGGAACCTAACATTCAGAGAAGTGAAATTACTTACCCAAGTTCATTCACATGGTGGGTAAGAGACAGAGCTGAGGTTTCATGCAAGTCTGTCCTATTCCAGTCCCCATTTGTCCAGTGTGTTTGGACAACTCTCATCTGCCTTGAGAAATACTGATGGAGTGATTTTAACCTAGAATGAAAAAAAGGATTAAATAAAGACAATTGACTTTTCAACATTCATGGAGAGGGTTTGAAACTAGGCTATGGAGTGCGTTCCCAGCACACTCCTCTTCTATCTAAGGCTGTATTTCACACCTTCATGCCCTTTTCATTATTTCCAAATAAAATTAATAGTATTGTGTACTTATTACTCATAACTACAAAGCAATATGCTATCTTAACTAAAATATAAGGGGACTATAAAAGCAATAAAGCTTATGGTAAGTATGTAGACTTCAGTATGAAAGTGCTCTCATATGAAAGGCATATAATAAGCTTTCCTCTAAAATTCTGATCCAGGTAGGGTGCATTATTGACTCAGAAATCTAGTTTTCTTTCAACAATACGATGAATGAAATGATGGAATATTTCTATCCAAATAGTGATTAATCTTCCCCCTTGATTTGCATGTAACTTTGTAGATAAATTAGCATAAATAAGAGTCATGAAAAAATGGGCTAAGGTTCTGAACTCAGACTGGAACTGAAGGATAGGTCTTGTTATATGGATATGTAGACAAAACATTGTATGTGTGGGCAGGGTGAGAATGTTTGCTGCCTTATATATTAGGTAGCAATTGAGTTTGGTATTAGAAGATTGCCCTTTGAGTGATACAAGACCGTTTAGTTTAGCATGCTTGAGGTGAAGGTTCTGAGTTGCCTTCTCTGTGAATTTTGGTAGTATGGGTGATTTTGTGAAGTACAGGAAAGCTTGGATTAAATGCATATCCAGTGGTGAATCTGCCAGGGCTGTTCCAGGAGAGGAGACATTCCCTGTAGTTACTTTAGCATAGATAATTTAATGCCAGAAGTTTGTTAAACAGTTAATGAAAGACTGAAAATGTGAGAGCAGGACTCTGGGGTGAGTGTGGAAACTAACATCGGGAGGGACTGCTACTCTCTTGACAGGAGGATGGAAGGGAAGAGGGTGCCAGTTCCCCGAGTCTAGTGTGTTGGAGGTGAGACCTGCTTTGATGGCTTGGAGAGCTGGGGCAGATTGCCTTTCCAGTGACTCTTCTAAAATTAAACCAGTAAACACAGGCTCCTACTCTCCATAATGTCTTCACTGCTGATCCTGGAATATTTTACACAGATGGCCAATCAATAACAATATTCAAAATAAAACTCAGGGTTATGTGGAACCCTTTCCCACCTTTATTTGGTTCTTAAACTGCCTAGAATGACTGGATGTTAGGTGTAGGAGAGGTACATTATACCACAAGAAATAAAGCAAAGCAAGACCACAACTTTGTTTGCATGCTTTCTTTATATCACCAGATATAAAAGGATGACAGCTAATAACCCAATAAGTTGTTATAAATTCAGGATACCGTATTTTTCATGTGTTTCTGTGAAATGTATTATTATATTTACATGACTTTAAAATTCAGTGAGGTGTGGACCATTGGGTTAGTTGTTAGTATTATTTTTCCTCCTATTTTGTAGATGAGCAAACTAAAATCTATGTAAGCATTTGTCCTGATTCGAAACACAGACAACACATGACTCGAACCCCAAGTCTTGTGTTCCTTTCTCTAGGTATAACTGTAGCAATCTAGGCTCATTGTAAAATGAGGATGTTGAACGAAATGATTTCAGAGCTTTAATGAGTTGTGAGAGGAGCTAGTGATGAAGTCTGTCCTGCCGCATGGGTAAGCAAAGTTTCTTAATGTGTGCCAGGCATAGGCTTGGTAGGCATCCTACTCTCTCTAGCTAAGTATCTAGGGTTGTCAAGGACAAAGAGAGAGAAGACTTGCTTTATGTGGATATCTGGACACTCTGTGGTGTTGAAAGTGATTTTATTTTCCTTTTTTCCTGAAATTCCTTTTTTCTACATTTAGAAATTAATCTTGCCAGGAACTGGAAATGCACTGTTTAGAAGTCATTTTATTTCTAGGGGTTAGCCTAGAAAGAATGGTCCTTGTGGCAAGCTACCCTTGCTCCTAGGGGGCTGTCTACCTTCCTACCCTGTAGATGACGTATCTACAGATATATCTTTGCTCTGAAGACAGAGGTCTGGAGACCAACAATTTTCAAGGAAAAAGTTCAGGACAAATGCTCCCAGATTGGAAGCAAGGTGATGAATCATGTTGACTCAAAGCACCTTATCAGAAGATTAAGGAAAGAACAAGGGTGCATGTATGGGGACAGCTTTCTTGTTCTTGAGTGGTGATATGCCCCTCCGACTTCAGTTCTTTTTCTCTTCTTCCTCACCCGACATTTTCTAGTGCCTTGATTTTTATGGAAGAAGTGAGTCTTGAAGGCTTTATATTTCTAAGTGGATCCTGTTGCAGCATATGGCATTTTATCAGCAGTTTAATAGAATTTATGAGCTCATTTAGAGTCCAAATGGATTTCAAATTAGGTTCCGAGTATTGCCAGTGTCACAACTGATGCTATTTTTGGTCAATTTAGAAAAACAATAGTTTGGCCCATGTTCAGTAGTAAAATTAAATGCAGATACAATTTGTTTTCCAAATAATTCCTTCTCGACTTTGAATTATATTGAAATATTTCTTCTCGTTATCATGTCTTGTGGTGTCATAATCATGGTACGCATCCACGTCCTATATGCAATGAAGAATTGTAGGTTGATAAGGAGAGAGGGAAGGAGCAGGAGGGAGGGAAAAGGAGAGAGGGAAGGAAGGAGGGGAGGCAGAGAGAGAGAGGAGGGGCTTGTATTTTTATGCATGTTTGGTAGTGTGGGTGATAAGACCACTGGCACATAGTACATGGATAAATGGCTAGTTTATTTCTAACTTAGGTTACAGAAGAAGAAAGGAACAAAGTCACCAGTATTTTTCTGGCTTTTTGGTTTCTGGTCTTGATTATTGAACTGATTTAGAATTGAACTGGAGGGTCCCTAAAAATGTTGGTAGAGCTGGGCCAACTGAGAGGGGTCCATGTGAGGCACTTTACCCTGTAAGTCGGTTACCGGAAGTTTGAGGCAATGAATTTGGATGATGCTTTCTGCTTAAGCTGCGTGGCTGATTTCCTGATGACAGATGAAATTAAGAATGAGGGAATGCATTTCATTAAAGTATGCTGCTTAGTTGACTCTAGGCTGTGAACTTGTCACCTCTAGTAGTTCTTATTTAAATTTATAATCTTTAGGGGGAGAGTTCAGAATGTGGGGAATATGGAGAGTGAAGTGGCATGCTGAATGTCTCCTTTGATGCCTCCGCTTCCCAACAGGGTACATGGTCTCCCACTTGCTCACGTTTCTGCCTTGGCCTGTGGTCTTCATAGATTGTAATTTGAATAGCAGATGTCTTGTCATTTTGATATATAAATGAAATTTGAAGCAACACAGCGACATTTTTTTTTTTTTCTGTGTTAGCAGGTGGAATTGAAGCATTAGAAGTCCTTAACTGCTCTGTTTTCTAGAAAGTGACATATACAAAGAAGAATTGGTAGCACTTCGTGGCAGTTAAGGGTAGAGACCAGGAATGCGATGGATATGAAACTCAGCCTCAGCTCTGCCTTGTACCAATTCTGGGACTTTGAGCAAGTATCACAGGAACTTAAAGATGCAGTAACGTAGTGAATGTCTGGAAGAGCTCAGCAGAGGGCCTGGTACATGAGAAATGCTAGTATGTTAAGTAGTATAGTGTGAGGTTTGCACAATAAATACCAGACTCTGAAGCAGATGAGCAGGTCTTCTGAGCTTGAGGTGTTTCTGTTATCGTTCATCAAACGTAAACTCGGAGGGCAGATCTCCAGGGAGAGACTGAGAGCACATGTGTGCCTGTGAACAAGACAAGGTGATGGCATGTTCATTACCTAGTTCATGTTCATCCAGGAACAGCCATCATTGGAGGATCCCTGAGATGGATTGTCATGGGCTAGTGAGTATTTATGGGAGAAACAGCAGAATAATGGGGTTCCAAATGTTTTGGAGCTTCTCTGATTCAAGTGAAGAGTGAGATATCTCAAGCCCTAAGAACGTGAGAAAAGCAGACATAGGTTCTTGTTTGATTCAGATACAACCAGATCACTTTAAGTTTTTTGGAGATAGAGGTGGGGAGTTCAGAGATTTTTAAGTGGGATGAAAACTATTTGAAAGGTTTTAAGTAATGGATCCACATGACAATTTACATGTTTGATAAAAGTGTGTGCTTCTTATGTTGAGAATACACTGGATGGGGAGAAGAGTGGTTACAGGAACAGGTTATTGAAGTAGATGCATGGTGGCCTCAAATGGGACAGTAGTACCAGGTTTGGATTTGGGACTGCAAGTTTAGTAGGACACAACTGAGGATTGGTTATGGGCAGTAAGAGTGGACAGGAGATCTGTTTCTTGGACACCTATTCATCACATGGTTCTGTTGAATACAAAGTTGGATATGAATTGTATGTTTTAGATATAAATCAACAAGAATACTTTTAATTAGTTGTGTTAAAAAGACTGTAGCCTTGCAGATCCCAAACCATTCTCTGAGGTACCCCTGGGTGTCACAGTGAATTCACAGGGAGGCTTTGGGTTATTTTAGTTTTCTTTTTTAGGAAAACACAGAAATACCTGGCATCTGTCAGCTACCACGTAAATTAGTGGCTTAAGGTAGTTCATACTTTGAGTGTTAGGTCACCCTACATTCCTTTCAATGATGTCATATATTTACAAAGCTGGGTTTTTGGGATTTGCTGTGCTAAAAGAATCTAGTTCCATGTAAAAATCAGTGTGTAATAGGAAATAGGGTGGCAGATTCCAACTGAATTCCTATGTCTGAGAAGCCCTATAGTTCCCAGTCACATCATATCCCATAGAAATTGTAGTTATATAGGAATGAAATGAAAATATCACTATCACAGCAATTTATCTTCTTTTTTTTTCAGATGGCTACCAAGTTGTTGGGTCATAAGTATTTATTAAGTTATTTGGGTTTATTAAGTTATTTTTTAACACATGACATTGTTAGGTATTCTTTGTGGCCTGGAAGTGCTAAGAAAAGTTTGGTGAGACCCCAGTGTGTCATGAATTGAGAATATTTGCAAGCCTCTGGTCAAGCACCTTAGGCACTTAGCAAGAAGAAAAGGTGGTGTGTTTGTGTGTGTGTGGTGGGGGAGGGTGTGTGTGTGGATGCGTGTGGAGGTGGTATGTGTGTGGAGGGTGGGGGCACGGTG
>NW_008345602.1:979927-988760 GCF_000622305.1 Nannospalax galili
GGGGGCTGTGGAGGGGTGGGATGGGGGTGAACTGTGTGTGGGGGGCAATGGGGGTGCATGCTGCTGCTCCAGCTTGGGCTACTTGTTGTCTGGCATCTCTTAGCATCTTGCCACTCAGCCCTTTTTCCAAGGATTCCTGTGAGTGAAAGGGAGAATTTGCAAGAATAGCATCTATCTATGAGCAATGCAGTTTCTCAAATGAATAGTCTTCTGCTATAACCTCTATTTCCCAGAAGCCTCTACTCAGGAGAGGCTGTTGTTACCTGCTTCCAGGAGTCAGAGAGCTCTGTCTCCTGTTCCCTGCAATACTGTAAGATAGCTCCCACATCAGGACTCCTGTCAGCTATAGAGTTCAGGTATATGGTTAAAGAGCTCGAGGAATGGCCTATGCCTTTCTCTTCATTTGTCTGTTTCTGTTCAGTTTTCTTCCCTGTGAGAATGTGTTCTGAGTGCTAGATAACTTTCTCACATGGGAACATTCAGAACATGGATTTCTGTGCCACAAGGGACTCCAACACTGGCTGGAAAGTGATCTTTGAGATATATAAGTTGTGATTATATATACACACACACACACACACACACACACACACACACACATTTTTGGCCCTTAAAAACCTCTGTGCTCTAACAAGAGTATGACTTTTATTTTGAGACTCAGGATGAGAGCATGAAAAGGCCCTGTTCTCATGGGTCTGTGGGGCAGGGTCATACAGTTTAAGACTCTGAACTGCTCCAAATTACATGGAAAGTGGGGGTCGGGTTTAGGGCCATTGACAGAGATGTGAAAAGCAGAGAGGTGACTGAATCACACAATGTGGTTTTATCCGTATGCTCAGGGGTCTTCTGCAGGCTCAGAGCACCCTTGGGGGCTCGTTTACCTTCACTTCTGTGCCTCTCTTTTTTTTATGAGTGACCCTCTTGAGTCCCTGGAGGCAGCTGGCACTGTATTCTTGATCCTGGCCTTCTCAGCTTTCTCTTCAGCCTTGCCTTGGGCAGTGAGCATTCTGCTTGTTGCTTCTCTCGCCTCATGGTGGGAGCTCACCATGCTGGCCTTCTCCACTTTTTCCTCCAGTTCCATGCCCTACTTTCCCCAAAGGTAAGAGTTATGAGAATTGGGGACTTTGACCTGGGACCTGAATGGCACATCAGTGATTTACAATAATTTTTAAATAAATGTTTTATTATTTTTATTTTATGTGTATGAGTGTATTGCATGCATGTATGTGAGTGCATCTGTGTCATGCCCACGGAGGTCTGAAGATGGCGTCGGATGCCCTGGAACTGGAGTTACAGACGGTTGTTAGCTGCCATGTGGGTGCTGGGAATTGAACACGGGTCTTCTTCAATAACAACCGGTGCTCTTAACTGCCGAGCCATCCAGAGATTTACAATATTTTGTGTTTGTTTTGCGGGCTTCAGATGATCTGTATGAATGAATTAACTCTTGGTTGAGTTAATCGGGACTCAGCACCTCAATCAGTTTTCTGGAATGTTAAAAAATTTAGAACAGTTAGCTTGTGCATGCTAAATAGGTTTAAACACTTCTAATTCTAGTTCCATGATCTGTATAGCCATGTACCAAGGACATGAGTCCAGTCTTCCTAGCAGTTCTGATCTGTGGAAGTGTTCTGAGGTCTGTGAATGGACCATGACATAATTCTGATTTTTTAGTAGATTCATCTGAATTTGGATACATCTTTTGCTAAGTAGCCACGTTTGCTAGTGGCTGGTGTACTGAACAGCACACCAATTTGTCACATGTGGAGAGAAGGAGGATATTTCAGGCAGTTAATGAACTGAAAGTATTTCTTAAGTATTATGCTCCCAGAGCAATGAATAAATGGAGCTGGTGATGGTAAGATAGTCTTGGGAGACCCTTAGAGTTCAGTGCCAGTCTTTTAAATTTTATTTTATTATTTATAATTTTTATTTTAGTATATGATTGTATTGCCTGCATGTGTGTAAGTGCACCCGTGAAGTGCAGTGCCTGTGGAGGTCAGAAGAGGGTGTCAAACCCCCTGGGACTGGAGTTACAAATGGTTGCTAGCCACTATGTGGGTGCTGGGAATCAAATCCGGGTCCTCTGCAAAAGCAGTCAGTGCTCTTAACTGCTAAGCCAACTTTCTAGCCCAGTGCCAGTCTTTTAAGAACTTTCATAAGCTGGCTGAGAGGTAGGGGCAGAAGACTCAAAGTCACTGCTATTCCTTCCAAGCAAACTCCCGCTTCCTATCTCCCTCTCTATTTCCACCTCCCATGTTTAAATTTCTTCTCTTCTTGGAGGGCTAGGATTTACATAAATTATGCTTAGTCTTGCTGGTGAAAATAACTCAGCAGTTAATAGTTAAAATAGGTCATCTGAGTCCTGGAAATCTATTCTCTTTTTATAACTTAGTTTATATGGCAAAGAAGAAGGTTTACTTTATTCTTGAAGTTGCAAAATAGTGCCTTATTCCAGAAAGGCTCAAAAGCCAGAAAAATTTCATTTGCTTTCCTAGTTTGTATGTCTCAGGGATAGCAGTTGCTGCCCACCCCCACCCCAGCTCCCATTCCCATCCCCATGGGTGAAAAGAGGTGAGTTTGAATAGGCCCTGTTTCCTTTGCTTTAGTTAAGCATTATCTTATGTTCTTTGGGTTACTCTTGCATAACACCATCACAAGCATAAACCAAAAGCATCCCCCCCCCATTAACTTTGGCCTCAGTCTGCCTTGAGAATGAAGGGATGTGGGGGAGGGGATGGTGGAGATTGGGCTAGGGCATTGTCAACAGCTAGGGATAGAAAAGGTCAACTTTAACTCCTCTCCCATCATAGTCCTCCTACCCCTGACTTCTATTTTCTTTTCTTTGAAAAGGGGAGTTAGAGGAATCATCCAGTGTTGTCTATGAGGAACAACACCTGCTTTCAGTTCTCCGTATGTAAAGAAGACAGGGGCAGGATACTGACTACACTGATAGGGGATTGGAGACTGATAGCTCTGCATTAGGTCTTCCTAAAAGTGAGCAGTTTGAGACCCTTAGGTCTCATGAAATCTTTAGTCCTGGCCAGTCTCAGTTCTGAGTCTTGCAAAACACTTTATCAATATTTTTTTTTAAATGAAGAAAGAGGATCCAAGTGATGGTGTCTTCAACATTAGAGAAGTATCGAATGTTTGGAGAGAGTTTATGAGGAGATTAGGAGACGGTAGAGATGACAAACCCATGAAATCCATTGGTGCTTGCTAGAGGAGATTGCTTTGCTGGGCGACACTTAGGACTTTGAAGTCTAAAGGATTGTTTGGACATAGGATTGGAACAGGACAGAGGTTAAGTTATTACCGTGAATTAAGAATGTGGAATGTTGCTTGGGTCAAAAAGAAAGGAAAAGAAAAAAAAAAATGAAAGCAATGTCATCCTGGAGTGGTCCTAAACTTCAGATGATCAAATATATTAATTCTATAATAAGTATATTTGCAGAGTGTTAACCAGTTATTATTGTATTGTTTTGGTTTAGTTTTTCCGTTCATGATCTTGGTTTTTCTCAGTGCACTCTCTTATATGAGGAACGGTGACATTGTTATTTCTTTTAATATTTAAGTCTTTCGCCTCAAATCTTACTGAGTTGTCTGTAACTCCCTATACTCTCTATAACTGTAATAATGCTAATTTACTTTAGAATTTTATTTTATATGTATGAGTGTTACGCATGCATGGAAGGCCACCCGTGCTGTGCAATACCCATGGAGGCCAGAAGAGGGTGTCACATCCCCTGGAACTGGAATTATGGACAGTTGTCAGCAGCCATTTGGGTGCTGGGATTCAAACCTGCGTCCTCTGCAAGAGCAGCCAGTGCTCTTAACTGCTGAATGATCTCTCCAGCCTCTAACGCTAATGTATAATGGTGTTAGTAATCAATTTTTAAACTCTAATAATTAGGGAGGTTGTTTTTGGTGTAGGGGTTATTAACACACTTTGGGTTCTATGGATGGGTTTCAGGGAGACTGTTCAAGGTCATACTTGCACATTTGATTTGATAAGATACTATGCATGAGGGTGTTTATATCTATAAACTATAGTATATATATATGCAGTATATATATATATATGCACATTTTGTTATTTAATTCCTCTTTTTCCAGTTCTCTTTTCCTATATATAGTTAAGTATACCTTAATATACTTTACATCACAATTGGATTTATACTTTGAACCATGTAATAATGTATCTCCTCTGCTTCTCTTTGCTGTGAAATGATCATCTTTATGTTCATCTTTGGTTTTCTTTGTTTGCAAACAGCTGTCCTTAGATCTGTAAATATTTTGCCCCCCTAAGACAGCTGGTTTGGGACTGAAGACCATGCCAGCAGAGGGAAACAGTGATTCAAGGGACACAGACAGCTGTGTGGGTTAAACTTTGGGGAGGCCTGAGGTACTTGGGGATGGCAGTGGGAGGCTGTTCTCATGGTCTTTTGAGGCACATAGAACTCAGTCAAGGAAAGGAGGGCTGACCAGAGACAGCCAGGGCTTTTGAAACCCAAGATGGTTTAGAAACTGCTGTTTGGGTGACTAATGGAACCTGTTGACTAGAGTTCCAATTGCTCTCACAAATGTATTATGTTATGCTTAAATCAAGCTGCATGTGAGCTTGTTTGTTCAAGGTAAGTCTGGTTTGCTATCCTTTGGTGCCAGTGTCTGGATTAATGAAGAGAAGTGGGAAAAATAGCAGAGGCTGTCTCACTGGACAGTGATCATGAAACCCAGGAAACAATTTACAGTTCATGTGAAGAGTTAAAAGGGACTGAACTTGAGGAACTTTGTTAAGAATTCCAGAGAGGTTCTGTAATAGGCCACAGACAGTTTTGTCTTGGGAAATGACAGGAGGTAAAGGAGACACTAGCTTCAACCTTTCACCTAAGCAGGCTTCCTGCTGGGTAGATGCCCTCACTGAGGTTCCATGTGGACAAAGCATAACAGCAGTGGTGGGCTGGGACCTCATCAGTGATTGCTTGTGGCCTGGGCTTTAATTGAAACATTAGAAATTCTGGAACAACCAAAAGTAGCACTTAGAGAAAATGCATGTAAATTGCAGCCATCAGGGTCCCCTATGGAGTTGTGAAAACATTTCATCTTAAGCTCCCAGAAACCCATTCTATTACATGCCTTGTACAGTGTTTTGTGGTAAGGAAGGCTTGTACACTGTTTTGTGTGCAAAAGCACTTCAAATGCTGACCAGTAACACATTAACCATTTAAGCAAAAAAAGTTTTTTAAAAAATTTATTTATTTGGGGCTGGGAGATGGCTCAGTAGTCAAGAACTCTGACTACTCTTGCAGAGGACCGAGGTTCAATTCCTAGCACCCACATGGTGGCTATGAACCATCCTTAACTCCAGTTCCAGGGGAATATGAAGCCCTCTTCTGACTTCCACAGCATTGCACGACATGGGTGCACTCACTTACATGTAGGCAATACACTCATACACATAAAATGAAAATAAAAAAAAATGTATTTATTTATTTTCATTTTATGTGTTTTTCTTGTGTGTATATAAGTGCATCTGTGTCATGCAATGCCTACAGAGGCCAGAAGAGGGCTTTGGGTCCCCTGGAACTGGAATTACAGGTGGTTGTTAGCCACCACGTGAGTGTTGGGAACTGAACCATGGTCCTTTGGAAGAACACCAGCACTCTTAACTACTGAGTCATCTCTCCAGCCCCAGGAAGTGTTTTAAAAGAGTTTATTATTTCTTACACTCACACATGAAATGGTTCTACTCACAAAGGGATGTTTCCTTTTGTAGCAGATAGGGGAAGTAGAAATACAGCCAAGAATTACTTTTCCCTGATTGTTCTTTATGTCGTTTGCTAAGTCGAACTGGAAAAGGAAAAATAAATGCCTAGATTAAGGAACAGAAGATAAGCAGTGAACAAAACCTGTTAACAAGCACCGTGATCATTAGAATGCTGCATCCAAGCTCTCTGAGGCAGTCTAGGGTGACTTGGCATGCTGCCAGTGCCTTTGCAATGAAAAAGATGGTTGTAACCCTGGAGGTGTTTAACAAGAAAGATAGTCTTGTTGATAACATCAGACAAATTACAGTTATAATACAAATATGAGGTATGATGTAAACCTGGAGGAACTGGAGGTACAGAGAAGGTAAGGGCTTTGGAGTTTTTCAGCCCTGAGATGGATTTCTGGGAAGAGTCCATTCATGGCCTGAGTACTAGCCACAGGCTTTGCCTGGGAGTGTGGAAGTGTCTTATCAAGAGTCCATGGTCTAGTAATTTATGGTAAGACATAATGAGAAACGAGGTTGTGGAGCCAGGATAGACCCTACAAAGGAGACTTCTAGTGCCATTTTAACTGTGTTTGAAGAGTGAGTTATTGGAGGGCGCTGAGGAAGGATAGACAAGATTGGAATGGTGTTTAAGATCACATCGGCAGCTATCAACTATCATGCATTTTGGGAAAGAACAATGTATTGTGCTTGTGGGTTGCATTTAGAGTTAATCAGTTTTCAGATTCTCCTTGATTGATGCCACTGGAGTCTGAGAGTTGCTAGTTTATTTCCGTCTTTTTCTGTGTATCCATCTCTTTATTCATTTTGGGGGAAAATTTAGCATCCACCTTACACCTTACACACACACACACACACACACACACACACACACAAACACACACACACACACACACATGGCTTTTTTGTACACAAGCCTTTAGAATATTATTGGTCTTGTTTCCTGTAAATAATGTTATGAAGTGATTTGGGCTGATGTGATGGTTCCTATTTTATACACATTGAACCTGAAAACTCCCTAAGGTCAGAAGCTGAGAAATGGTGAGTTTGCACCAGAACCCAGATCTTCTGATTCCTCAAACAAACATGTTTTCCTCTGTTGGTGAAACACTTGGTCCTAAGAACTGAGGGCCAAAGCGATCTCTTCTCTGAGCAAAGTAAAACTTTTGTCGGGAATTTCTCTAAACCAACACAATCTGGCTTAGTTGTGACTTAGAACATTAAGATCAATGGTTCAGTTAGTAAGTTATAAGGCTGTGCAACATACCTTAAAACATGTTACAGCAACTTAAAACATTTAAATGCGTATTTATTTACCATTCTTTTGATGTAGGAAGGTTTTTTTTATTTGATTGAGGGTCTTCTTGGAGTCTACTTCAATCATCTGTCTTGCATAACTCTTGTATAATTTTAAAGTATTGATTTCTTTAATGTGGAATGATCACTTAAAAATATTTGTGAAGCAATCTTGAGTGTAGAATCATGTTGGATTAAAAATCCCCCCTTCCAAGGACTTGTACAAATGTCTGTCTACTCCCATCTAATTTAGCAACAGTCTTTTAAAGGCAGTGTGTCTTAAAAAAAAGAACAATATTTACTGTAGTTATCATAGGGAAAAATGGCCTTTTTTTCTGTTCCCTTTATGTAATATTTAATTAAATTATATAAATACTAACAGTACACAACTGTCACGAGCTTGCATGTTGTACACGGGCTTGAGAACAAACACAGTGACTCTGTAAATATCCAGTTCTACTGGTGAGAGATGAAATACACTGACATATTGAAGAGCAATTCCTAGCCGGGAGCTATCAGTGTCATGGGCAACTGTCAATGTCCTTCACACAGGGAATGGCAGACAGCAGCTACTCCAGTGAGTCAGCCAAGAGAGTTTGAATTGCAAGTGGAACCAACTGCACCAGCATCACCACTGCAGCAGTCCAGAGGTTGAGGTGGGCTGCACAGTTAAGATGGTCCAGGAGAGCTTCTAGAAGGCTTGGGATGTTAAGTGGGGTTTCAAAGAAGGGTGGGATTCAGCAAGGGATGTTCTAGGTGTGGTGGGGCGGGGGTCAAGGGGAGAAGGAAGAAGAGATTTCCTTTACTGATTCTCTTGAATACCTGGACCTTTTGTACTAACCCATACATAGTTGAAAATAATTATTAAATCTTGCTTCTAGTATCTAGGCTGAATTATCCCAAGGTGATATGTTTTCAAATGCATTCTTTATTCTAAGCCTGTTGAGTAGAAAAATGAGACATTAAAAACCATGATGCCATTTCCCATTCATAATTTTTAATTAGCCAGGAAGGGTGTTAGTACCAAATTGACTAAATGTATCTGTGTTAGTACTGTATGTGTATGTGTGTGTCTGTGTACATATGTGTGTATAAACATAAATGCGTGTAAAAATACAGGGTGTAATAATAATATATACACACAAGTGCACCCATAGATATTATAGTTTTTGGAGACAAAAGACAGAGACATCAGATCTGTGAGCTGCCACAGGTAGAATCATACCTAACTTGAAAATCGAAGTGTCGAGGCTTTGTCTCCTGGGTTCTGACTGCGGGGAAAGTTGACTTTTTGATAACCTTTACCCTCAATCACTTTTGATCCATCCTCTTCCACTTCCTTCTTCCTGTTCTGCCACAGGTTCAAAAAGATCTCATCCTCACACCAGCTTAAACATTCCCTAAGTAGTAAGTGAGTTTGCTACTAAAAATGAATTAAGATATTGGTCTTCCTGGATATTCCTTTTTTCTTTTAAAAAATTTATTATTATTTTATTATTTTATGTGGAAGAGTCTATTGCCTGCATGTGTGTAAGTGCACCCATGTCATGCAGTGCCCTCGGAGATCAGAAGAAGGCGCCAGATCCCCTGGAACTGGAGTTACAAATTGTTAGCCACCATGTGGGTGCTGGGAATCAAATCCAGGTCCTAAGCCAGTGCCATCTCTCTAGCCTGATTTTTTTTCCTTTTCTTAAAAGAAACTGCTTCAATGATCCAAAGTCCAGAATTTTTTTTTTTTTTTGTGGTGACAGGTGGTTTGGTGAC
>NW_008345602.1:988861-1030567 GCF_000622305.1 Nannospalax galili
CTAGAATTCATTATAATCTCATCAGTATAAAAACAAGCCTGGCTCTTCGGTATTCATGCCTTATCTAGAGTTGAACTGTTAAGTAGAAATGTAACTAAGTCTCACAGGAACCATGAAAATGATTTAAAAAATTTTATTAGCCACATCACAAAAGTACAAATGAAATTAATTTTAATGATATATTTTATTTAAGATAATATATCTAAAATCCTGTCTCAGTATGTCACCTAGCGTAAAATGTCAGTAGTGAGACTTACATTTTTGTGTGAAGTCTTTTCAGAACAGCTGCATCTCAAGTGCCCTTGGTTACTAGCCTTCCTATTGGGCAAGTGTAAATGTGGAATGTGTCATGGTAAGGACCAGGAACATGTATGCCCTCTCTGGGTCTTTGACCTCACCTGGTACTGGGGTCTCCAATAGGGCATTTCCATGGTATGTACTGATTCTGCCCAGCACCCAGCTGACATCAGTGTTTTCTTGGAGTGTGGGTCGTTGGTATGCTGCCCTGTGTTTGATTTCAACTCAGAGGGAGCAGATGGATTCCTATAGAGCTCTGAATAAAGAGGATTGTTCCTCAGAAAGAGCTTTGTTGAGCAACATGTATAGGATTTCTTGGATGCTAGCCAAGCCTGAGCAGGTTTTCTATAGATCGGTTGACACACATTTTCCATCTTCCTGAAGATGCCCTAGAGTTAGAAGGTGAAAATATAGCTGTTACTATGGGAAACTGTAAAAGACAGCATGTTCCTGAAACTGACCAGGTTAGAAGCCCTTTCAAAGGTCCAGAATGGGTCAGGAAGTGTCCCCATCAGCAAACCCAGTTTCCCTTACTGTTCAAGTTCCAGGGTAGTTCTGTAAACTGCGGTCATTGCTAAGAGACCCAAAGGCATAGAATAAACATGGTACAGTTGTATTCCAAGACATAGAAGGAAAACAGTAGCATTATTTCTGTATTAAATGAATGCAGCTATCTAGTAATTACGACTCAAAATCCACTTGCATTTGAAAAGGCAGAGCATAGGTCTTGAACAAAAACTTGAGCTGACAATGAATTTGCTTTAATACTTCAGTTCTCAAAATGTGTGCATGTGCACACATGCAAGAAAATGTATAGAGGGCTTTAATTATAAAGGTATGTTATCCAGAGAGAGCCAGTGTATTTGAAAGCAATATTCTGAAAGAAAAACAAAACAAATAGCTTGTGATGGTTTGAATTAGAATGTTCCCCGTAGGTTCTAAGTATTTGAACACTGTGTATTTGTCCCCAGTTGGTGGCTCTGTTTTGGGAGGCTTAGGAGGTGAGGCTTTGCATGTCACTAGGGGCGGGCTTTAGCTTTGCCGTGTCTAGTTTTTATTGCTCTGCTTCCTGTGCCTGCTTGAAGACGTGAGTGCTCAGCTCTTTGCTCCAGCTACCTCTGCTGCCATGCCTCCCTGCCTTGATGGACTCTCGCCCCTCTGCAACTGTAAGCCAGATAAACTCTTCTATAAGTCTATAAGTTGCCAGTTGCCCTGGTCTTGGTGTTTTATCACAACAACAGGGAAGTAACTAGTGCATACCTGTTAAGATTAGTTTCAGTAGGAATTTATTTTAAAGGAAATATCTTTACACAGATAAGCATACATACACATACATATAGAGTTATTTCTTCAGACTAGCCCACGTTCTTTTCCCCTCTCTGATGGCATTTGTTTTTATTTGAATTTTCTTTCCACTAGAACTTGATGAGCAGGACTGTAACTTACATATATGTCATATTCCCTCTGGGATTATAAGAGATTTAAGTTTTTTTCTAGGTTCTTGGCTCCTTTCATCTGGTTTTGAGATCAATGTAGATTGAAGGTAAGATGAAGAGAAAGCTATCTACTGCTGTCATGGTCTCTGTACTATCTTATAATCTTGTCTATGATTATTGTGAGGCTTTGAGAGAGGAACTTCAGGAAAAGAGGATTGAAGTTGTGCTTTACACTTGATCTTAGCCAAAAGGCCGAGAAGCGATTGAAGTTGTGCTTTAGAAGGTATGTTAATTGTAATTGTGCCCACTGTATATAAATTGTAATTTTATGTATCGTTCAAATACAGTTGCTGAAAAACCCTGAAGTTAGAAAAAAAAAGTCAATAAATAGAAAATAATGCGAGTAAGAAAGGGTTGATATCTTTTACTGAGGTAATGGTTTATGATTGAGAGTTAGGAAGCACATGTGCCACTTGTTAATATCCCTGAAATCCAGTACCCAGGACAGCTAGCACTTTTTTTACCTGCTGTTCTTAGAGAGTCTCAAGATACTTTAAAAAATATTTTATTTATTATTTTTATTTTATGTGTATGAGTGTATTGCCTGAATGTGTGTAAGTGCACCCATGTTGTGCAATGCCCGTGGAGGTCAGAAGGCGGCCTCAGATCCCCTGGAACTGGGGCTGCAGATGGTTGTTAACCACCATGTGGGTTCTGGGAATCGAAAACAAGAACAGTCAGTGCTCTTAACCACTGAGCCATCTCTCCAGCCCCGTCTCAGATACTTTTAAAGTAGCTGTCTATTTATTCAAGTGGAAACCTATATGATATCTTAATGGAAAAGAAGTGGATAATGAAGAATTGACCAATGCATCTTTGATTTGAGATTTTAGGAATGCTTCTCTGGACAGGATGAACCAGGGTGTGGACACTGCAGTCTCCATGCCCATACCTTCTGTTATACCCAATTAAAGAAACTGGAGAGTAGAGCATTAGTGCTATGGCTCTCAACCTTGATGCTAAGATCTCAGTGATTGATATTTTGTGTGTGTGTGTGTGTGTGTGTGTGTGTGTGTGTGTGTGTGTGTGGTTGTCATGAATTTTCTCAAGTGTGATGACAGCTCTGGAGTTTGTGCCAAGGTCTCTAGGAATGGTCCAGAACCTGCAGCCCCTAACTTAGTTCTGCTCATGGACATATAGAATAGAGCCCATAAGCTCCATCTTTCCCAGTCACAGGGCGAAAGAATGCACATTGTCACAGCCAGAGAAAGCTCAAGGATTGACAGCAGGTACAGGGATTGCCACAGAAGTTAGAGTCCATTTCTCCACTGGTCATTTCAAAAGTCTCACCTCCAGGGAGAGCCTGACTCAAGGAAGGCTTTGGGACATCCGTGCTTAGGGTTTAATTAATGAAAGCCAACTCTGGAAGGAAGATGCCAAGTAGGTACACAGTTTAGGGCAGAGGGGTTGACTCATAGGCAGTAACACAGAGGAAGGACTTGCTCAAAAATGGCTCAGTGGCTTTTATTAAGAACCAAGAGGACATTGGTGGGACTTTTATTCTGCTTCTCAGAAAGTGTTAACATTTCTCCTGTTGCTTTGCAGGATCTTCTGATTTTGTAGCCACCATTCTTTTACTTGTGCACTGGTATTTATCAGGAAAGAAGTTAGAATATTGGGGGTGACTGATCTATTCTCTCATGTGAGTAAGCCCTCTCATTCTTAAGTAAGCCCCAAAGAGTAGCAGTCACATGTGCTTTCCTTTTTCTATCAGTGTAAATGTCTGCTTTCTTTTTTCTATGTATCCTGGGCAGGGGAGGATGCCACACTGGATGTCTTTAGGAACGTCCCTCTCTCTGCTCTCTTTAGTCACACTGTTGTAGTCTTGTAGGAAGTGCTCTGGAGTGGTAAGCCCCATCTGAAGGAGACATCAGGCAACTCCAGTTCCTCTTCCAGGGAGTGGTCCCAGAGGCTAACTCCTGATATTGTGCCCAGTGGTAAAGAAAGAAACAAGACAGGGTGGCAACAGGAAATTCCTAGTGGGGATTTTTTTTTTCCTAGAGCATTCTTAGGTCAAAACCCTGAGGAAGGAATTCTAGACAATCTCTGGTCAAAGGTAAAATAAAGAGAACATGCAGGAGACAGCCTGTCGGTGTGTAGCAACCAGGCCAGTGAAATAACCAAGGAGAGGAAAGTCACTTAAAAACACACCAAACTCACAAAACGCTGAAGTAGCGGAGAGCTGGAAAGAAACAAAATATGTTTCCAGTGTTGTAAGAAACAGGAAGAGAGGAATGAACCTGTCAGTAGTTACACTCTCAGTTCAAAGTTAATGTCAAGTTGAAGCCATGGGAAAGCCACTGAGAAACAAAAGGCATATCTGATGTTGTGGTCAGTCATGTCATCAAAACCAAGTTTGGGCAGAACGTAGTAGCATATGCCTTTAATGTCAGCACTTGGGAGGCAGAGACGGGGGATCTCTGTGCGAATGAGGCCAGCCTGTTGTACATAGTGAGTTCCAGGCCAGCTGGGTCTACATGGTAAGACTCTGTCTCGAAAAACAAAAAGAAAACAAGCAAACAAGTAAGCAAAGAAACAAAAATGCCCCAAACCTACAAAGCAACCAAATGCCCCTTCTCCAAGTTTGAAAGGCCAGATTTAAAAATTACATTTATAGAAAGCATTATAGAATTACATTTGTAGAATTCTGTTATCAGGGGGTCAAAAGATGACAGAATTTGACAATGGAAGTGCCTTACTGAGATAGCTGGGCTTATGGCAAGAAAGTAATCAGCCCTGAGTGATAAAAATACCAAGTCTGAAGTAGAAACTTCTTCTTTTGCTGCAAACTGCTAGCTTTGCTTTTTAATGTTTTCATTTTTGTTTATAATCCTTTGTAGAACTAGATTATGTGCTCTGATTTCTTTCACTTAGAGTTGCCATGCATGGTTATTCATTCTTCCTGTTGTAATCTTTTGGTTGTATAATATTTCACCTAGAGACTGTACTTAAGTTTGGCTCAGGTTGGATATTTAGATTATTTCAAAGTATATTTTTGCTATTCCAAATAATCTGCTATGAGTATCCTTGCATAATAACACTTCCTCTCATTTTGGATTATTTTCCTAATACTACTTTGAAGCAGGATGAGTAAAGGAAAGGAACAGCTGAGTGGCTCCTGTCCTTATTGTTAAGGTGCTTTCTAAGACATTTCTCTGGTTTCTACATGGGGAATGAAGAGCGGCTGTGGTCCCCTGGCCGGGTGCTACTGTACAAAGAGGAGGATTCCTACTCTTGGTTCAAATGGAGACTGCCCTTCCCTGATGTGAGGCTGTATCATCTACAAGGGAACCCAGAATTTAAAATATTTTTCATGAACTGCTATGGGGAAAAAAAAAAGGAAAACTCGCTCATCAGAAGATTTTGACAGCCTTCATTGCAGTTTTGTGCTCTCAGGTTTGGATTGCTGGCTGTAATATATTTGGGGTCTAAAAACTTAGGGACTAAAGGGAATTTTAATGAATTGGATCTTGTCAAGATGCCTTCCAGAGTTGGGCCCAACACCAGTTGTGGGCAATTAATACTGTGGAAAACTTGCTGACAGTAACCTTGAAGTGAGCGCTTTTGGTGTCTGGTAGAAATGAGGCTGTTCGACCTGACAGTTTCAGATATTTTTCACCCAATTTTTCTTAAAATGAGGTTTACTTCTACAGTGCACTGTTACTGCCAATATTTGCAAATACTGTAACAAAAAACTGTTTCAACATAAAAATCAGTATTCAATCTGTCATATCTGAGCCCATGTGGAAAGGGGAAATACTTTTTAAAAGTGGTAATTCTTAATATTATAAACTGTTTGGAGCAGGAACTTTAAAAGCTCATGGCTTCAGTAAGTGCAGGAGACATACTGATAGAAACCACAGACATGCCTAGTGTGTGAGATCACCGTCTCTTCTCACCTTCAAAACAAAAGGCTTTCCCTCCTCTCTAGCTTTTTTTTTTTTTAACTTGCTTTTTTCCTCTTTTTTTTTTGACAACCACATCAAGTTTTCCTGGCTGTGGACAGGGAGCAGTGCTCCAACTATTAAGCTGTGTGAGAACAGTGAACTTGGTCAGCAAGGATCATTTGTCTCCAGCTGTCAACAAAGGCTTGTTTTACTAGGAACAATGACTACGCAGGTTTGTGCAGAGTGTTGTGTGCAAAAGCGTTAATCAGTAAGCAGCTTGAGCCATACTCAAAATCCCTTCTACAGAGTTATTTTGTTCTTTAGGGGTGATTGTTGTTTCTGACCATTGGCAGCATCTGAAAAACACGTTCATCAGTATGCGGGGATGCGCTCTGTAGAGAGCTTGACTCAATCCTGTGCTTTTCTCTTGGTTCTCTTTCATGACCAGTGCATTGCCCCTTGTTATTGATATTTAAGAACAAACAGCGAGGTGATTAAATAATACTGATCTTGGTCTTAGTCCAGGATGATTTTTTCTAGGTTTGGGAACAGTTCAGTGTCCTTGATGAAATGTGTAAAACACTCACCCTTGCATTCACACACCCACTCACACACTCATACTTGAAGAGACCTAGGTTCCCAGAAACACAGAAAGGAAGACTTGGCCATTGGGAAGGGCACTAGTCTAGAGCCAGTGGGACTTACTTGGGAGTGAATGGATTCTTCTGCTCTGTTTGGCACTTACCAAAAAGACTGAATTGCTACACGAAACATTTTGGGCATGATTGTAGCAGGGCTGAATGAGATTAAGTTAGAAGCCTGAAGTGCATGGAATTCCCGCTTGGAGTCATGGCCAGTGGTGCACACATGAGCCTTCTCCTTACTTCAAAAGACTGCCCCACCAGCTTTACCAATCAGTGATTCCTTATCCCATTTTTCATGTGTGTGGTATGTATGCATATGTATGCATATTGTATGTGTGCATGATCACCCATACATGTGCATGTGGAGGCCAGAGGTCAACATCAGGTATCTTCCTCAATCACTGTCCACCTTAGTTTTTTTGTCACAGAGTCTCAGGAGCTCCTTGTTTTGGCTAGAGTGGCTGGTCAGCAAACCTTCAGGATCTACCTGTTCCCATCCTCTCCCCACAAGTGCTTGAGTTACAGATACATGCTGGGGATCCAAACTCTGGTCCTCATGCTTGTGCAGCTAGAACTTCACCCACCAAGTCATCTTAGTTCCTTCCCATCCCACTTTTGATGAACCTCATGGTGCAGCTTTCCATGTCTAACTGAAGCAGGTGGATTGATCCCATTGAATATATGCAGTGATACCTTTTGAATGCTTCTGGCTGTAAATATTGGGAGTGAAGAGCTTGGACTGGGAGGTCAAAGGCCAAATAAGAGTTTTCTGAAATAGCAGATTAACCTTGAACAAGTCACTTGAGCTCTCAGTATTACTAATAGACATATAAACACGCTAACTGACCTCTCACTGTGCACTGGGCTGAGCTTGTTCATGCTATCTCATACAGTCGTCACCACAATGAATGAACTTCTTCCTGTTAAATTCTGGCTTTACAAGTGAGAACCCAGAGAGGTCCAAAAGTTGTCTTGAAGGTGATATGGCTAGTATGTGATAGTCAGATTATCAAACCTTCTGAACCCATTCATCCCTCTGTACCATCTTGCCTCCTCCTGGCATTATGCCTTTATACCAGCAGCTCTATTTCTGAAGGAATTAGATGAAATTGGAAGCCAAAGTTGACTAAAGAGCTCCTCAGATTCTGAAATTATCTTGTGTTTCTTACTTCTGTTGATTGGGAAACAGGTGAAGTATAGACCTATAAGAACTAACTTCCCAACTGCTCATTGGTCAAAGTGGACTGCAGCAAGTAGTTTAGATGCAGTGAGAAATGGAAAGGAAGACCAAGATTGAGGCATCTCACAGAAGAGCTTCTCTCACAGAAGGGATCTTGAAGTGTAAAAATACCACCAACAGTGCAGGAAACCTATGTAATGGAACAGCGAGTTACTTGGTCAAAGGATTTTCAACCTGAAGTCTGAGGTATGAGGATTTATGTAGCTGTACCTGGAGCAAGAACCTTTGGAGAGGCTCCCTGGAACACACCATTCACTTGCATACTTCATTGTCCTTTGATAAACATGCCGGAGACAATGCTGAAGGCATTGGAGAATGTTAATGTTCTCAGACCCTTAGAAATGACAAGTATTGGATGGTTCCCAAGAGGGCTCAAGAGGGGTTGGCTCTGATGCAGAGTCCATGCCTTTTGGAGGGTGCTTGGTGAATTCCTAAAGTGGGGGTTTCTATGGTAACCATGGATGGCTGCAATTTTGGGTGATTTAATCTCAAACTCAAGAGAAGCACAAAAGTTAAAGGTAACTCTTGACTCACTACAGCTTCTTGCAGAATGGCCAAGATTGCTAGGGAAGTGCCTCATCTGCCATGTTCGGAGACTGAAGACAGTGTGGGATTATTTCTTTTTGGAAAACAGTGTTACCTGTGTGTTTATGTTATTGCTTCCAAATTTATGTAGCTAGTTAATGGAATCCACAGTCCTTGTTGATGTAAGCATTGTTGTCATGTGGCTGCAGTGCTGGCAGTGGAGGCCATAGTGGAATACTTCATTATATTCTGTAGTAGACAAAAAACTGGCCCAGGTACAAAAATATGTTGCCCCAACCCTGATTCCATTCCAGTATTCTAGGATTAAAAATCTCTCCTTTGAGTTGGCCAAAGTCCCTTGGGTAATTTAGCCTGTCACTTATTTATATCTTAGTGTTTAAAGTTCAAATATGAGTTAGTAAGTGAAAATGTTAGAAGGAAAAGTAAAGAATAGAATTACATGGGTAGTTTCCTATTTCAGATGCCTCTTGTACTCCTCCAGCTTCATCTTTAATCTGGTTACCCCAGGGACCAACTACTGAGGAGAAGGTCCTGTTGTTTTGCAGTAGTCTGCCTATTGATATTTAAGTAAAATGTTGACATTCAAAGCAGTTCCACTCCTCAGAGTCACACAGTAAGTAAAGGGTACAGGAAGGGTAGGGACTTAAGAAAAGTAGCGACTTCTTTGTTGACGTCATGAACACATAGCAGTTTTCTGTCCCAAACCTTCACAAGATTGGGCCCTTCAACTTTGCATTAGGATGAGGGAGGGACTCATAAGACCCCACCCCTTCCTGGGGAGCTTTTGGTAATTAATGATTGCTGGGGAAGGAGGAGGAGTCATTTTCTTCAGTGGTGTAGCCACTAGTAAGTTGCCCATGCTCCAGTAAATAACCCTCCACCCATGCTCAGGCAAACTATCTGATTAAACCAGTGAGTCACATGCATATACCCAAGGGTATGAAAGTAGGAGGGGCACTAGTAGGGCAGGGAAGGGGGTAAACCAAGTGCAGGGCTTCAGTAGGGACACTGTGACAGCCAAGCAGCCTGGGCTAGCTTTGTCTCAGACCTTCTGTCAGATCACATGAAGTACATCTTTAAGTACGTTTTCCTGTGACAGCCTGTAAGTCATAAAAATCTTTATCTTTGGAGCAGATGTGGTGGCTTACATTTGTAATCTCAGCACTTCACTTGTTTTTTTAAATTAAAAAAAACTTAAATTTATTATGTGTATGCATGTATTGTCTACATGTAGGTAAGTGCACCTGTGTTGTGCAATGCCTATGGAGGTTAGAAGAAGTGATTCCCTGGGACTGGAGTTATAGACACTTGTTAGCTGCCATGTGGGTGCTGAGATTCGAACCCTGGTCTTCTGCAAGAACAACCAGTGTTCTTAACCCCTGAGCCATCTCTCCAGCCATTTATTTATTTATTTATTTGTTTGTTTGTTTATTTATTTTTTGAGACAAGGGTCTGTTATAGCCTCAGCCTACCTGGAACACTATATAGACCTGGCTGGACTTGATCTCACAGAGATCTGCCTGCCTCTGCCTCCCAAGTGCTGGGATTAAAGGTGTGCACCAGCATGCCTGGTGTAGTAATCCCAGCTGCTGGGAGGCTGAAACAGGAGATTTCCCACAAGTTTGAGGGTAGCCTGAACTACATAAAGAGATTAAGGCTAGCTTGGGTTTCAAAGTGAGGCTTTCCCTCAAAAACCCCAAATCAAAGCAAACCAAAAACAAAAAACCAAAAACAATCCAAAATCTTGACCTTTGAAAGTCTGAAAAAATTCTTATTTTGCTTTGATGATTCTATGATACTTCAGCTGGTTATAAAATTGATTGAAAGCTGTTCTCCTTAGAACTTTGAAAAATTGTGGTGTTGGCTTTGATTTTTGGTTTTAGGAAGTTTGCTAACCATCTAACTGCAGTTCATCTGAGTGTTTTTCTTGATCCTGATGTTTTTCTGTTCCATCTCACTGTATCTTGGTGTGGATTTATCTGTATTCATCCAGATCATTTTCAGTCTAAGAATGTGTTTCTCCAATTCTGGCAAAATTTCTCCAAATAATCCATTTTTGTAATTTCTTTCACTTTTATTTTTATTATTTTTATGTGTATGGGCGTATTGCCTACATGTATGTAAGTGCACCCATGTCAATGCCTGTGGAGGTCAGAAGACAGCACCAAATTTCCCTGTAACTGGAGTTACAAATGGTTGTTAGCTACCATGTGGGTGCTGGGAATCGAACTCGGGTCCTCTGCAAGAACAGCCAGTGCTCTTAACCACTGAGCCATCTCTCCAACCCCTCCCTTCACTTTTTAAATGAGTTAAATATATACCAGAATCTAAGTTTCCTAGTTGAACCTGAATTTCAATGCAGAGTATTGTTTGTTGAGTATGTCCTTCATGGAAGACAGCTGCTCCTCAGTGTTGCCGTTGGATTCACTGTTCTTTTTGTATCATGTATATATTTTAATTCATTTGTAGTTTTCTAGTTTAACTTACTATGCTCTTACACGCTAAAATTTTAATTTTTTATATGTACCTGTTATTCTTTTTTGTTTTCATAAATCCATGCTTAAAATAGATGCTTCTTTGTTCAACTCCTTAATCATCCTAAGCATTTTAAAAGTTTTTGTCTGAATATTCTAAGAAATTAATTTCATTTGGGCTAATTTCATAACTTGATGGTTGATTTGACTTTCCCAGAATTAGATTCTATTGTGTTTTGGAATTTTAGTTTGTGGGCTCATTCTAAATGTGAAGAATTTTTACTTTTGTTTTGTTTTTTTGTTATGCTTTTTCCTTTTTCCTTAACAAATGCTTTTATGGTTTTATAGCTGCTTTTCACCTGGTTCCCCAGGCCCAGTTGATAATTAGGTATCGGGATGGAGTTTAATGTTTATTTCCCTGTTCTGGGATGACTTGGGGACTGTCACAGATTTATGGAGCAGGTTGGCAACATGGCTAAGTTTGTAGGGTCATAGTTACTGATCCCCTGGAGCTCATTTTTTTGTACAGTATTTTTGACAGATGGGCAGGAATTTGGGAATTTGGGTATTTGCAGAGGAGAGAGGGAGCCCTAACCCAGTTCCTGGCATTAAGTGGCAAAACAAACCTTGGCATGTGGCAGATCAGACTCTCGTCCCTCAGAAGTCCAGTGCGCCGCAGTTGTTGTCTGCTTCTGACTTGGGAACCCTCCATGTCTTTGCCCTCAGCCCTCCTGGCTTTATTTCTGTTTCCTTTTTGATCAGTTTTACTTTAGAGACTGGTTTGCTAAGGAAACTCAACTGGTTTTCTGTTTTTAAAAATTTAAAAATTAGAGCCAGGTGCGGTGGTGCACGCCTTTAATCCCAGCACTTGGGAGGCAGAGGCAGGTGGATCTCTGTGAGTTCAAGGCCAGCCTGGTCTACATAGAGAGTTCCAGGGCAGCTGGGGCTAAAAGGAGACCCTGTTTCAAAAAGACAGAAATAAAATTTAAAAATTAGATGTAAACTGTACGTTTGGATCCAGACCTGTTTATGAGCTTGATTCACAGGGCGGTCTTGACCTGCTGGTACCATTTTCAGTTTTTTCCAAGTCCTTTCCTCAGGAATGGACTGAGGTGCTGTGGGATCACTGTCCTTTCTTCCTTCTCTTGCAGAAGTGCTTCAGAAATTAAGGGATTTACTTTCTTCCTGGTGTGTTACCTTGATTGGGCAATATTCAGGATAAATTTCAAAGCTCCACCTTCAGTGTAAATGTCAGTGTTATCTCAAGTTAGGGAGAATGATATTAAGAAATAAGTAAGTTTACAGAAATTACTCCCATGAATCAATATTCAGGAGATGTGACATTTGATATATGTGTACTCAAGTATAAACTCCTTAGCTTTCATGTATGTTGTTATGAAATAGCTGAAGAGGCTTCATGAGCTGTTAGGATCTTCCTTCTTCCTCATTTTGAAAAATAAGAAATAATAAATGTAATAAAACTTTCTTATAAAAGCTTTTAGAAAAGCAAATGTTAACAAGGAAATGTTTTATCTCTTTCATATCTTAATAAACCCAAAGAGAAATCCATTCTTCAAGGCACTCTTTAAATGTAATGTGAATACACATTAGGCTATAGAAACCGCTAGCCCTCTTTCAAAGTCAGGGAAGAGACCGGCCACCACCTTCTAACCTTCCTGTAAGTTGTACTCTTTTACTCAGTTGCTGAACTATGTTTTTGATTATGAAAACAAAACACCATTAGATATGTGGACATTCTTTATGCATTATATAATAGTTTGAGGTCTATTTAATTAAAATATTAATTTAAAATTATTCTTTAGAATGGTCTCAAAATAGGTGTATGTGGTAAAATTTTCGTACAAAGAAAAAAAGGAGTTCAACGAACTGAGTCTCTTGGATTTGTTCAGGATTTGTCCTCAGAAATGGCCATCATCGGTAATTTCTTGCATATTTGTTTTCTCATTTTAATAAGTGTGTGTCTTTATGTATGTGGAGGCCAAGGAAGGACAACTTCAGGTGTTTTCCTCAGATATGCTGTTCACCTCCATTGAAACAGGGCCTGTCATTGGCTTTAAGATAGCACATAGTCTAAACTGGCTGGCTAGCAAGCCCCAGGGATTCTCCACCTCTCCCGAACTACTATGCCTGGCTTTTACTTGATGTACTAGTTAGTTTTCTGTTCCTGTGCTAAAATAGCATGACCAAGGCAAGTTACAGAAGGAAGAGGTTATTCAGTTTATGGTTCTAGAGGGATAAGACTCCATCATAGCTGGGGAGGCAGCTGGAGCAGAAAGCTGAACACTCACATCTTCAAGCACACACAGGAAGTAGAGAAAGATAAACCTGAAATAGGACAAGCCTACCCCCAGTGACATGCTTCCTCCTTAGCAAGGCCACATATCCTCCCAAAAGAGCATCACCAACTGGGGACAAAGTGTTCAAACACTAGGAGCCTATGGAGGACATTCTTCCTTTAAACCATCACACCTGGGTTCTGGAGATGGAACTCAGGTCCTCACCACTGTTGAACTTTCTCTGTCTCTCTGTCTCTGTCTCTGTCTCTGTCTCTGTCTCTCTCTCTCTCTCTCTGTCTCTCTCTCCATCTCCATCTCCCTCTCTTTCCTCCTTCCTCCCTCCCTCTGTATCTCCCACCTCCTCTCTTTATCTTCTCCCCAAACCAGAATCCTATTAGGTGGTTTGCCCTAGTCTTGAACTCATCATCCCCCCGTCTCCTATCTCCTCCTAGATGGCGCTGGGCTTACAGACGCTGGGAGTGTTTACAGTGAGATCTTTTATGAACATATGTGCACATTTCCTTCTTTTATCAACAGTAATATATCAGCATACACCATTCTCAAATAGTTTTTACACCCAATAACTTGTTTTGGATCTCATTCTTTATCAGTCCATGCAAAGCTGTGTCTCATCGTCTTTTTGTAATAAACAGTTAACTATTGCGATATTCTGGCTCTCAACAAATCACTGTGTAGGAACTTTGGAGCTTCATAATGTTTGGTATATCTTGGAAGAGAATGGATTGGCTATTGGGCTCTCCCAGTGGGCAGATTTTGAGACTTGATGTTCAGGAAGGAAACAGCAGAGTTTCAGGATGGAGTCAGCTCTTAAGCTTGCCCTTCAGTTCTGTGCTTTCAACAATAGGTGGCACCAGCAATTTCTGTATTGGGGCTGTATGGAGATGGAAAACATGAGCATTTTGATCATTTTTCATTTCCTATCATTGTATTCACAGAATATTAAGAGCAAAGATGTGTTTAGTTGAAAGCCCGGAGGCTGGCACCTGCCTGCGTATATCCATAGCTGATTAAGAAGCACTTTGTAGAAAGGTACCTGTGACTCAAAGCTGCTTCTCTTCCCTCACCCTAGCCTGTGTTTGCAGCAGGCATCTACTGAGACATTAGTTAGCATGGTAGAGTTCATTTATGATGAGTGGGACTATATGTATACAGTATATGTCTTTGCAGGCATAGCTTTTGAGATTTATTTTGTTGGAAATTTTGTCTTGTGTCAAATATGTGAATTTATCACTTCATGGAGCTCTGTATACACCTAGGACTTAGCCTGTCACATTTGTATCCACAGTTCTCCGTCTGTCTCAGTTCCAACCCCCTTTCTCACATGCCCTGTTGCAGGGGCCGGGATCTTCATCGGCATTTAAAACCAAATTCATGGTCTCCAGAGAGCAATTCTTTGCTGTTCTTTCATTTGCCATCCTAAAATTTTCTCCACTGATTTCTAATTTGTCTTTCAGATTTTTTTCTTTATTTCTACTTCCTGGCAGTACCAGGTTCTGATTGCCAGATAAGTAGGTGATTGTCCTGGCCACTCCCCTTTTTTAATTGTTAACTATGGGGAGAATAACTCTCCAGCTTGAGGACAGAAAATTAATACCAAAGTCCTCGACAAGTTTTTTTAGGTTACGCATATACAGATCCCTCTAAAACTGTGAGATTCACAATAGATCTGGATGCGAACACCTCCTCATGTCACTGTGCTTCTGCACCCATCCTTCAGGTGTACGCACAGATGTTGGAAATAAGGAAGTGAATAGAGGTTTTACTGCTCTTAACACTGTTGATTTTGAAAGGGATCAGCAGTGCCTCTCTTTTTTCCTTCCTTAAGAGAGCTTGGCTTTCCTTGGCGTTCACCTGGTGCCCTACCTTAGTTCATTCTATGATTTTACCTGCGGATTTCTGTCCTAATAGAATTTTTTGATCTTACAGAAGTCCCAGGTAGGCCTGCTGTGTATCATTATGCTAAAAGACCTTATAAATTCTAGGTGTGTCTTTGACTTTTCCTCTGTGCTCACAGCCCTTGTCTCAGAGAATTCCTGGCATCAGGTTTCAAGCCTCTTATTTGGTTAATAGTAAGAAACTAAACAAACACCAGAGCTCATGTTCAGCATTATGAATATTCACGAATGTGTGTAGTTCACAGAAACACTTTATGAGTGTTGTCCTTGTCTCTCATCTTGTTTGAGACGTCTTTCCCGTTGTTCACTGTTTCTTGTTCCAGGCTAGCTGGTCCACAAACTCCCAGTGATCCTCTGGTGTCTGCCACCTATCTCCTCCTAGATGGTGCTGGGCTTACAGATGCTTGTGTTACTGTCCTCAGTTTCTACATGGGTTCTTAGCAGGCTTTTAGGATCTGAACTCAGGTCTATAGCCTTGTGCTATAAGCATTTTACCTGCTGACCAATTTCCTCAGCTCCAGAATTATGAATAGTCTTTGTGCCAAAGCTCTAAAACTGTTCTTTAGCTCAGGCTGGCCTTAAACTCTCTATGCATCCCAGGCTAGCCTTGAACTCATGGCCATCCTCCTGTTTCAGCATCTCAAGGGCTGGAATTACAGGCACGAGACACCATAACTGGGTTTGTCCTACATTTTTCCATTGTTTTAGGACAGGGTTTCATTCAAAACAAACCCATGGCACCCTTGTGTTTGTGCTTCCTCAACGAACTTGCCTTGACACCTTGAATAGCCCTTCTAATTTTCCATTTAAGATGATCATTATGTAGGCTTAACTTGCTTTAAAAATTTTTGTAACATAGCATGACTTAGAACCATCTTTGGGAATCTGGCAAATGCTGCCATGACTTTCTGGGACTGGAGAAGAAAGCCTGTCTTAGAAAGGATTAGCTAACTTACAGAGGGAAGAAGATAAAAAAGGGATGTTTGGTCAGGCTGCCAGCTGCTACAGACAAGAAAGAGAGACTCCAGTGCCTCCTGCATCACTTGCCATTGGCAAAGGGACTGTCTGCTGTGACACTCACTCAGGCCTTTCCCTGTATGGTACCTTTTACTTAAGCAAGTAAGCTTGCTTTCTCTCTTTAGATTCCATCTGTATAGGGCTGGGATCAGCTGTGAACCTCTTCAAGATGAATCATTCTGATTCCCTTTAAAGCTGGATGGGTCGATTTTCTAGGGTTATATTTCAAAGTAATTAATAGCAGTAGTCACCACTTAATGAGTTCACCATATGAGCCAGAATTTTCCTCCATTGTCTCTGTGGTCTTTGTTAATAACACTAGGTAAGTTCTGCAGCTCTACCTGTTTTGCAGCAGAGGAAATTAAGATTCAGGAGAGTTAAGTCGTTTGTGTAAGGCCATGTAGTAGGATGTAACCAGACTAAGGAGACTCAGTTCTTCTCTTTGTACTTTGCTGTCTCCAAACTTTGAGACACTGCTCCAAGGCTATATTGCAGAAGGAATCATGGAGGCATGCGATTCCTTATCCTGACCCCTACTTCGGGGTTAAGCTGATATTTGGGTCAGCTATTCTCCCTTAGCCATGGAGTGGGTTGTTTCTGAGAGGCAGAGTGCCAGCTGGGCAAAGCACCATTCTCTGTCTGGGAAAGGGAGCTGCTCTTTCTCTTTGGGCCTCTTGTAAGTTCTCTTTGCTGGTCATTCCTTAGTTTAGACAGCATGCATTTATTGTCATGAGTTTGTGTGGAACACTAGGTAGAAAGTTGTTAAAAATGGACCTATTTCCATAGAGTTTTATAGATTGCGACCTGAATGCCAATCTGAAAAAAATTAACCAAGTAAAAGGCCAGCTTATTTCTCTTTATTCTTATTGTCAAGATACTGGAAAACAGAATTAACTTCAGTATTTATTACATATTATGTTGAGAAAAGACATTTATGTGAATATGTTGTCTCGTGGATAGGAATTAGTAATTCAAATCAGTAAATGTTTGAAATTGATTAAAGGAAAATATTTAACTTCCCGAATAATGATTTAAACATGCTGGAACGGAACCTATTACCCACATACTATATGTTTTTAAATTCTGGCCAGTATTGAAATAACATTTCAGGTAGGTGGCGCTAACAAGTATTCTTGCTGCCATAGAAATTTGTGGGCTGCTTTGACCTCCTTCTTCATTTTCCCTAAAGAGATTAAAACTCAGAGAAGTGGCATATGCAGTCTTCTCTTACCTCCCATATTCATGACTCGTAGGATGAATAGACTGGTTTATTCAAGGTCTCAGGAGTTCAAGTTGTCAACATTTCACCTTCTCTTGCATTAGCAATGTCACTGACTTGGAAATTAATATGATTTGAACTTCATCTTTCTTTCCTCTAGATGTGGTTGAAGTGCTGTGAGCTCATCATGAAGAAGCAATGAGTTAGATCTTCTCTTTAGCCTGTGTCGTGTGAATTTCATTCTCTACTACTAAGCAGTCTTACGAGTGCCGGTGACTCAAGAGCCAGGTTCTGCTCTGTGTGACCGTTTTAGAAGACCACATTAAAGCGTTTGTGTTTCTTGTTAGGCTGCAAGAATGAGTTTTCTTAATACCATCACTGAATTCCAATGGAGGAAATAAATTACTCATGCATTTTCTAATGGTTAAAGTATTTTCCCATCTTGGCTGTCTACTTCTCATCATGTTGAGGTTCCATTACCAACAGTAATTGATACAATTTTGACTAGCCTACTGGTACTGTTTAGAAAGTCAAGTGAATAAAACATTTAAGTAATTAGTCCTAGGCCAGAATTTCAAAGGGTAAACTATATGAGAGACAACCTTTTATCGTTGTGGGAAAAAATGCTAGATTTGAAGATGTGAAGGAAAAAGATCTTTGATCCTATGTGATTAACTTATTTGTCTATGTGGGCAAGGAACTTAACCTATCTGAGCCTTGGTTTTTCCTCTGTGCAGAAGAACATAATTGCAATAATGCCTGCTGTAACAATCTCTTACGACTGTTGAGAAAGTCAACCGAGGTCACACACAACTCTGAAAGCTCACTAGAAAATGTTATGAAGATTTGTGTAAATGGGAGGGTTTAAAAATATTGTAGTAACAATGTTACTCAAAGTGACAATTTTGATCCAAATCTTGGCTAGAATTATGTATATGGGAACATTAAACGGGTGCTTAGATGCTTTTATGTGTTGATATAGTGACAGAGTTGAAAACTGCAAGTCATTAAAGCAGTGATTTTTGCTGCTTGACATTAATGTCTGTAAATAAAAGTAGCTTGAAATGCTGTTGTTGTTTTAAGATAGATAACAGCAAAAGATGAAAAAACAGGTAAGTGATGAAATGGGCATGGGGAAATTGGGATGGAATAAAGGAAAAGCTAGAACTCAAAATGCATCTCTTAAGACCCTGCTCTGTTTGCTAGAGGTGAGTCAGAGATTTGGCTCTGAGCTTTGCTGAAACCACCGCATTGAGTGGAATGCTGTTGGCTGTGTGAATCATGGTCCCCATGAAGTTCAGCAGTGAAGCAAAGCTGTTCCCAGTAATGAACCTTGCAGTGATTTTCTCAGGCCTCATGAAGACGGTATGTGAAGAACAGCATCCTATGAACATCCCAGTGGTAGAATTCTTAAATTTTTTTTGAGGCTGTTTCTGTTATGATTGCCAGATGAAAAATTATTTGAAAATTCCCTGTTTGTTTGCAAGTTTTTTTTTTTTCTTAACTTTGTTCTGATCATGACTGACTGCAGGGCAGGGTTGGAAATGATCTGCGAACCCTTCTGTTTCATAGATCAGGACACTGGGCTCTAGAGGAGCTGAGCTGAAGTCCAGGGCTACCGTGCGGGTGCAGATCCCCGGGGAAACAGTTTGTTCAGAGCCAGTTTTGTTTGACCACCAGAGCCTGTCTGGTCTCAATATAACCACCATTTGGCACTTCCAGCCTGTTTCTAATTGTGAGTTTAGCAGTTTGCTGTGGTGTTTTTTTCTGTTTGCTGTAGAAAGCTATTGAATCTGATGGCATTTTTCCCATATTATTGTTATTTGTTTGTTTTGTTTTCACTGCAGAAGCTACTAATAAGCCTACAGCATTGGCTCTGAAATTTATAGAGAGCAGGCCTTCGTGTGTAAGAATTTCAACATTCCTAATTACACTGCCTGCACGTCCCCTCTCATTAAGTATCTTTATTAACACTCAGAACCAAAAAATGTAGGAAAGCATCAATATTTTAAGCAATAATCCCTAAACCTTAGTTATTTAGGTATAGATGGAGCTTCCGAGCATTGACTAGAAGCCTGTGGGAACTTTAGGCTGGCTTCTGTGGCATAGTTGCCTGCTTGTCCCCATAGAAAGTTACTTTCAGTGTGAGTAATGGTTGCTCAAGAGTTTCCCGAGATATATCAGAAGCTGATTAAAAAATGACTCTTCATCAACAGCTTAGAACAAGCAGAGGATAAACAGGTGGCCAGACAGCCAGAGAAAATAAAATGTCTCTAAAATGTCTCTCTGGAGAGAGATTAGGAGAATGACTTCTTGTGGTTCTTTTGTGATGTCATTTGCTGTGCTTTGAGGGACGCATACTTGTAGACTTCTAACCTAGTGTGGTGGTGCATCATAGGATGCTCATATTAGAAGCAGTCAGAGTAAAAAGTCATGTGTTCACTTCACTCTCCACTTTAAATAATGTATTCAAAGCGACACAGTGCAAGTCATGAGTCTAGGCACTCCAGCTCAGAGGTGAAAGTTTGTGGTGTGCTGGGGTAGATAGAGCGTTGGAAAAGGCAACACGGGTGTGAATTCCTTTTATCAGCTGTCTTTTGGTTTCCTAATTTGTACAATCAGAAGTTGTATCAAAGCAAGTCAAGTATAAAAAGATTGGTACTTGTGAAATGTAGGTGTGGGAGATACAGACACTCAAAAAGTGATCTTTATCTTTCCTGGAAAGATTCCAGCCCACCTACGTAGGCATTTCCTTTCCCTTTTAATTCCTGAAGGAACAACAGTAACAGGAATCAAGCTGGGGTAACTCAGATACACATAGCACAGGCACATCCATTGCTCCCCATCTACACACTATACACCTCGTGAGAGAACATCATGACTGGAGAAGTTGGACACTGACTCCTTTTAATCTTACTGTCAGCAAAATGCATTTGGTATCCTTCCTCTTAAGCACATGCACTTACTAAGCCACTTTAAGATACACAGCACACAGCACCTTTAGAAGACTGAAATTGCTAGCCTGTCGCTAAAATATAACGTGTTCCCCCAGACTGGTGTTTCCCAGACCTATTTTGGGTGATATTTTTATTCTTTCCTTCCTTTAAAGTAGTTCTCTTCTTTGACCTTTAGATCTAAAACCTTGCCTGTCGAGTTAGTAATCTGTGCATGTACTTGACAGTAGATAGTGACACAGAAACTTGATATCTTTATCAAGCTTGGGTGCTAAGGGTAGAGCAGAGTCTTGGCTGGGTATGTTTGTTTGTCAAAAGCGGAAAGTGTTCAGTGATTCACAGAAGAAACCACCAGGTAAACACGGGGGTGGGGGTGGGGGCTCATCCTAAGCATCTCGTTTCTGCCTATCCATTTTCTAGGGCCTATGGTGTGCCAATGCAGGAATTTCTGGAAGAACTGAGTCATGAGGGATTTGATATAGACAAGAGTTGGTAGTGGGAGGAAGCTTGGTAGGTAGAATAGTATTTTTGTTTTTGGGGGTGTTGTAACAAGAAAAAAAGAATGGAAGAGGGCTGGAGAGCTAGTGCAGCCGTTAAAGGCTCAGGCTCACAACCAAGGAAGGCAGAATATTTTGCCTCTGGTGTTTGGAGATGTTATAATCCACTGTGGCTGATATCTACGTAGCACTGAAGACTTTCAAAAGGATGTAACATCCATCACTGCACTGACTTTGGGCAGAGTAAAGAGATGGAAGCCTGGAGATAGCACTGGCAACATTAATGATCCAGAGACATCTGGAGGCTCTTTGGGGGCCTGTGGCAAAGTTCTACCTCTGCTCTCCCAAGATACAAAGCAGCCTTTTCCTCATTCCTCTGCCCGCGGACAACTGATCTGGTCCTTACATGCTCCTCAAAGCCATGCATGTGGGATGGAGCCTGCTTCTCAATGAGTAGCATAAAGTGCCTTGGATTTCATACATATGGGTCACCCATGTCCCAGAGAATTGTTAAATTAGAAATGGAAAGATGCTGGTTCTGGGTTCTTACCTCACAGTGGAGGTAAGCTGTGGCCTGGCCCAAGTTTTCGGTTCCCTTCCTCATGTGGGGGGAGGGATGAATTCAGGTTCCTTTCTGGAGTTCTCCGAGGTAATCTCAATCCTTGGGACTTCTTTACATGTAAGGTATGAAGCTGTTGCCTTTCCAGACTAGTTTCTCTGTCCTTGCCTTTTCTCTTTATGGAAGGTATACTCCGTATCTCTCAGCTCTTTCCATCCCTAGTGGTCCCATGCTGGCTTTGCCCCATCCCTTACATTTAAACATGCTAGTCAAAGGCGAGTGTCAGATTCCATCCCCTGGGTCAGTGGTTCTAACCTCTTCAGACATTCTTTGATATCGAGAGAAAGTTGTGAAAAAAGTAAAGTTCAGACAATCGAATTAGATTTAGAGAGATTTCAAAGTATTTAACCTCACTAATTGATCTTTATATTCACTATCCATTTAAAGAGAGCAGGAGAAAATTACTTATCTTGTACTATGCATGTATTTTGCATTCGCTCCAGGGTTCCAAGAGAAATGTATAAAAAATCAATTTCTTTCCCTTTTCATTTGTTACCTGTATATTTTTGTTACCGTTTTTTGTTGTAAAATAATCCCAAATTAAAAAAAAGCATAACAGTAACACAAAATAGACCAGGTGTCATAGCACATGCTTAAAATCCCACCACTTGGTAGGTAGAGGCATGAGGGTCAGTAGTTCAAGGTCATCCTTGAATACCTTCTGAGTTCCAGGACAGCTGAGCTATACAGGGACCTTGTCTCAAAAACTTACAAAAAAAAAAAATAACACAAAGATTTCCTATATGCTCATAACCCAGAGTCTCTGAATTTTAACATGTCTGCCTGATTTTTATCTTATTATTCTCTTCTTTGTTCATGAAAAATATTGTGTTTCAACCTACATGTATGTGATTTTCCCTCAGTCATTTCAGAGAAAGTGGTAGACTTGTCTTATACTTTGAAGTACTTTAGTGCCCATTCCTCATTAGAAAAGTCCTTTCCCACTTTTTCCCTTTCTTCCTGCTCTGGGATCCACCTTAATGTGTCACGTTGTTGGTGATGCCACGTCCCTTTAGTCACCTCTAGTCAGGGGAAGCTCCTTAAAGCTCCTTTCACTAGACTTCAGTGGTCAGCAGTTTTGAAGAGACCTCATCACCACGCCACTTACTGTGTTGGTGTTTTCTCCCTCAGAGGCCCAGGTTCTGTTCTGGGGCAGCCGTACCTCAGCCTTAGTGTGTGTCAGCATGTCAGACTACTCACCCAGTACTGGTGAGGTTCTCTTTTATCCTTTGGTTAAGAAAGCATGTGCCAGACTTCTCCACTATATAATTAATTAGCAAATATTTTTACCAATAAATTTATAAGTGATTAATAAGTTATTAATGTGGACCTATTTTGATATTATTTAATATTCAAATTATTATAAAATTTTACGCTTTGCCTTAGTTGCACTGATCATTTTCCAATTCTGTCATTTCTTCTAAATTTACTAGTTTTATTCCAAAGTGAAGTTATGTATTTTTGCATTTTTATTTATTTTTGTTTTTTTAGTATGCTAGCAATATTTATTTTGTTGTTCAATGAACACTACTAACCCACTGATCATACTGCTTAGTAATGAGATAAAATTCAGCAATCTTAAACTATTCAAATATTTAGAAGTCACTTTTTTTTTTACCTTTGCTGAAAATAGGTGCAATAAAACACCAGTTACTAATGTGACAGTAGTTAAGATAATCACCATTTTAAGCATCTGTCCTAGTTTGGATTCTGCTGTTGTGATAGAAAGCTTGAACTGTAGCCAGTCTCTACCATGTTGCATAGTGTCTATATGGAGCACTTCTATCACTGCAGAAAGTTCTGTTGAGCAGCTCTGGTTTACACCATGGGGACTGTATTGAAAGAGGGAAGAAGTAGGCAGACTTGGAATGGATTTGGGAGATATCACCAAAACTTGCTTATTGATAGAATGAAGTGGCATAAGGGAGGAGTTATTCATCTCTGTGGATTAAGAATGACACCTCTGTTAGAACAAAGTCAACCTTAACCTGGGTCAGGAGGAGAGAGAAAGTCCATTTAGATAAGCTTTTCAATCCCACAGCAGGTGCTAAATAAAGTCCTGTATGTTTATAATTCTGATCTTGTTTCAGTTTTACAGAGACCATTATTGTCTGTTACTTGTTTCATTAAATGCTATTTCATGCTGCTATAGAATTTATTTCCACAGAAACCTCTCTGTTTATTTTGTTTGAATTGTGATTTGGAATGCCAACTGAAAGTGACCAGAAATGAGGAGTTAATCTTTGTTCGAGAGTTAGTTACTAAAGGATCACAGTGGTAGGACCCTAGCCTGGGGCCTGTGATGAGTATGTTGAGACCTCTTACATGGCCTTTTTGGTGCTCAGCACTCTAAAATATGTACAAGAGACTGGAGAGATGGCTCATCAGTTAAGAGCACGGGATGCTTTTGCGGAGAACCTGGATTCTATCCCCAGCACCCACATGGCGGCTAACTTGAGTTTCAGGGAATCTGATGTCCTCTTCTGACCTCCAGGAGCATTGTATGACATGGGTACGCTTACATACATACAGGAAGTACCCTCATATACATAAAATAAAAATAATAAATGAAATATTTTAAAAATAAGAAATAAAATATGTAAAAAGGGCATGCTTCCTAAAGAGCAACTAGGGGGAGGGGAAGGTGTTGCGCATAGCCTGCTTTTAATCCAAATGACATTTATTTTGGTAGAAAATGTTTTATTTTTTATTAGGGGATACTCATTCTGCATCGTAATGAGTTTCACAAAGATATTCTCACACATGTATACCATGTATTTTGAGCATATTCACCCCTGTCACATAATTAGAACTGTTAGAGGAAAACATAAGGAAAGTGCTTCAAGTATAGACATAGATAAAGACTTTCAGCAAAGAATTCCGTAACTAAAAAACTAAAATAAAGAGTTGACAATCTGTTTGCATAAAGTTAAACTTCTGAACAGCAAAAGAAGCAATTCAGTGACTTCAGGATGGGAGAAAATCTTTGCTAGCTATGTGTATGGCAGAAGATTAATATCTAGACTATATAAAGAGCAAAAAAATCTAAATACCAAGAACCAAAGCAATCTAATCAATAGATGAGCTAATGAACTGAATATACAGTTCTCAAAAGATGAAGCACCAGTAGCCAATAAACACGTGAAAAATGTTCAACATCCTTAGCCATCTGGGAAATGAAAATTATAAATACACTGAGATTCCATTTCAACACAGTCAGAATAGCTGTAATTTCATAAACAAATAAGAACCAATGCTGGCAAATATGTGAAGGAGGGGACATGGGACCTTTATACACTGCTGATGGGAATGTATGGGTCTAGCCACTATGGAAATTGGTCATTTAGTTTTCTTCAAAGAACAAAAAAATAAAATAGAACTACCATATGACCCAGCTATATACCACTCCTTGAGGACTGTGACCGAAGAGCTCCAAGTCAACATACCTCCGAGATACAAGTATATGTTTATGACAGCACAGCCGAGTTATGGAATCAGACTAGGTATCTGTCAACAGAGGAATGCATAAAGAAAATGTGGTATGTCTGCATAATGGAGTTTTTAAAAAAATATTTTTATTGAGTTTTTGTGCATTTCGTATTAGATCTTAATCAAATTTAGACCCCCCCATTCCAATCTGTGCACCCCTATAGGCCTCCCCACTGGATTTTATGCATTTTGTCATATATGTTGTCCTATCTCATCAAGTATTTGTATCCAGATGTTCCTCGGTGTAAGCTCATCCACTGGAGTTCAGTCAGCCTATCTAAAGTCACTTCCTTAAAGAAGATCTACTCTCCCTCACTTAGCAATAATCATTTGCCAATAGTTCTTTGGCTAGGGTTGGGGAGTGCTGCCCATTTCCCTAGTTCTATGCTGGGTTTTTGTCTTGATTGACTCAACACGGGTCTTGTACATGCTGTCACCATTGTTTCAGATTCCTATGAGCAAGCTCCCAGTGGCCTGAAAACCTTTTTCCTTATGTTCATGCACAGACCCTGGCTCTTAATCTTTCTGCCCTCTCTTCTGCAATGGCCCCTGAGCTGTTGGTGGGTGAAGTTTAATACAGGAGTCCTACCCAGGGACATGCACTCTGCAGTCTCTTAGTCTCTAAAACTTGGCCAGTCGTGGACTTCTATGTGCATCACACTCTGATGTATGAGGAAGCTTCAGTGGTTTGAGTTGAGGGATGTATTAGTGTTCTCTCTACCCCCTGTTCCACTATGTTCTATGAGCCATAGGTGTAGAAGTTCCACTGTAGATGTTTAACTTAGGGCTGGGCATCCCTCCGACATACATTCTCTGTGTGTGACCAGTTGTGGAGCTCTGTAATATGCTCCATATATTGCAAAAGGGAGCTTCTTTGATGAATAGTGTATGGTATACTCATCTGTTTCATATTTAGTATACAGTAAGAAATTTAATTTGTCTAAAAATGTGACAGAAATGGAGTTTTCTCTGAGATCTATGACCTCTCCAGCTATGTGTATTTTTGAGTAGTTTACAGTACTAACCATGAGTTCTCTCCCATTGAAAGGGCTTTAAGTCCAATTTGATAGCTGTTGATTACCCCCTAGATAAAAATGCCACTACTGCACCAATAGAGATAATTTGTTGTGTCAGCTGTTGTGCTTATTAGATTTTATAGCTGGGTTTGGACCAGTGATTGATTTTTCTCCCTTAGCTTGCATAGTATCCTCTAGAACTATGAGAGTTAGTCTCCAGGGAAAAGTCTTCCAGATCAGATCCAGCTCCATTATTCCAAGTCCTGTGTCTGAAGTATGTCCTGTCTTCAGCAATAGAGTCTTACCCTCAAGTTCTGGGAGGTAATCAAGGACTGTGGTAATAGCCTGTGTTATCTGGGGAGTCTCTTGGACTACGCTGACCAACAACTCGAAGGGGGGGGGTTTCTCCTGTCTGGAACTGTGTTCCTTGTTATCTAGCCTTCGGGTGTACACACACACTTATGTTCAGATATTGTATGTATATTTTTCAAGGGGAGGGTTAAGTTAATATATTTCCCTCTGGGTTTTTATGTCACCTAAGTTGTGTTTATCTCTTCTCTTTACTCCCTGTCTAACCTCCCTTCTCACTCCTCAGTTTAAATGCTCCCACTTTCCTCTTGATAACACCTGTTTCCTTATAATCCCCCCTGTTGAGTTTCTTCTTCCCCTTTACCCCTGTGGTTCCTTGTATGTCTTTCCCTCCTCCCTTCCCAGTTGAATTCCCCCATTTTCCCCATGTCCCCCTTGGTTACATCTGTTTCCTACTATCCCCCTCTCTCTGGCTCTTTCTTTCCCTTTACCCCTGTGCTTCTTTTCCATTTTCCTGGCTCCTGCTGTTACATGAGAATGTATATTCACACATAAGGAATTGGTGTTAAGATCTGCAAATGAGGGAGGATATATACCACTTGCTTTTCTGAGTCTGTGTTATTTCACTTAGTATAACAGCTTCTAGTTCATCCATTTACCTGAAAATTTTATAGTTTCATCTTTCCTTACTGCTGAGTTAGAACTCCATTGTGTAAATGTACCACATTTTCATTATCCGTTCATCAGGTGAGGGACATTTAAGTTGTTTCCGTTTCTTAGCTATTGTGAAAAGAGTCTGAAAAACATGGATATCAGGTATCTCTTCGGTAGGATGAGTCCTTTTGGTATATGCCAAGGAGTGGTATAAACCAGGTCACGTAGATGTTCATTTTTAGTTTCTTAAAAGTTTGCCATACTGCTTTCCATAGTGGTTGCATGAGTTTGCAATCCTGCCAGCAGTGGATGAGTGTTCCCCTTGCCTCACATCCTCTCCAGCATTTGTTATCATTTGTTCTCTTGATCTTAGCCAGTCTGACTGCAGTAAGATGAAATCTTAAAGTGGTTTTGAGCACTTTTTAAGGCATTTCTTAGCCATTTTTATTTCTTTGTATGAGAACTCTCTGTTCAGGTCCTTAGCCCATCTTTTTATTGGGTCGTTTGTTTTCTTGTCTCTTTGCTTTTAGAGTTCTTTGTGTATTCTGGATATTAATCCTGTCAAATGTGTAGCAGGTAAAGATTTTCTCTCAGTGGGTTTTCTCTTCATTTCTGTGGTTTCTTTTGCTGTACAGAAACTTTTTAGTTTAATGAGGTCTCCCTTGTTGATTGTTGATCTTAATGCCTGAGCAACTGATGTCTGATTTCTTACACCTGTATCTTGTAGGGTACTACCTATGTTTTCTTCTAACAGTTTCAGAGTTTCAGGTTTCATATGGAGGTGTTTGATCCACTTGGAACTGACTTTTGTGCAGGGTGAAAGATAAGAGTCTAATTTCATTCTTCTACAGGTAGAGATTCAGTTTTGTCAGCACCGTTTGTTGAAGAGGCTGTCTTTCTTCCATTGTGTGTTCTTGGCACCTTGCCAAATATCAGCTGGCTGAAATTGCATGCATTCATGTTTGGGTCTTCCATTATGTTCCAAGGATCTATTTGTCTGTTTTTGTGCCAGTACCATATTGCTTTTATGAATATAGCTCTATAATATAGTTTAAGATCTGGTATGGTGATCCCCCCCCCCAGCATTGTTCTTTTTGTCCAAGATTGCTTTGTATATCTGGGGTCTTTTATGATTCCATATGAATTTTAATATTTTTTTTCTAGCTTTGTGAAGAATGTCATGGGGATTTTGATTAGCATTGCATTGAATCTGTAGATTGTTTTTGGTAGGGCTGTCATTTTCACAATATTAATTCTACTAATCCATGAGCATGTGGTAGTTCCTTCCATATCCTGATGTTTTCCCCATCTCTTTCTTTAAAGATTTAAAATTTTCATTGTAGCAATCTTTAATGTCTTCAATCAGGTTTATTCCGAGATATCTTATTCTATTTCTTTGAGGTTTTTGTGAATGGGAGGGTTTCCATGTACTCTTTCTTTGATTGCTTGTTATTGGTATATAGAAAGGTTACTGATTTCTGTAAGTTGATTTTGTAACTTGGCACTTTGTTGAAAGTAGTGGTTATTTCTAGCAGTTTTCTGGTGGGATTTTTTTGGATCTCTTATGTTTAATATAATATCATCTGCAAATAGCGATAATTTGACCTCTTCTTTCCCAATTTGTACTTCTTTAATTTCCTTCTCCTGTCTTATTGCTTTAGCAAGAGTTTTAAGCACTGTATTGAAAAGGAGTGGAGATAGTGGACAGCCTTGTCTGGTTCCTGATTTTAATAGGAATGCTTCTAGTTTTTCTCCATTTAGAATGACGTTTGCTGTGGGTTTGTTGTATGTAGCTTTAATTATGTTGAGGCATGTTTGCTCCAGTCCAGTTCCCTCTAGGACTTTTAACATGAGGGCATGCTGCATTTTGTCAACATCCTTTTCTGTGTCTATTGAGATGACCAGGTGATTTTTTTTCTTTAAGTCCATTTATATGATTTATTACATTTATTGATTTAATTAATATATATTGAATCATTTCTGTGTCTCTGTAATAAAGCTGACTTGTTCATGATGGATGATCTTTATGATGTGTGTCTGTATGAGGTTTGTGAGCATTTTGTTTAGAATATTTGCATCTGTGTTTATTAATGATAGGGGCCTATAGTTTTCTTTTTTTTGTTGTGTCTTTACCTGGATTTGGTATTAGAGTGATACTGGCTTCATAGAAGTATTTAGGGAGTTCTCCCTCTGTTTCTATCTTTTTGACTAATTTAAGAAGTATTGGTTATAGATCTTCTTTGAGTGTCTGATAGAATTCTGCTGTGAATCCATCTGGGCCTGGGCTTTTTTTAGCTGGGAGGTTTTATATTACTGTTTCAATTTCCTTATTTGTTATGGTCTGCTTAAGCTAATGGCTTAACTTTGATGGTTTTCATGAATTTAGAAATTCATCCTTTTTTAAATTTTTTTTTTCAAATTTAGTAGTATATAGGCTTTTAAAAATTTTCCTTTATAATGTTCTGGATCTTTTTGGTGCCTGTTGTGATGTTTTCCCTTTTATCTCTGATTTTGTTGATTTGAATTTGCTCTTTCTTTCTTTTGTTTAAGTGGGCTAAGGGTCTGTGTATATATTTTTAAACTTTTCAAAGAACGAGTTCTTAGATTCATTAATTCTTTGAATTGTTTTGTTTCTATTTCATTAATTTCTGCTCTGATTTTTGTCAATTCTCATCTGCTGGGTTTGGGGTTGGTTTGTTCTTGCCTTTCCAGAATCTTGAGTCGCAATGTTAAGTCATTTATTTGTGTCCTTTCTGTTTTTTTTTAATGTAGGTATTAGAGCTATAAGCTTCTCTCTTAGAATTTCTTTTAAAGTGTCCCAGAGGTTTTGTTGTGTTGTGTTATTTTCATTTATTTCCAGGAATAATTTGATTTCTTTCATTCATCATTCAGGATTGTGTTGTTTAATCTCCATGAATTTGTATGGTTAACTAGAACTTCTTTTGCTGTTGATTATAATCTGTATTGTATTGTGGTGTGATACAATGCATGGAATTATTTCAATATTTTTATTTGTTGAGGTTGGTTTATGCCCCTGTATAGAGAAACTTGCATGTGCTGCTGAGCAGAAATTGTATTCTTTAGTGCTTGGGTGGAATAGTCTATAGATGTCTGTGAGGTCCATTTGATGTAAGATGCCATTTAATTCAGTTGCCCCTCTGTTTATTCTTTGTCCACTTGACCTTTCTGTTGGAGATAGTGGGATATTAAAGTCACCTACTATTACTGAGTTGGGGTTAATTTGTGTTTTATTGTCCTGTAGTATACTTCTTTTTAAAAAATGAAATTGGGTGCACCAGAGTTTGGTGCATATATTTTCACGACTGTAATATCTTCTTAGTCAATTGTTCCTTGATTAGAATGAAGTGGCCCTCTTTATGTCTTATGATTAGTTTTAAATTTGAAATCTATATTATCAGATACTAGAATTGTGATACCTGCTTGCATCTTAGTACCATTTGCTTGAAATAGTTTTTTCTGTCATTTGTGACTATCCTTGAAGTTGAGATGTGTTTCTGAAAACAACAAAAATATGGATTTTGTTACTTAATCCATTCCACTACCTTGTGTCTTTTGACTGAAGAGTTGAGGTCATTGATATTTAGTGTTATGATTGAAAGATGTGTATTGGTTATTGTAATTCTATTTGTGTTCTTGTGTCTATTTTGTGTCTCCCTACTTATACCTTCCTTTGTTTTCTTTCTGTAAGCTCTTTCTTGTCTTCAATCCTTTGTTTTTCTTTGAGTATTCTCTGTAGGGCTGGTTTGGTGGACATGAATTCTTTCAGCCTACTCGTGCCTTGAAAACTTCTCTGTTCCCCTTCAACTATGATATGATAGATAGTTTTGTTGGGTAAAGTATTCTGGGTTGGTGTCCATGGTCATTTAGAATTGGGAATACTTTGGTTCAAGCTTTTCTGGCTTTCATAGTTCACATTGAAAAGTCAGCTGTAATTATGATTGGTTTTCCTTTATATGCAACTTGTTGTTTTTTTCTAGCAGATTTCAGTACCCTCTCTTTGTTTTGTATATTTAGTGTTTTTACTATGATAAGCCATGGGGAGTTTCTATTCTGGTCCTGTCTAATCAGTGTTCTATATGCTTCTTGTATCTGTCTAGGTATGTCTTTCCTTAATTTAGGGATGCTTTCCTAAATAATCCTGCTCATGATCTGGTCAGTGCCATTAACCTGAGCTTCTTCTCCTTCCTGTATGCCTGTGATGTATAGAATTGGTCTTTTCATGGTGTCCCAGATTTCCTATGTATTCCTATGTGTGCTTTAAAATTTTTTATTGTCTTTGCTTGAGGAGTCTAGTTCTTCAACTTTGTGTTTGGTCTTGATATTATGTTTTCCATTTCATCCATTCTACTTGTGACACTTTCTCCTGTCATTTCAAGTTGACTTACTGAGTTTTTCAATTCCATCTTCATTTTGGCTTGTGTTTTTATTTTTTTTTCAATATTTCTATCTTTTTTTGTGAATTCACTTTTCAAGTTCTGAATTGTTTTTGTTATTTCATTCAGCAGCATATTTGTATTTTCTTAAGCTTACATCACAAGTCTGTGCCTATCCTCTTCAGAGTCTTTGAGTTGCTTGTCTGTGTGTTCTTTAGATTTTTTGATCATATTTATGGTTGTTCTTTTAAATTCTATGCTGTGGGGTTCCTCAGGGTGATTCTTATTGTAGTATACTTCCGTAGGATTGGTGGGTTTTGTTGGGGACATTGTCTCTTGGTTTTTCGTGTTATTTGTGTTTTCACATTCCCATTTGAGTGTATGTCTTTTGTTGGTTTTGTGTTTGATAAGAAGTTCTATTTTGCCTTTGTTTAGTTGAAGTTTGGTTTTGTTTATATTGTTGATGTAGCTTGGTTGCTTATTGCTTAGGTATGAAAAGTTACTTGGTGTGTGCATTTGGTTCTTGCAGGGTAGTAGGCTTGTTTGGGTAGTAGGCAGGTCTGTGGTAGGAAGGGGAATAAGGACAAGATGGGGGGGGCGGCCTATGGAGGGTCTAAGAAACAAAGCTGGAGAATTGACCTAGTCTGGGTACAAAGAATCAGGATGCAGTGGGCAGGTCTGGACTAACAGGGTAGTCCAGAGATCTGGGGCAGAAAGAACAGGGGTGGGCCTGGGCCCAAGGCTAGAATCGGGACAGAGTGTGGCAAGAGCATGGAGCTGCTCAGGCTGCATGGGAATCAACAGTCACTGGGTTTCCAAACAACATTTCTTAGTCTCTATAGAAAGGTGATACTTCCAGACACATGGACTGTCCATAAACAGCACACTGTATATTAATGTAGACATTTGAAGTTTTTCAGTCTTAGACATCTCTGCCAGTGATGTCTCTATTTGGAGGGAGTCTGTTACCTGCCCACAGTTTGGGTAAGAGATCATGTACTGATAGTAGTCATGGCGGGAGGGTGTGTGTCTACACAGATTATGTTTGAGTGCATTTGCATGTGCATGCATGTACATGTGTGTGACTACCAGAGGTCACTGATTCAACTAGGCTGGTGTCGCCAGGAAGTCCTAGGGATCCATCTGTTTCCACCTTCTCAGAGCTGAGATTACTGGCACATGCCACTATGCCTGGCAGGGAATCCAAAACAGGTCCTCAGGCTTGCTCAGCAAGCACTTTACCTATTGAGCCTCCTCAGCCCTGCACACTTTTTAATGCCTCAGTGCTTTTATGATTAGTGGCCTGCAGGTTGGTATGGGGTCTGAACCAAGTGAACGAGCTCACATCCCTGCTCTGTATTTTCCTCACACAGGCCTACTGAAGAATGAAAGTCCTCTTTGGCTGCTGAAGTTTGGGGTTTATCACTGTTACATTCATGAACCTTTCATGCTGGTGCCCCACTTCATGCCTCTAGACCCCATTTAATTGTTCTATAGGAGTAGGAGAGATCACAGAAGTGCCTTATAAAAGCATTCCAGAGTTAACTTTGGAAATGTGACCCTCTCCTTTGTTCACTTCACTCTTACATGTTACAAACCTACAGCTCCTGGCTTCTTTTCCCTTCGAATGTTCGCTGGTTAATGTATTGAGGTCTTTGTTCTTCCATGCCTTTCTGTGAATCAGATAGATTCCAATGTGCTGTCCAAGAGATAAGGGGTTTTGAGTTTTAATAATATAATGAATGTGACATTCTGCTTCATTTCTTTTTGTGGTGACAGTCCCCTTCCCCACATGTTCACTGACCGGAGCATGAATATTTACAGACCTGCATGACAGCAAAAATACAAAAAATAAAAACAACTTACCAGGAAAGCATGAGGCGTTTTGAAACTTGAATTCTAGAGCACACTGGATTTGAGCGAACTGGAAAGTTTAGGAATACTAAACTAAGACTGAAAACAAAGAATCAGCAGGTATGCATCTCAGTGAATGTATTTGTGGGCTGCTGAACCTTGGCTCTCTCTACTCTGTTTTCAGAACCAAGGAGGTGGGACTGAAAGCCCAGTGAATGGTCAATTCAGTCCATATTTTCTTCTTGTATGGTATTAATTTAGAACTGAGGAGGGAAAAGTGCCCTGGCATCTGTCTATTTAAATAGAAGCAAAACGCAAAGACTTAAACATTTTCTTCTCTGAGCATGTGTAATAAATTTATGTGGATATGATTTTTTCTCAAACATTAGCTTGGCCACAATGGGAAATCACACCAAGGAACATGGAACCCAGCATCAAAATGACAGATTTGAATTAAGAATTTCATTAGAACCATTTTATTTTTAAATTCTTGTGTGTCTATCCTTATATTGCTGAACCACTTTTGAAATGGATTCAGAAAAGTACTGCGTCTGCCTTTCTTTGAAAGACAGGCAAATAAATACCAACCAAGTATTGTCATACCACGGAAGGAGACAAACATTGAAAGCTGGAACATGACTTTGTCGTAACACAATGTTATGAGGAAACTTTGTAGTGGTTTAGTTAGACAGACATGTTTGCAAAGTCCACAGCTTTTGGTAGGTATTGGAAATGGAAGCTGATGGTGGGAACATTCATTGCATAGAAACTGAATCATAGAAAGACAATTCCAAGGCATAGAGCCAGGCAGTGGCATTATAATGAAGCTCTAGGGTGCTGGAGGCTTGGAAAATGAAAGCAGAGCACTGGAAAATCTAGGACTATTTTCTTAATAGGTTGTAGTAAGACCAAGCAGACTTCTTCTTCACTATACATGATAGGCCATTTGTCAATTCAGCAAAACTTGGCTGTTGATCAACAAAAGAAGTGAATTCCCCTCTCTAACTGAAAATAAGTCTATAACATGTGCATGTGTATATACAACACACACACACACACACACACACACACACACACACACACGTCCATTCCCTCATAGGTAAACCATCCTACTCTGCATGGAAGCTTACATTAGTTTCAGCTGGAGACTCATAGATGAGGTTGCAAAGTTTTCACGTAGATTAATTGGCTTGCTTAGAAATCTTCTCTTCCCTGGATGAATGCAATGGTAATCTTAGGAAAGTTTTGTCTTCTTCACAAGAATATGTTTTCATATTTTTCCTCTTGTTCTGATTAGCCTGTGTACAAACACCCATCATATTTATTCTAATGGACATAGCAGACTTTGAAAAGTGCAGAGCCTTGTCCCATTTGTGGGATAGGCAAATGTTTTTAAAGTCCAGGTGAACCTGTCAGCAAATCAGATCTCTCCTTGGATAAATGATTAACATAAGTTGCATGCTATTTAGTAGCTTTACAAAGCTAAATGTACTTTATATTCTAGAACATTACCCAACTGCACAATTTGTAATTTCAGTGGTGTAAGGAGCCATGGTAACTAAGAAAAATTCATTTTATTCAAGATGTAAATTTATGCATTAACCTTGGACCTAGAAAATAACACAGCATCTTTGGAAATTTCATGACCAGGGTAAAGAACATCAAGGAAGCTAAACCAAAAGAAAGAGAAGCTTTCCACATAGCTCTGCCTACACTGTCTTTGGTATGCTGTATGAGGGTCGTCTTATTCTTTCTTGAGCTATAGCTGGTGGAGGACAGAGAACATTGGTTTCTATCCCGGGGCTTTACTAAGCTGGCCTGTAGGGGGAGTGCTCTACAAGTCCTGTGTGGGGTGAATTTAATTGCACAACCAAAGACACATGCTACAGATGGAGATTTTGATTGGCTGCAAGTTCTGATACATGTTGTGACACTAAGTAATTCAGCAGATGATTTTCCCCAAAGTTTGCATGAATTCTCTGCCTGCTGGGGATAACCATTTGACACATTAATAGCTTTGAAACCTAATATAGGTCAATTTTGATGCTGTGTCCTTTCCGCAAAAATGTGTACTTGAAAGCTTTTATGACAAGATGATCAGAGAGCAGAATTTTTTTTTTCTGAGTAATTATCCCACTTTCTGTTAAAGTTTATTCCATTAACTTTATAATCATGAGTTCTGTCTGATAGGTGCTCCAGTACAACCTACACTGGGCAGCAGAAGCTCTGGCAGGTGCTGCTAGTGAGGTGCAGTGTCACCGAGGCCACACACTCCCCTCCATCACCATCCTCTTACGTGTCTTCCACATTTTTGTTTTATTTTTTTGAGACAGGGTCTCCCTGTAGCCCCAGCTGGCCTGGAACTCTATGTAGATCTCACAGAGATCCGCCAGCTTCTGCCTCCCTGGTGCTGGGACTAAAGGCATGCGCCACCATGCCCTGCTCTTTCACTTTTTAAGTAGAACAAATTTCTCTCTGAAATTGTTTATTGTTGTTTGAATGCTTTTTTGAGGGATTTTTTTCATGTCTATTTTCTGCTTTCCCTGTAAAAGTATAAACTGTACAAACACAGTTCACTGGTCTGTAACTGTGATATTAGAATGATAACTGGCAGGTTGTGCATACAGGATAACTATTTGTTGAATGAATGAAAATGGCATGGAGTTTCTGTTATTTGCTCATTCACAAGTTTACATCAAGTTCCTATATTATCTGCCTGGTACTTTTCTGTGTGCCAAGATTTTAACAGTAAATAGGGTATGGCTAGGTTTACTTTCTGAAGAACATAATATCTGGTGTGCGGTTATTCAGTATAGTAGCCATTAGTCACATATGGCTATGGAAATGTAAAGGCAAATTAAATTAAAATGAAAAATTCTGCTCCTAAGTTGTGCCCAACCATATTTGAAGTGTGTGTATGCAGTCAATGGCTACCACACTGCACAGTACAGATAGAGTACATCTCCAGCTTTGTAGAATGTTCAATTAGATCAAATGTGTTTAGTGGTAAAGCAGATTAACATATGGACACTCTTCACTGCAGATGGCTATAATGAATAAGTATGCTTTGGAGGGAACATAGAGAGCTATGACTACTGGGTTGCCAGGCATGGCTTTCTGGGTACTTTTAACCCGAGGTATAATTAGGTAAAGTATTAGGCAGGTCAAGGGGGACAAACATGATTTTGAAGCTAGAGGAACTCACTGGAGAAGGGGTGTTGGGCTAGCTACCTTCATCTGATCAGCTACAGGCAGTCCTGGAATTTTATTTGAGGTCAAAATGAGAATCGGTGGATGGTATGTAGGAACAAGCAATCTTTTACATAGCAGATACTTTTTTTGTTTGTTTGCTTGTTTGTTTGTTTGTTTGTTTGTTTTTTTAATGGGATTTTCTTTTTTTCCTCAGGCCTACATTCTCTTAACAGGCCCGAGTCTGTCTGTCTGCTTTTAGTTTTGACTCCCTTATTCATCTGCAGTAAGCCCCAATTATGGTAGGTTATTTCTTGCTAAGAAAAATCTCACTGCTTCCCACACCATTCAGCACAAAACTTAAACTCCTTAAACTGCTTCTAAGCTCCTCGAAGACCCCTTTGTGTTTCTTGAAACTTGTTCTTTGCTGTTTCACAGTGTTGTATAGGTGTTTCCTCCAAGTCAGTGATGACTATCCTATCTTCAATCAGAAGCTGTGTTTACCCTCAGGAGATCCGACAAGATTGCTCTTATTAGCACTGCCTTGTAGAGGGAGGTGGGGTAGCTCAACAGACTCACCAAAGTCACAAGATTCTTCACCAGAAAGCTCACTAGACCGAGGGAGTTCACAGGATTCCTCAGGTATCAGGAGATCCTCCTGAGGCCCCTCAAGAGGAGGTAAACAGTGGACTGGGGGGTGGGGGGGGATGGGATTCTGGGAGACTAGCAGCCCAGGGGCCTTTCAAAACTGTAGCTTTTGTGAGTTGTCCACTCTGCAGGGGGGACTCCTCAGTGGTGCAGCAGCTGTCATGGTTGTCCAGAGGACTTCCTGGTGGTTGAGTTGCCTTGAGTCACCCTTGCTTCTGTAAGTAGCCAAATAATCTCATTGGCTCACCAAAGTGGACTTGTTTAGAGCTCTTTCTTTAGTCTGTCAGTGTCCTATGTACCTGGGGTACAACTAGAAACGCCATTTCTTTATGTCTCTCCAGAAGTCACACGACTTTAACCCTCAGCTCTGAGCCTGCACAAAACTATACCTTTCACTTCCTGTTTTGGCTCATACAGTCAGCACAGTTTCTGACACACAAGAAGCGTCCAGCAGATATTTTCCTTATCAGTTAGTGGATGAGGTTGAAAATCCATTCTCATTTCCAAGATGTGACCAATCTCAAGCATATTTCTGGAGTGAAGCTGTAGGTATCACTGTGACCCATTAAAGGAAGCCCCTTAAACTCAGTCAGGAGATGGAAGAGACACAAATGTGTCTATGTAGGACTATCAAAAAGGTCTGTCAAAGAGTTTTGTTATTTGTTTTCATATGAAAAGATGGAACAGATAAAATTTGCATATATTATTTTCCCACTTGAAACAATGATCCAGTGACTTTGGGTAAATCTACCAGCTTATACAACTGTTACCACAGTCCAGTTTTATCACCCCAGGGAAATTCCTTAAGTATACTTATTGTTAATCCCCTTTCCCACTCCTAGCTCTAGGCAGACACTAATCTTTCTCTATAGATCATCTTTTCTGAGCATTTCAAACATAAAGCAGTATGTAATTTATTGTGCATGACTTCTTTCAGTTTTTTCAGGGTTCATCTACATGGTAGCATATACCAACATTTCATTACTTTATATTGGCGAATAATATTCTGTTGTATTGGTACAGCACATACTGCCTGTCCACTGATGACATGAGGGCTGTCTACTCTTTGGCTTTTATGATCAATGCTTCTGTGAACATTTGTGTTCAAGTTTTTCACTGGATAGATAACTTGAGTTTCTCCTCACTAGATACTTAGGAGTGGAGTTTCTGGATAGATTTTTAAAGAAAATTTCTAGTTGTTTTCCAGTTGCTTCATTTTACATTTCTGTCAGCAATGTGTGTAGAATGACCTTTATTCTTAAGAGGCAGCTTTTTTCTTTTTTAATATACAAGTCAGAGTCTTGCTGTGTCACACAAGCTGGCCTCGTCAGCCTCCTAGGTGCTCAGCCAACAGCTAGCCTTAACCAAGTCTATGTATATTCTTTTTTATCCCCTCACCTGGTGGTCAGTATAAGAGCGGGTCCTTATAAGAGCAGGTGTGTACAGGCCAGGGGGAGAGGTAGCAAGGCTTGCTGAATCTGCAAGGACTCTGATGGAAAACCCACTGCCTGTCAGGCTTCCATTTTGTAGCTGAGTGGATCTTGAATTCACATGAAGTTCACGGAATCTATGGTATGCACGCCAAGAATGGGGCAAAGGTCCATACATTCAGGAAAGCTCAAGGAACATTTTTTTTTTTTTAACTAAGCAGTTATGTGGACAGGATTGAGCTAATGCTTGGGTGACACAGCTAGTTGGTGTGAGGGGGAGGTTGAGGCTTGTGGCGGAGACCAATTTAATCCATAGGAACTTAACACCAAACCATGCAAGATAGTTTCCTTAAGTGGAGAAGAGTATAGCACAAATTACAAACTGATAAATGAGTGGAAGCAACTCTGAACAGAGCACTGCTTATGGGAGCCTTAGGTGAGGTGTCAGAGAAAGCATCCTTGTTGAGGTGACCTTGGAAGAGGGAACATGGAAGACATTTCAGCAGTAGAAGGTGCAGAAATAAGATGAGCCTAGCTACTGCTGACATCATAAGGGACTAGCATGGGTAGCTAAGCTGTGTGGGAGCGTGGAGCTGCTGGGTCCTGTGCAGGTTCCCTTCTTCCTTGGCCTAGCAACATTCTATTTAAGTTCCGTGTTTTGAAGCTCTTTCATTTCCTAGAAAACATTGCTTACTTTAGACTGAAGACTTAAGTTTTCTGGTTTGTAGACTCTCACATAATCACTAAAGCGTGCTCTTAAAAAACAAAAAACCAGCTCCCCGCTTAGCAGTCATAAATAGCTTACTGGATATAAATTTAAGCAGGTCAAATTTGAAATTCTATTCTAATTCAAAACATTTTGCCCAGCCCTGTTTTCAGATTGGAGATTCAAATGTTTTCCCAGATAATGCTGGGGGATGTTAAGATAAACGAAGGCCAGCGCAAAATAAGAAAGGCAATTGGATGCCAAACTTCACTGATAAGAAGAGGCACGATAATCTGATGGTTACTTTCTGGTTGGGTTGTTCAAAGATGGAGCAATTAACCACACCGCAAATCCTTTATATATTGCAAAGCTATCATAATAAGTACTTTCTGATGTTTTCTCAAGAAAGTCTATGGGCTTCTGTTACTGGAATTAGGCTTATTTATTTCGGCTTGAGTTAACTAAGGTATGTATTGTTCAGAAGAAGACTTCTTTATTTTACTAAATACTTACTGAATACCTGTTATATGCTAGACTTTAAGCTAACAGTGGAGAAACCCTATTAAATGAAGCATCATCCTTATATTTTGTAAATGGTGCACCCAATTTTGATGTGAAACCACAGACTGATATTGACAGAAACATTATAGATGAGGTAATGAAATGTCTTGGGTTTTTTGTGCCCAAGCCCAGGGTTCTTTGCCATCCCAGTCTACAGCAGTACTTTTTTGTTCATTTTTGAGACAGGGTCCCCCTGTAGCCCCAACTGGCCTGGAACTTGCTATATAGATCAGGCTCAGGTTGGCCTCCATCTCACAGAGATCAGATTGTCTCTTTCTCTGAGTGCTGGGATCAAAGATGTGCCATTATGCCTGGCTACAGTACTTTGAAACTGGGTATGGGTTTGTCAATGCCTGAAGACATTTGATTGTTATAGTTTGGAATGTTAGTGGATTCTGGTGGATAGAGGTCAGATTCACTGAAAAGCTCAGAACAGCCCTCTACCTCAAAAAGTGATCCAGCCAGAATATCAGTAGACTAAGAAACCTGAGCAAAGAGCATCAAATAGAGTCTGCAAAGGCTCTAGCTAGGAGCGAGGCTCTTTAACTTGTAATTTTTTTTGAGAATTTCATACATGAGTATTGTATTTGTATTATTTCCTCTTCTCCCTCTCTCTGATCCAACTTCTCCTATGTCCCTAGACACTCCCTTTCAAAATCATCTCTTCTTCTATAGTTATTATTTTTAAATATATATACATACATACATACGTATATACATACACATATAAAAACCTACTGAATTTATTTAATATTGCCTTTATAAACATGTGTTTCAGGGGTGACTACTTGGGATTAGAGAACCTATCAGGGAGCTCTTCCCTGTAGAAAACAGATCACTGATTACCTGTAGCTCCTCATCTAGAAGTTGGGCTTTGTGAAATTTCCCCCATCCAAGTTAGCATGTTGACTGGTGTCATTATGCAGGTCTTGTTTAGGCACCATATTGTTGAGATTTCATGGATGCAGCATCTCTGTCATGTCTAGAAGACACTATCTTGCAGCAGGTGTCCTAGTCCTTTGGCTCTTACAGTCTTTCTTCCCCTTCTTCCACAATGTTCCCTGTAGGGGTTGCATTGCACTTGTGCCAGCAGGGGTTGGGCACCTGGTAATCACTTACTCTCTGCATTTTGGCCAGTTGGGATCTCTATAGTAGCTTCCATCTGCAGCAAAAAGAAGTTTCTTTTAATGAGGGTGAAAGATACACTTATCGGTAGGTATGAGGGTAAGTATTTAGAATTAAGTTAGAAATATATTGGTTTAGGAAAATGGCAGTAGTTGGTTCTCCTCTAGGGTATATGACCTCTTTAGCCATGGGCAGTTGGATAGATTCTCTCCTACCTTGTGGGCCTTAATTCCAACTAGATAGCTGTTAGTTACCCTCAAGATAAAAGTGCCATTATGGCACCATTGAGGATATCTTGCTAGGCCAGTCATTGCTTTGCTTCATAGGCTTTACAACTGGGTAAAGCTTGTGATTGCTATTCTCTCTTGTTAGCTTGCATAATACCTTCCTATATTGTGAGAGATAGTCTCAGAGAGGAGACTTTGAGATCAGTTCCAGCTTGATTCCTCTAAGTCCTGTGTGAGATGTACATCAGCAATAAAGTCTTACCTGCAAGTTCTGGGAGGCAACCAAGGGCAATGGCAATAGCCTATATTGTTTTGGAAGTCTTTTTGACTCCACAGACCAACAACTCAAAAGGGGGCTTCCCGTGCTTGGCACTAGGGTTTTTGTTAAGTAAACAAACCTCTTTTTTGACCAATATAATGATTAACATTGCAGAGAAGAGTGGAGTGAATGAAAGAGGATGGCAGTTGCAGTGAAAGTAACACAAGCTTGTTGCCGCTGGAGTCTCTCAGGAAAAGAAAGCCCATCTTGAGAGTTTCTCCAAAGAGAGCCTCTGGTCACTTAGGGTTGGAGGCTTCTTTGTATGTGGCACTGTTCTTTGAATTGTGAGATGTTTAGTTTTCCAGATACACACTCATTAATGCCAGTAACTTGTCCCCTCCAACACAATGACAAACCATGAGACATCATGTTCTGCCAAATGCAGCCAAAGGTGTGTGTGGGGGGGTGAGACATAGCCCCCGCTGAGGGACTTTAGGAAGGAACACTGTCTAGAAGTAAGGATGTGTGAATTCTACGTGAATTTGACAATTGCTTTGCAAACAAACTTAGCGCTTTGAGTCTTATAATCTTAATAAGCGAGGACATAAAGTTAGGCCAGGGGTCTTCAAAGAAGCACATGGGCATTCATGGCAGTGCAAGAAGGAAACCAAACCCTGCCATTTAATTAATTTTATGTCATATTTTAAAATGACACTCGTGTATATTTTAAGATTTTATATAT
>NW_008345602.1:1030604-1047994 GCF_000622305.1 Nannospalax galili
ATATATATATATAATATGACGTGGCTATAGCACAAAAATGTAATTTCTCTAACAATGAGTATGCACTGGGGAGAAGTATGCTCAGTAGTATTTTACTGACACTGTCAGCAAAATTTGGGAGACCACATCCCATCCCCATAGCCTAAGCTAAGGAAGGGCTATCATAGATGCCAGGCTTCCTGGCCATGGATTCACCTCTTCTGAAGGTCACTGAGGGTGATGAATGTAGATGTCGATGTCTCCAAGAAGTAGCCACCAACTGAGTTCCATCTTCTGGCATTTGAAGAGTGGTTCAGAGCTTTGGGCAAAAATTGACACATTCCCTTGTCATGCAGAGTCAGAATTTTTAAAAACTGGGAAGCCACCAGGGTTTTTCAAATTATTCTCTACATGAGTGTGGAAAATACTATTCCATGAAAGAAAATTTGATTCACACTTTACAAAGAGTATGGGAACATGGCTGAATTGCATAATCATCGCCTCTCACAAAAGGTCCCTGAGAAGGAATTGCGTCTTCCAATCCGGCCTACTCCGGCGGGAGCAGAAGTCCATGCTTGTTTTCAAACACTCAGGCTCCACATCAAGCAGCATAGTACGACTTTATATTCTTAAGTCCCCTCTCTGGAAGCTGTTTAGGGTCATGGTCCCTGCTCAGTTCTTCTCTACTGACGTCAGTCTCAACTGCATAGACACAGGCCTGTTGAATAAAACTTGTCCCAGGCCATTGCTATCTTCAGATTTAAACTAGAAGCCCTGTCTCTCCCTCATGCCCAAGCCCCTCAATTACTGGCTCTCATTTTGCAGTTTAGCTTCAGAGGAATATTTGCTTGGAGTCATACAAAACAGCCATCTTTTAGAAACCAGCTAGTTTCTTAGATTACTTATGTGTGGTAAGAATCTGGTTTGACAAGTAAAAGCTCTTCTCCCAGGGGACAGAAGCAGGATGGAAACTGCAGGTCTGGTTAGGCTTGTTCTTGGCAGGCACGGAGGCTAGTGTGGTATTAGCAGATCAGAAGTAACTTTCTGTTGGTATGCAGGATGGCTGTTGAGTCACACACACTAACTGTGCTGTTTTAAGCACCCAGTCTTTGCCCCCAGCTTTGCTCAAGGGATGCGCAGTGTTCCTGTGGTAGTTAAGGTGGCAGTCCTTTAACCAGATGAAGCGAAGATCAAAATCACAGAGCCAGTGACCTAAAAGTGATCTTCAAGAATCATTCCTGTTGTTTCTTTGTCTCATGGCCTCCTCAGAGGTAGCGTGATGGAGTGACCAAGGACTTGGGCTGTGGGCCAGTCTGCCTGTGCTGGATTCCCTTCTGATCCTCATGAGCTGGGTTTGTTGCAAGAACCGTATGCCTTCTGCTGGTTTCCTCATCTGTAGCGCAGCACAATGAGAAAGACCACACGTGGGTCCTAGCCCTGCCTTCTGGTTTAAATGCAGCAGTATCCAGGATGATTTCACGATGTTTAAAGCACATAGTGATAGAGATGGCTGATATTATTAACCTTGACAAAATAAGCATAAATCTTTCCAGTTTAATGGCCTGTTTCTAAATTGCTCTATAAGCATCATTTTGAGGTTAAAGGCTTAATGAAAAAAAATGCACATTTTAATTGTATAAATGTTTCTTCAGCATGCAACTGAGGGATACAAATGCTAATACTAGTGATTATTTGCTTTGGGCAGAATAGAAATTCTTAGATGGAGTGTGCTCCTCTTCCCACACTGGCAATTACGTGAAGTATTTATTCTGCGTGTACCTTGTTTAGGTAGCGCTAGCCGAGCCATCATCCGTTTTCACAGTGCTGCCCCTGTATGTGAGGAGGGGATTTGGAGTCAGGACACAGCATTGAATGGCACCTCAGAAAGGTTATGGATTGTCTTCCACATATCATTATGAATTCAGAAGTGTGTCCTAGAGGTGGAAATGATGTGTTGACTTTCTTCTTGTCTAAGAATTCTCTAATTTTAAAAAGGCAAGTTGTCTTTGTCAGCTTTCAGCCCCTCTCCCTCCATAAAGAATTTACTTTGCTTCATCGGCTGTGAAGGTCCAGATAAAGGTGTTAAGCTGTTGTTTATTCACATCATGGGTTTGATCCGCCCTCCTCTTCACAGAGCAACATGCCAAGTATCTATATTAAAATGTGAGAACTATGTTAATCTCTCAATTGAACCCAGATTTGACAGGTCGCATTTCAGTAGACAGTTAAACAGTTCAGCCCTGGTGTAAATTGACCCAGGGTTCATAACTATCACAGATCTTCATTCAGGCTGTTATCACAATTCTGCATTTTTCACAGATAGATCATTTCATTTGTGGATGGTTCAAACTCCTCATTAGACCCGAGAATTTACCGTGTGAAAGCCATGGTTCTTCTAGCCCATGATACTCTGTGGGAGAGACTATAAAACAGCCTCTCATTTCATTGACCCCTCAGAGGTCAGCCAACATGGTGGTTGCTTAAAAGCCCACTGCACATACACTGTCCAGGCTGTGCCTGCATATTTTATTTGCAAGAGCTCTGAATTTCACAGTGTTATACTTTTCTGCTAGAAATGTAATTTTATTTGTAGAAAACTGATTGCTTTCAAGGTTAGGAGATACCAGCTAATCTTTATATAATGAAATTTGGTGAGAAAGATCCTATGTAAGTCCGTGTTTTAGTAATTTTTGGAAGGCCCTCTTTATAGCCTCCCAGAGCTTTCTTCTTTCCAGAACCAAACACTTTGATCTTTTCTCTTTTTAATGTCTTCAGTAAAAACACAGAAGATGAATCTCATCTGAAAATCCCTTTGATTGCCTTTCAGATCCTCTTTCTAGGCAGGTCTGTTATAAATTTCCTCAGGTCTAGGGAGAGGAAAATACAGACGTTGACTTAAATTTTTAAAGTGAAAGGATCTTGTACCGGTTACCCACTTTCTTTCCAATTCCTTTGGCTTTCCTTCCCTCTAGACCCTTCTGTCAGGTTTCAGATCAGGTTGCGGTATCTTGTGTCTGGAAGCAAGCAAGTAAACAATGAACAACAGCAGTAGCAAATATAAACAAGAGCAGATATGGGAAAAGGAAGAAATGATGGTTCACACTGGATCCTTTGAGTTCTATGGAAACCTCCTTTCATTCATGTTTCTTACAAGGGAGGTCATTCACACTGATGTGTCCATCAGTCCACTGCAACTGCTTTTCTAAAGGTCATTACTGACCCCAGCATCACCTGAGATTTCTTGTCTCATCTTGCTAAAGCAACTCCAACTGGCTTAATACTAATGGCACATGCATTCTTGGCTCATGAGAGTCCTGGATTGGGTGCTGGTCTTAGGTGAGTCTGGATCCACTGCCCAAATGACTCACTAGAGATCTGAGTCCTCTCCAGGCCCAGGCTCTGCAGCATCTTTAGGTTCCTCTGAGCCACGGACTCACCTTTAGATTCTCAGCTTCAGCCTTTCCTCCCAATTACAGAAGTGAGTTCATGAGCAGTTCAGATAACACAGCTTCACATAAGGGAAAAAAAATTCAGGGGTTTTGCCGTGTGGGCATTGGCTGAAACAAACCATGGTTTATCTTGAGATGTGGTGAGATTAGTAAATGCAGATCAGATGACTGAGGATGGGGAGAAAGACACATTGGGGTGTCGTTAATGAGGGTGGAGGGCTTGGACAACAACAGCAATGGCTGTTATCTTTTGAAATGGTAACAAACCATACTAGTTTGCTCTTGAAACTTAACTCCTTTGGTATCAACCCCCTTCTTTCTGGGTATATCCAACCCTCCTGGTCTCTGCATGTGTCCGTTTCTCTTATGGCCTCAGATGCTTTGCCAGTCAGCACTGGTTTTCTAGAGGCACATAGGCTCTCTTCTTAACACTCTACTCCTGGTTGATTACTTTCATGTTTGCATCTTTGCATCTTATGCTCACAGGTTAATTCAGAGTCTCCTGATCTCAAGACATAATGAGTTCCTGAAAACATGTCAAATGGTTCAGTGTACAGAATTCTAACATGCTCTAGAAGGGCTTGGGATATGTGTGTACACATAGTATACCTCTTCATTTAGTTAGTATCATCAACAAGATTTTCCAAAATTGTGTACCTGTTTCCTTCCTCTTCATACAGATAATGCTTTCATCATTTTAAATTCAGTAACTGTCCAACACATTGTTAAGATCCGACTTCTATGAAGCTATTTCTTACTTGTATCATCACTTTTATCTTTATTTTCTCTGTTTTATTGCTGTTGTTAAATAGCAAAGTAAAAATATAGTAAATATCAATAGCCGTGCAATTACACAAACAGGTAAAGATGTTGTTACTGCCATCAGTAAAACTTTACTGTTTGCCAGACAGGTAACTGAACATCTGGCTGATAAACAGGATTGCTCCATATACTCATTCAGAGTCAGAAGAAACAAAATATGTAATTTATTACCTCCAAAGTCACTTTTGGATTTAGTGTACCATGTGCAAAGGGAATGAATGAGAGATCATGGCAGTCTGCATTTCAGCCCATGTCTCTCCAGTTGCCTCTAAGACATCTCTACAGAAATGACCCCAAAGGCACCTCACTGCACCTGGCATCTCTCTTGCATTCTCCAGCACAGGTGGAGAAGCCATCATCCTCCCCAGTTATTCAAAACAGAAACATGAGATCATCCTGACATGACCTATGATCCTATCTATACCTTGCTGTGTGGTGCCCTGTGTCATGAGACTGTCCTTACCCATCCACTCTTCTGATTACTGCTGCAGCACAGACCCTTTTCAACACGTAGATTTAATTGCAGGGTCCATCTTCCTGTCTTTCTTCTTTCATCTATCTCTTCTCTCAGAGATCAGTAGATTTTTTTCTGTAATGTGTCAGAGAGTAAATATTACAGACTGCTAACCTCTGCCTTCTCTTATAACTACTCAGCTCTGTCTTGGTCACTGCAGCTGTTGGTGATATGTAAATGGGTGAGGATGGGCTCTGTTCCAGTAAAACTTTATTTATGTAACCATTGCATATAGTGTGAAAGTATGGAAATACTATACTGTACCCCTAAAATACGTACAATTAAAGTGAAATAACAATTGAAACATTGAAAAAACAACCTCAATTAATGGACACGAGATTTTTAATTTCATATTTGTTTTTATGTATCACAAAATCTGATTCTTTATTTTGTTGGATCACAGATCTTTTGGTATTTCTCTCTCGCCCAAGAGTCAGGCCACCCTAGTCTCTGCCTCTTGTCCTCACCTTTCTCTTTCTTTCTCTCTCCAAATAGTTGATAAGCATCCATGATGTGACACTGTAGCTCTCACATGCCTGAGTTCTCTTCTCCCCTCTTGTAGCTGTAAGCCCACTCCCCTCCTTACTACCCAAACCCAAAGTGGCTTTGAGTTTAACTTCATCAGGGACTTGTGACTTCTAGCCCATAGGCTAGCCACATGGAATGGAACTTACCCTTCTCAGTAGGGAAGACTTATGAGTCAGGAACTCTCATTGTCTTGCAGAACTCATTGAGTCGGGAATCAAACTCAGGTTCTAAGAGCAGCCAGTACTCTAAACCACTGAGCCATCTCTCTAGTACCTGAATCTACTTTAAAAAAAGCCATAAAACTTTTAATTAAAAAAATTTTTTTTAAATCTAAAGACCATTTTTTAGTTCATAGGCCAAACAAAAGTCCTGCAGGCTACAGTCTGTTGACCCAGGTTCTACCTGGGTACAAGAATGAGCAAACCAAAATATAACTATGAGTGTCCTGTTTGAAAGCTTACATCTATCCAAGGTTTCTCAACAGGATCTGAAAGAATAAGATTAATCTTCCTATTGATTTCTTCCTGCTCATAACTCCAGCATCATATCCTTCCAGTTTGGATCTTGCCTGTTGTTTTCCAGAATGGTTACTTAACTGCTGAGCCATCTCTCCAGTCCTCCTTAGAAGAAAGGCACTTCCTGGACTTGTATAATGTTACAAATTAAACAAAACTGAATGAATAAACAAGTATAATGTGGATGAAGGAAGTAGACACGGGGCTGGAAAGATGGCTTAGTGGTAAAGAGCCCAGATTGCTCTTGCAGAGGACCTGGGTTTGGTTCCGAGCATCCACCTGGTGACTAATAACACTCTAGAACTCCAGTTCCAGGGTATCTGACACTCTCTTCTGACCTCTATGGACATTACATGGCATGGATGTACTTACATACATGCAGGCAATGCACTCATACACATAAAAATACAATAAATAATAAATAAGTCAATTGAAAAACAGGAAGTAGATAGACTGAAAATTTTATGACGAACTGAATTTTTTTTCTTTATTTTTCAGGATTTTACACATGTATTCAATGGAATAGGATCGTATCTACTCCCTGTGTCCCCCCTCCAGCTTCCCTCATGTTACTCCAACATGCCCTCCTCCCAACTTCGTGTTTTTTTTTTTTAATTGATAGCCTGCTGAGTCTAGTTAGTGTTGGCCATATGTGCACAGGTGTGGGGCCATACACAGGAGTACAGAACACTTACCAGTGGCCACATCCTCATGAAAGAATGAATTTTCCTCCCTTGGTAATAAGCTGCCAATAGCTTCATAGTTAGGGGTAGGGCCTGGAGATCATCTTGCCCACCAATACTGGGATTTTGACTGGCTGGATCTTGTACAGGTCTTGTGTAGGTAACTGTAGCTGCTGTGAGACTGTTTGTCATGGCCATGTCAAGTCCAGAAGACAGCACTCCACAGCACTACTCCCCTTCCTCCGGCTCTTCCATCCTTTCTGCTGCTGCTTCTGTGATGGTCCTGAGCCTTGGTGGTGGTGTGGTTAATACAGATGACCTGATCAGGACTGAGCACAGAAACTGAGCATTTTTAAGAGAATGAGTTCTGCCTCCAGGTTCCTTCTGTTAATTTCCTGTTTGGAGGTAGGAACTGAAGCAGAGACAATGAGGAACACTCCTGCTGCTTGCTTCCTCTGGCCTTCTCAGCCACCCCTCCTCTGCAGCCCAGGCCCACCTGCTTCAGGGATGGCATCACCCAAAGTGGGCTGAGCCCTCCTTTATAAACCATCAATCAAGAAAAGTCCCACAAACATGCACACAGGCCAATCTGATGGAGGAACTTCCTTAATTGAAGATCCTACCTCTCAGGTGTCTCCAGTTTGGGTCAACTTGGTGAAAGCTAACCAGACAAAAACTAACCAGCACAATATCCATGTAAGCATTTTATATTTGATGATGAGAACTACAGTTCCATTTTTGTAAAAAAATAGTATTATCCATACGCAGGAAATAACATATGGACACATATATCTGATATGTGAGAACGCAGTCAAAGGGAAACTTATCTGTGTGTATTAAGTTTCTATAACATCGTAAGCATATCCTGTTCCCAAGAAAAATCTGGATTGTCATGGTTTTCACATATCAAGTCTTGCTCTTCCTCTTCAAATTTCCTTTCTTTCCAATTAACTTCTCTTTGTCCTTCAACCTCTTTCCTGTCCCAGAGCCTAGTCTTCTGCACTGCACTCAGAGTACACTTTAATCAGTATGTGTTGAACAGGGGAGAGATTTAACAGTCAATTAATAATTGAAAATGAATTGGTGCTTAGTGATATTATGCAGTTCACTGGTGCCTGCCTGTTCTCTTATCCAAGGTACAATTAAATTAAAGACCACAGGAAAATGCTGATGAGCCTGAGACAAAGCTAGAGGAAAAATCATGAGAAAGTTCAGTTTGACAAAGGAGGTCAGAAGTAAATGGTCAAGATTATATCTGCCTCTAAAATATATGGATAATGGCTGGAGAGATGGCTTTGGGGTTAAGAGCATGGGCTACACCTGGGTTCAATGCAGAGGACCCAGATTCAGTTCCCAGGACCCACATGGCAGCTAAGTCCTGTAACTCCAGTTCCAGAGAATCCAACACCCTCTTCTTGCCTCCGTGGGCATTACATGCACATTGTGCACTTTCATACATGCATGCAAAATACTTATGCACATAAAATAAAAATAAATGTATCAAAAATTTTAATAAAAATAAAATAAAATATGTTGATGAATCTTCACATTTGAATCTAAAATAAGGAGCATTATATTTCAGATGAGCTCAAAAGAAGTTCTTGTAACAAATATTTAGAAAGGCAGGCAAAGGAATCTGCAGTTTTAAAGTGTAACAAGAACAAGATAAAAGAGTGGAACTCTGATCGGCTGGGATTGAGACATGTAAGTCCAATAATTTCCTCTCCAAGTTGCTTTTGGTCATGGTATTTATCACAGCAAGAGAAAAGTAACTAGAACAGATAGACATAGTTTATTTTTGTGAATCACTGAGAGAGAAGAAACTCAGTGTGACTTCTACACTCTGAGCCAGGTGTCTTCTGACTACTCTTCAGTTATCTCTTCTCCACTCTCCATCTTCCCTGGAAGCATATCTGTGGTCTTGTCTTTTGGCTTTCATGGCTGGGTCTCACCAGTAGGGGACTTCTGCAGGAGGGAAGGAGAAGAAAGAGGAAGGAGGATTTTTGTCCTGAAGGACACCTTGTACTGACTGTGCTCTGAGATATAAGGGCATTTCTTATCTACATGACTGACTCCTTACTCAGCCCGACCTTTCCTTTTCCATCTAGTCTCTTAGTGAACTTCCTGCAAAGAATGCCAGTGCGAGCCTGTCATTGTTTCCTTGTGGAACTCTGTCTGATATATAAGTCATTGATTGTAAGACATGTCTTAATTTCCCAGATGTTGAAATGTGCAGCACTTGGAATGGATGATATTCTTTTTCCTCCACATAAAAATGCATGTAATACAACATAAAGTCTTGCATGCACCTATCTGTAGTAGCTTCATTCATAATAGCCCCCTAATAGAAGCAACCCAAATGCCTATCTACTGGGAATTGGGTAAACAAAATATAGTATATTCATATATAAAATACTATTCAATGATTCAAAAGGAATGCTTTTGAAAGCTATTACATGAACAAGTTGCAAAGAAAGCTATTGTAAGTGATAGAAGCCAGGTACAGGTTTACATTCTTGATTGGTTTTAAATGTTAGGAAAAAAAGGGGAAATGGGTGGAGACAAAACATTGACTCTAGTGGTTGTCTAGGGTTGAGAATGGGAATTGGGATGAACAGCATCATTGAACAAAATGATCATTTAGTAAGATTAATAGTAGGGTCTATCCTAGGGCCTATGACCTCCTTAGCTGTGGGTTTTTGACCATGTTTGCAGTGCCAGGTATGAATTCCCTCCTGTGGAGCAGGCCTCCAATCCTCAGAAAGCAGTTCATGACCTTGCCATTATTGTACCTGTGGATACTGCTGCCAGTATTTCAGCCTGCAGGGTCTAGTGTAAGGCCATTCATGTCTTAGTTCTCACAGAATCCTACCTAATACCTTCCATGAAAGCTAGCCAGTAGGCAGGGAGTTTGAGATTCATTTCCCCATATCCTACAAAGTGTTCGTAACCTATGGCAATAGGATCTTATCATGTAGTATGGTGGGTCACCGAGAATGGTAGTAAATGTGGCTCTACATGTTAACGGAAATGTTGAATGCTTTTATATTTAATTTTGTTTTCTTGCCATGCAATATTGATGAACTACATGGCAGAAATCTACTTGTACCAAAGCAGGAAAAGTAGTGTAGACTTTATCAGAGATTTTGCAGGGGAGAGTTAGTACCCACAGCAGAAAGACCTGTTGCCCCAAGTCTCTACAGCCTTTTCAACTCCAGCTAGAAGCTGTAGTCCCTGGAGCATTTCCTGTTTGCACACTCACTGCCAGTTGAGCTGTTCTTCTCTTTCTCATAAACAAGCATTTCGTTCATGTTTACTGCAGAGTGGTAGTATCTGCATCCCAGAGTCCTCAATTCTATTAGCTCCTTTATCTCAGATGTCTATCATGGGGGCTTATCCAAGTATTTGCTCAACAAAACCAATTCTCTTTCTGGTGTGGGTGGATTCTAATACAACTGCTAAGAATAATAAGATATCATGTTCCTTCTTCTATTTGATTGCTGTGTGGTATTTCATCTCATGGATAAAATAAACTTTTAATCGTTTTTCCTGAACGGTGTCCTTGTGTAGTTCCCTATCTTCATGTAAGACTATATGGTCTCTCTGCTGTTGAATTTAGATTAGACTTAATGTTCACCAACAAAATTTCTTAATCCTGGTCCTCCATCCACATTACCAAGGATAAACAGGAGTTGGCTGTAGTAACTTATACCCTTCATTCAGATGGTATGATTAATTACATATAAATGCTATTTCCTGTTAGCTGGTCTTTGTAGTATAAATGGCCCAAGTTATATTTTTAAAAGCCCCAAATTATTTTTTTCCTAGGGCTTGCTTCTTTCATAACTGGAAGATCAATTTTTCATGTTCCCCATTGATTTCCATTGTTAATAATAATAAAGGGCATTGAATTTTCTCACACAAATTTAAATTAAATTACAGTTGGAACTTAAATAAGTTTCTTAGTTTGATTGAAGTGCCCACTTTTGCAGCAGCAATGTATTAGAGGAATCATGTGTAGTTCTCTGTTGTCAAGGGTCTCATAGGGAAATGGAAGGCCTGAGATAGAAACAGTTGACTTATAAAAGATCCAAAGTAACCTTCAGGATTCCGATAAGGCAGAAGAAATACAAGTAACTGTCCAATTTGTTGAAATTAAAACTAATGAACTAAAAGTTTAAGGAAGTTTTTATCATTTTGTAATTTTTGTAGGAGGTGACATTTTAAAATGAAATAAGTGCATGCATGCATGCGTGTGTGTGTTTGTGTGGTGCGTGCGTGTGTTTGTGTGGTGCGTGCGTGTGTTTGTGTGGGAACATGTCTGCCATTGCACAAGTGGGGAGGTCAGAGGATAACTTGCAGGAGTTCTCTCTTTTCACTGTGGGTTCCAGGTTCTCAGTCTCAGGACACCAGGTTTTTGCAGCAAGCACTCTTGCCTTCTAGGTCTCTTGCTGACCTGGAGATAAACAGTAAGAGTTAGATACAAAAGAGATCTTTGAAATCAAGCTAATCAGAATCCTTAATTTACAAAATGAGAAATGGAGGTCTCGACTAGTAGGGAGATCTTACAAGATTAGACAACTTGGGGGTAAAGGAGCCAGGACTGGGATGAAAAGCCATAGACTCAGGATTGCTGCTTTCCGTAACATGCTGTGCTGGACCACACACATTGCCTATGGAGGAAAGTGGACTGATGTTCCAGAGAGTGATGGAGACTGTGGAAGGACAGAGCACAGGCCCTGTCTGAAGAAATGCCGATTCATGAACACTTGGTTAAAGTCTTTGTCTACTGGATTCAGCCAGTTGGAATGAATTTAATCACTCTGACAAGAGCTTTAACAAACTCCAAAGGACAAAATGGTCCTTATAGAAACCTTTTAATTTCCTGCTTTTCTCCCCATTGGTATATAATAGCGCATCATATATGTAAAGAATGGATACGTTTGTGTCTATACTGATGAAGGTGTTCTTGCTCTATCAGTTATTTATTGCTACAAAACGAACCATTCTTCAAACAACCCATTTATTTTTCTTATGTAGGTTGGGCAAAGTGCTTCTTGTCGTCTGGGCTGGGTCAGCTGGGGCAGGATGACCTAGGATGGCTTCACCTATCTGGACCCTTAGCTTGGGTCACTTGGGGGTAGGCTCTCTTTTCACATGCCGGTACCAACACTCTCAGCAGGAGTGAGCTCCAGTGCTCAAGTGCTTTTCAAGCTTCTGTGTGTGCCCCATTGGCCACAGCAAGAATCCTGGGAATGACATCCTCGGGGAACATACAGATTCACTCAGTGGGAGGAATGGCAAAGTTGACTGCATGTGCTTAGGAAGCTACACAGTACTTTCAGCTTCTGTAGGGAAAGAGGGCTGTGCTTGGCAGGAAGTTTTCTGTAATAGGAAGGAGATGAGGCTGATAGTCATGATAAAAGGACAAATGTCCACTCAGCTCATCTTAACCTGCCTTGGGCAGACATTCTATTTCAGCCTTGAAGGGCACTTGCAAGACAGCTTATTCCTGATCCCCCAAAATAGACAGTAGAATTCTGAATGTCCAAGGATTTGCTGGCAGTAACAGAGCAGAAGGGACCTGTACTTCAATGGGACCTTTTCTTGAGACCACAACCTATGCTTGGATGGATTGTAGAAAACCATTCATAGCTGTTTGTCCCTTGTTTCTCCACCACTTCTCTGGTTGGGTTACTGGTGAAACCTTTAGTTTGTGACTATCAAACTTAGAGGTCTTATATACATTAAAAAAATCAGTGCCTCCCAACATCATAAAAAATCAGTAGGGAGTGGCTTTAAGATGGGAAGATTTTATAGCCTGAGAAAAAATAAATAAAAGAAAACCAATCTAATATAATTGTCGTAAGGATAGGCAACTAGGAAGAAGTTACCAGGATGGACCTGTCCCTTGCTGGAGCAGGTGGAACAGGAAAGACAGAATGACTAAAAACTGGGAAAAGAAAGTTGCCAGAAAAAGTTTAGTAGGCATGCCATTAGTTGAGTGCCAGGTATGTGCAATACTGTGTAGTATATCAGAAGGAGTATTTCATTGGATCCCAAATTAGCCATGAAAATTTATGCAGGGGAGCCCTAATTTTTAATGAGGAAACTGGGGCCTGGAACAGATAATTGGTCCAAGCATGCACAGTGAATGAAGAGGAGGAGGCTGTGTTCTTTCTGCTGTGCTTGCTGCTATCTTGGCCTACCTGGGTGAACAGGGTGGAGAGATAGGACAGGGGCAGTTATCGCTGACCTGGGACTGAAGGAGCTCTGGGCAGGAGACTTTGCCTTATAATACTTTGCCCCAAAGTCTCCCCAGTTCCCGTCCCTTCAACTGTACACAGCCCTCCTGCCCTCTGTACTGGTCCATGTCCTAGGATCTCTGACACTCTTCATCAGTTGGTCTCCCTAGTGCTGCTTTGACGTGGGTAACCATTGATAGCTTGGAACCAGAAGAGTCTCTAAGACAGGTATCTGTCGATTGCAAATACAGCATGGGGGTGGGGTTGGGAGAGTTTCAAGATGATGATCTGGGCCCAGGGAGAAATGTTTCAATTTCAAGCCCCCCCCCCTTTTCATAAAAATACAATGCCACTGGTGGTTTATTTCTGTTATTAGAAATAATTTTTTTTTTTTTTGAGACAAGATTTCGCTCTGTAGCCCTGGCTGGCCTGGAGTTCACTATGTGGGCCGAACTGGCCTTGAACTCACAGAGATCTGCCTGCCCCTGCCTCCTGAGTGCTGGGATTAAAGATTTGCACCATCACATACAACTTAGAAAACAATTTTTAAAGGATGATTTAGAAATTACATTTCTTCTCTATGGGAGATGGCGCACTGGGTTAAAAACTAGAAAGACAGTAAGTAAGCTTTCTAAACTGACCATCTAAACTGAGCACTTTTGAGCGTGAAAGAGGGTGCTAACCATACCCCACAATGTCTCACATGAACAGGGACAGAGATCTACATCAGACTATTTTACAACAGAGCATCATTGAAAACTTGGACTGCTTGCACATGTTTTGTAATGTGTTGACAAGTTGTTTTAGGTAGTGTCTCAATTTAAGGGGGGGGAGGAAGAAATGCGTGCATGTCTCCTTTGAAACAGGGAGGGAAGAGTAACTTTTTGCCTTGCTGGTTATGAAACCAGCCTCACTGCTCTCAAATTGCCAGTAAATTTCTCTGGTCTAGACATACATTTGGAGTCTTTCATTCTGGACGTTGTAAACTATCCAAATATAAGCATATTTTATGAAGTAGTAAGATACTGAGGTGAAACTATGTCCAAGGTGTGAATTCTTGCACCATCAATAGCTTAGATGGAAGTGTGACTTTTTGTGATTGTAAAGTGGCTGTTTGCCAAGTCGTATCACAAAATCTCTAGTAATTACAGCCCTAAATAATTCACATTATCTCTAAACATCTATTTTTAAATTAGTAAAAACTGTAAAACATAAACCCAAATAGAAAAACATCTTTTCTGAACCCTTACATTTATTTAAGTAACTGTGTTTGGGCTGGATAGTCTCATTTGTTTCTTCTTTTCCTATTTTATTATTTTTATTTTATATGTATGTGTGTATTGCCTGCACGTAGGTAAGTGCACCCGTGTTGTGCAATGCCTGCAGAGGACAGAAAAGGCTGTCAGATCCCCTGGAACTGGAGTTATGGACAGTTATTAGCTGCCATGTGGGTGCTGGGATTTGAACCCGGGTCTTCTGCAAGAACAACCAGTGTTCTTAACCGCTGAGCCATCTCCCCAGCTCTCATTTGTTTCTTTTTTTAGTTCTTTAAAAAATATTATTAATGGATAATGGACCAGGAGTGTAGTCACTGAAAACGTCTTTAATGAAAACTTCTGATCAACTTGTATTCATCAAGAATAATTCTCTGCAATTGAAATGCTATATTCAACCCTAATTATAGGAAATTTGGATTTACACCTTGTTTTTATTATAAATCAACTCCTTTGACATGGCTTATATGAACTTGTATGCATTTGTAATATCTGATGTATATACAGGTCAAACCCAAGGCAGAACCAGGAAATAAGCAAAACTCGGTGACACCCTACAGCTCTTTATTTGTATCCGGCACTGTAGGCTCTGGCTGTTTCTAGCTACAGATTTTTATATGAACCTCCAGCTCTTCCTTCTCTTGACTCACTTAAGATTCAGGTGTTTACTCAACCTCACAGATGCTAGTAAGTGGTCGTGGCTATAGGAGTTCCTGTCCAGTCTCACCCACTTCCTTTGCAGGTTATTTGAGAAGTGTGACCTGGAGGAATCAGTGGGTGTCTCAGGAACTGTCAGTGTAAATGGTGGACCAAGAATTCCAAGTGCAAATGCAAGGCTGTGCTTTCTTTGCCACCCTGTGGTTCCTCTGCGGTAGTGTCTCTTCCACCTGCCCTTCCTGCATTGTGCAACCACCAGAGACATTCTTGTCTGCTCCGAAATAGGAACCTATCTTTAAGAAGCAGTCATTGGGGCTGGAGAGATGGCTCAGTGCCAAGAACACTGGTTGTTCTTGCAGAAGACCTGGGTTTGGATCCCAGCACCCACATGACAGCTAACAACTGTCCGTAATTCCAGTTCCGGGGGATCTGACGGCCTCTTCTGTCCTCTGCGGGCATTGCACGACATGGGTGCACTTACCTACATGCAGACAATATACTCATACACATAAAATAAAGATAATAAATAAAACATTCAAAAAAGGAAGCAGTCCTATAAAAAGCTGTGCTGAAATGTGGGCCTTCTGAGAAAGGATGAAATGAAATAGTGGCTAGCTTTGCTCCATACATCACTGCTTGGTGATGATAATCAATGTGCTGTCTGATAGTCACATATCTGTCTGTCCTTCCTAAACCCTGGCAGAGCCCAGCATGGGTACAGGGGTTCTGGGTAGGGCACCCACTCTCCCCTCTCCCGGCCTGAGCTTCTTAGCCCTAAACCCTGCTCTAAGAATCCCACAGTCCACACTCTCTTGTTCCTTGAGACCTGGGCAGCCATGGTCTGTAGGGCCTAGAGCTATTGGCCTTTATTTCATCCCCCAGGCCCAGGCCTACTCTCACACCTGCCCCTCTCTCCTTCACCCTAGGGGCACAGAGGTAAGGTCTCCCAGTGCTGTAGTAGACTGGCCAAATCCCACTCCCTTTATGCCATTTTCTTCCTGGCCAGAATGATGAGGTTCTACTTAGGAGAAGCAGCTAAATCTTCTGTCTCCTTGTACCTTTGGTAGTAGAAGAGCCCAAGGCCCAAGTATCCTGATAGGGGTGCTGTGGATGTCTCATGGTCCTAGTCCCCACCTCTCTCAACTTCAGCTGGAAGGATAGGGAAGAAATATTTCACGTTGCTTCAGGGCATCCAGGATGCAAGTTGGGATGGGAGTTTGTAGATTCTGTAGAGCTGCTGATCACATTGCTGGAAAGAGCTTTGGGATTCTCTTGTCTCTCTGTCATACAGTCCATCCAGTACTGCATTCTTCTAATGCACCAAGTGCACCTCAGACTCCCTAGGAATATTTTCCATATGGAGATCTTATGTCCTGGCTGCTGGCTTTCTGACTATGCCTAAGCTTAGTGTGGTCTCAAGGTTGCCATTTGCACCCAGAAAGAGAGCCTAGAAATGAAAGAGCTCAGTAGCATTTTGTTTTCTTTTTCAGAGCTCCAGTGTTCCCCTAAAGCTGGGTACATGAAGAGAGCACCCAACTTCCCCTCACTTTTCTGTTTTGTATATTGTGCTCTGTGGAAAATTTCTTTTGACCATGTAACCAAAGTTTGAAAGATTCTGATCCCTATGAAGCAATTAGTCCCGAGAATTGTACTTAATGGCAAGATCTGGGTCTCAGATGTGTAGCCTGTTCTGTGAATCTGGCTTTGTTTTTCTGGTCTTTTTTTGAGACAGGGTCTCCCTGTAGCCTCAGCTGGCCTGGAACTCACTATGTAGACCAGGCTGGCCTTGAACTCACAAGAGATCCTCCTGCCTCTGCCGCCTGAGGGCTGGGATTAAATTTGTGTGCCGAATCTGGCTTTTTTATATTGTTGCAACTTAGTGAGAAGTAACCCAGGTTAGATAATGGTGGTTTTTGTTTTGGTGTTTGGTTCTTCATGTTGACAGAGATGATCCTAACTCAGTGGAAAAGTGATATGGCTTGTGCTGGAGTTCTCATCACGGATATTGATAATTTAAAATTTGAAGATAGGGGCTGGAATGATGGCTGTGGCTAAGAGTACTGGCTGCTCTTCCAGAGGACGCAAGTTTGATTCCCAGCACCCACATGGTGGCTACCAACTGTCCTTAACTCCAGTCCCAGGTGATCTGATGCCTTCTACTGGTTTCTGCGGGCTCTGCATGACACAGGTGCACTTACATGCAGGCACAACAGTCATAATCTAGATAGGCTGACTAGATTCACCAGAAGGGCAAGTAGTGGGGAATGGCTGGGGTGCCGACTACACAGCAGATAGTAGCAGGGATATCAGAGTGTAAGGGCTCTAGTGAGGGGAGGGAGGCTATGGGAGGGTGCCATCTGGGAAGTGGGTGTATCATTGAATAAGATGGTTTGGGATGTTCTGTATGAGACACACACACACACACACACACACTCAACAAATTTTAAAAAATGTATTATATTTGAGGAGGAAGCATGGAAATTTATGTCATCTTAAATAGTAGAGGTGATAAACATTACCACTGAAATCTACCCAATGACTATAAACATACACAGGCGCCAAGGATCCAAGTGCAACTGATTATGACTAGTAATAATTAGATACATACCGATTAAAGATGCATGCGCTAACATCTCAGTGTTAGTGGCAAAAACAATGAGTCTTTCTGCAAGGAACAATATATTCTAAAATGAAATGGAGATCTTTTTGAAAGGTTAAAAAACT
>NW_008345602.1:1048811-1065854 GCF_000622305.1 Nannospalax galili
AAATTACTAAATTCATAACAGTAAAGGAACAATTAAGGAAACTGTTAGTTTTTGTATAGTAAAATATCAAAATTCAGTTTACAAATAGTTTTAAGGTGTTAAAATAATATAAATATATGATTAAATGTGTAGAATTTCATGTAAAATTGCATATCAAATGCAAGCTGAATGTTTTTAAAACATGGATCGGTCCAGAGAACAGACTGCCAGAAAACTAGCTGAGGATACGGTGATTATCTCCAGGCAAGAGGTTTGTTTGCAAGTCATTATTATTTCTTTCCCAATGTTTTAACAAATATTTGTAAGTTTTCACACCAAAATATGTGTTACATCTGTAAGAAAGGGAAAAATGAGGTTTTTGTTTCCCTGACAGGTGCCCTGAACATGTGAGCAGGATCTTGGTTCTCGTTCCTTCCTGATGTAATCCAGGAATGAGGAAAAGGCCAGAGCCTAACTTCCAGCACATGGGTTGGTTCCATGAGCAGAAGAGATTTCCTTGTGTCACTTGGCATACTCACAGGTCTCAGTGTGCAGAGCTGTGGCCCAGCCAGGATTCAACCATGAACATACACTTTCTTCAGCTCACAAAGGGGAGAGGCCTGGGTTTCAGTCCTGCCATATCATCTGTTGTCTATGGAACTTGAAGCCATGGCAAACCTTGCTGAACCTCAGGTTTTCATTTGTCAAGTGAGGGTGATTATATTTCCTTTATGGTGAAAGAAATGACCTGTCATATTATAATCCAGAGCATGAGCTGTTATAAAAGAAATGTTCCATCCACATTTGTTACATTGATTTATCTCTTCTGATCCTCCTCCCTGTGTAGTGGGAGTTGCATATGGCAGGAAAGCACTTGGCTTTTGAAAATTTGTATTTTATGCAAGGCGGTGGGGACTTGAGTAGATGTAATCTTAAGAATCACAAAGATAGTCCTAGATGGATAGATCATTCCAGAAACTCCAGGAGAGCAACAAATGGAAGTTCTTGGTTTTCAGGAATTATGGGCTACCGTGGTTAAGAAATGTGCTTATATTAATGTGTGTGTGTGTGTGTGTGTGTGTGTGTGTGTGTGTGAGATAATATATAAAAATTACAGACATTTATCTTCAGTACCTGGAGGTCCAGAGTTTTGTTATATTTTGGTGACTAGGAAATGGTGCCTTAATAGGGCAAGTTCTAGAACCATGAAGGAGACATTTCCACTCTGCTTCCATTGCCCAGCACCCAGTGACCTTCAACTTTCTATTTCTCTCCTTTGCCCTCAGAAAATGACTCTCATGTAAAAATAACATTAATAGAATTTTTGTATGTGTGGTACTAGGGATCAGACCCAGGGCCTCCTACATGCTAGGTAAATGTTCTGTCACTGAACTATATAGCTAATCCTATAAACAGAGTTTGATATTCTTTTTCATATTAAATCAGCTTTCTGACAAAATCTCAGAGCTAGGCAGAGGTAAGAGGATTGTTCATTACAGGCCAGTCTGGGATCCATAGCAAGATACTGACTTAAGATGAAACAGTAACAACAAAAAGATATCAGACAACAACAATAATAGAGAGCAAATAGAAGATAGTTATCTTCTTAAAAGATAGCTTAAAAGATAAAAATTCTACTTTAGTTCATTGTTTTGAAGGCCCTGTTGGTTTGGGTCTGTGCCAGAGCAGCACATTGTGGTGTGGAGCATGTAGTGGAGTCAAACTGCTCACTTTGTGGCCAGGAAGTGAAAAAGAGAGAAAAAGGAAGTAAGTGACCATAGTTCCACAGTCCCCTTCATGGGTATGTACTCCATGATCTGAAGACTTCCCACCCCACTCCTTAAGTCTGCACTATTTCCCAACAGTGCCAGGCTGAGGTCTGAGACTTTAACACATAGTCAGACCTTTGGTGTCAGTGAAGAGCCAAGCTGCAGTACCTTTCTTGGATTCATTTGTTTTTAATGAGGCCCTTTGGCGGTCAGAGTGTGGTGTTCTAGTGAAGTGGTTTTCAGGTCCAGTTAGCAGTGAAGAGTTCTGAATATAAAGAGGTCATACAGAAAGGCCTTGAAACAACTTCTGAGGACACCTCCTACTTAAAGTGTTTACATTCTAGAAGGAAGGAGTGTTGAGCTCAGAAGATTATGCCCTTGGAGAGGACCCACCACCATGAGTTCAGTGCCCTCTGAGGTACTTCCTTTGTCCCCTGGACTCATTTCTGTGTCATGACACCACTCCACATGTCTCCACTTATATTTGCATGAAGATAGTCAGCTTTTTAAGCTGACAGCTCATGTTGCAAGAACCTAAAATTAAACCAGGTCAGATGCCTGTATATAAATAAAATGCAAATGAATCATTAATAATTAAAAATGGAATCACTGTGCATTGCCTTTGGAACTTAGCCTGGGAACCTGGATGATAGATTGGCACACATCTCAAGGATGAAGCAAGTGCAGCACAGGATTTCAAATCATTATTTTCAAAGGAACAATTAATTAAAAAGGGAGGTTAATTCACAGTTTATAGACAGCATCTGCTTGTTCAGCATATGCAATCAAAAGCAAAGTAGCAGTAGATTTATAAAAATGTCAGTTAGATAATTGATTTTATATATATGTATATATAAATATCACTTATACAAGCAGTGATCATTTTTGCATAATTTAGTTTCTCTTTTTCTCTTGTGATCGTCACTAAAATACTGATTTAGACCAGTATGTAGTATGTGTGCCCTGTGTCTTTTGTGATTTAAAGATTCTAAGTTGAAAGAATTAGTATGCTTTTTGTATGACATACTTGTTATTGGAATTTCAGGAACATTATTATTATTATTTTTAAACTCACTGAATTGAGAAATACCGGTGTGTTTTCTTTGGCATGTCTAAGTAATACTTTTGAGCAGAGGGTCACAGGTTAGGTTGTTTTTCTAAGTATATAATACTCAAGGACTGTTTAATCTGCTGCTAGCTAGGATTTAAATGTACTTACTGTAATACAAAGAAATGCAGATAGTATTGCTCAATACTTTACATGGTTATAACTACATTTATTCTGTGACAGCCACTATTATTTAATTGCTCTCTCTCCTAGAGATATGTTCCTACTACAAGAAGTCTAGTTTACATATGTAGAATTTCTGATAGAGGTTTAAAGATACCAAGGTGTGGGAGTTTAAATTGAGACAGAAATGTGGAAATAATGTGCTTCTTAAATTTTTTATTTATAGGAATACTTTTCTCTATGGAAATGTTTGCCTGTGAATATTGGAACTGGGCTCTCAGGCAAGCATTCATGCCTTTCCTGAAGACTCCAGGGCATAAATCATTTGTAGGGAGGCCCCTTCAGTATATGCAGTGTTAAATGTTTTGGATAGAGAGTTCCTCAATAACATTTATTCCTTTATTAAGAGTCTTATACTTGTAAAGATCCTAAATATAGTAATATACTTGCCTGTAATTAGACTATCTGAACGTGTGAAATACTTATTTGTTAAAATTTACTTGTGCCCGGCCTCTTTCTCAGAAGAGTTTAAAAAGCCTTTTACAAAAGAAAATGAGACGTATATTCCATGATTAATAAATAGGAAGAATTGGGGGTGAGGATAAGGGTGATAAAGTAGGAGGAAACGAATTGCCAGATGAACTTTGAGAATAATGAGGACATTAAGTACTTAATATAGTATGAGCCTTTCTGTAATTCATATACCTAAAGGCTATGCTTGTTTTCCTCACTTAAATTCCTGTCGTTGTGATTATTTCAGTGGTATTGGTATGTTCTTCCTCGCCCCAGTTTTGGCCAACTTGAACATAAGGTAAAAGTACACAATGAGTTCTTGATATGCAAAGATTGAGTTGTGAGGCTAGAGGGAATGGTCTACAGGTGGAATGTGGCCCTCAACCTTAGAAAGTACAGAACTATTACTTAGAAATGAAAGAATTTTGCATAAAACTTCAGACTTATGGCATCTTCCAGAAAAGTGAAAGAGCAGTTAACTCTGTGTCTTGATTTCCTACATGATCACGCGTTTTTTAGATGCTACTTAGATGATATTTGGTTTTTGTCTATTTATTGCCAGGCCTCAGGGCACTTGTACAGCCCCTAAGTATGACAGCCCTTGCTTGCAAAGAGTTCCCAGTCTTTCTGGCAGTGGTGGGAGGATATGTTTCACATATAGAACTTGTTTCCTAGTGATTTTCTTCTGATTTTTGTCTTGAAGACTTGCCTCACCTTTCCCCATAGCTTGTGCACACAAAACCTTGAGGAGCACGATTTACCTCAGATGATACACTCTCATTTAGCACTTATTAATTTATTCATTGGTCATTTGCTCCAAAACATACCATGTTTACAGCCAAATCCAGGTCCAGGTAATTCTCTTCAGAGTCAGACATTTTAGGAAGCACTAAATACTCTTACACTGTACAAGGGGATTGTAAATATACTGTCCATTGTGATTTGTGGTAATCTCTGATGTTAAGAATCAATTCCAGGTTTCAGTTTCATGTATTGTACCAAGGAGTGGAATGTGGTGGTTTCAATGAGAATGTTCCCCATAGGCTTCAAGTATTTGGGCATTTTATCCCCAGTTGGTGGTGCTGTTGAAGAGGTTTTGGTAGGTAAGGCCTTGCTGGAGGAAGCCCTTCACTTAGGGGCGGGCTTTGAGAGTTCTTAAGCCTTGCCAGATTTCTAGTCACTCTCTGCTTCCTGTGCCTGCTTGAAGATGCGATGGCTCCACTTTTTGCTCCTGCCACCTCTGCTACCATGCCTCCCCCTCCATTATGGACTCTAACCCTCTGGAATTGTAAGTCAAATAAACTTTTGCTCCTATACGCTGCCATGGTCATGGTGTCTTATCACAGCAACAGAAAAGTAACTAATATATATTATACCAAATGAAGAGAAATAACATGCAGGGCATCAGTCACTCAGTTTGGGACATAATGATATGAATGTCAGTGCTCCACTTACCCCAAAGAATGGAATAGCCAAGGGCCTGCCTATGCTGAGGACTAGAACTGAGCCACTGCTCTGGTAAAGAAAGCTCCCTGCAGTAAGAACCACTAATAAAACGCTTTTTAAACAAATAAGAAGATGTCTATTCATGTGGATTTATTCCAAGCCCATATGTGATTCATTTTAGGGGCATTTCCCCAAACTCAGATCCTAGTATTTGAAGCCAGAGCTGAGCTTTAGTTTTTATATACCTTTAAAAGGTACTTGTTGGAATTGGAGAGATGGCTCAGCAGTTAAAAACACTGGATGAGTTTTCAGAGGACCTGGGCTCTAATTCCAGCACCCACATGGTGGCTAACAACTGTCCTTAACTCCAGTTCCAGGGGATATGACGCCCTCTTCTGACCTCTTCACGTATTGCACTATATGAGTGCACTTACATGCATGCAGGCAATACACTCTTACACATAAAATAAAAATAACAAAATAGTTTTTTTTTTTTAAAAAAGTACTTGTTACAAAAAGAGGCATTTTACACAAAATAAACGTTCTGCAATTTTGCTACCCGTTTACATTAAAAATAAAAACTATGACAGAAACAATTCAGATATTCTTACTTCAGATGCCAATAAAATACAAAGATATTCTTCTATTTCCCCACATTTAGTTGGTAGTGTCTCTTTGAGCAACTTTTAAAATTCTTCTTGATGGACTTACTGTGTATCTAGATCCTACTAGCTCTTGGGGCTACATAGTATAGTGCAGAAGCTTACATTAGTCGAGGACAGGTTGGAGAGGATAAAACACATGGGCTGTGGAGGTGTGAGCCAGAAGAGACAGTCAGGACAAAGAGCAGGTTCCCAAACCCCATAACTGGGTCATGGACACAGGGCCAGGACCAACCCAAAGCAGAGAAGCTGCTGTTCTGGACCAGCTAAGAGGGTCCCAAGCAGAAGGACCCCCAGGACACCTGCCACAGTCTGTGGTTTCATACGGCTAGGGCACGTTTTCTAAAACAAGAGGTGGTTGGAATAAATGAAGCAGCTTAGAAGCTGCCAGCTAAATGGGTCCAAAGTAAAATATTAAAACTTGAAAAAAGTATTCCTTAGGAGATAGCCGTCCTCAGTCATTTAATTGCTTAGCCAGTTGACATTTGAGCTTTTGTTCTGTGTGTGGTATGACAACACTAAATCATACTCATTGAAAACCTGCAATGTCTAGCCACTGCAGGCCAGTTTTAAGTTTAATTATTTTAAATGGAACAGTTCTTACTATCTTAGTCAAATTCCTGTCATATGACTGGTTTTGTCATGGATTTTTAGATCATGTGATAATTTATCAGTCCCTCAAAGGTCACACTGAGTCATGTAAGTACTTCTTCCCTTAGATAGCTAATGTTTTCTTTTTAAAATAAATCAACCAGAAAGAATCTTCTCCTTATTTTAAAATTTGAAGTCTGCATCTGATTTTCAAATTCAGTGAATGAGGTTTATTCCATCTGTGTTTCTTTCTTTTTTTTTTTTATATCACTAAAAATGGAAGCTCAAAGACAGAATTTAACATTTCTTTTAAGTTGGAGAACAGAATGTGATAGGTTAAATTTTAATCTAATCTCTCTCTAAGCAGCATCTATGGAATCTTCCTTTTTTTCTAGGCTTCAGCATAATACATTTCATTTTGGGGGCTTAACTCAAGCTATTCTTCAGACTTTTCATGAATAAAAAAGAAGATGCTGTTATGATGAATATTTTATATATATACATACACACACATATAATGTGTGCATGTACATATGTGTGTATATGTGAAAACACATAGATGTAAAGTCATGTCCATCCCTGAAGAATTGAATTATAATAAATAGCCTTTCATTGATAGCAACAGTAGTTCAGGAATGAATATCTATTATTCTAAACATACCTTAGAGATAATATCAATAAAATTGTTTTCACCATATTCTTAGGCGTTGATAAATCTCATCTTCATATAGAAGCTTGCTCACTTTCATGAGACTTTATGTGACTGGCACATACTCAGTAGCACAACACATCTAACTGTGCAATGTCATAATTATTGTTTGATCAATTCATTATTCGACTCTTGTGTTCTCATCCTCAGTTCCAGGGATCTCAGGAATGATTTTTACTTCATGTTTATGATGGAAATCTTTTGAATGTTCTGTCTTATGTGGATTTTGGTAGGTATTAACGTAACACACACCATGAACATACAGGAAATGTCAGATAGGCCATGGGTAGCCTTCAGAAGACTTTGCAACACGGAGAGTGAAGTTTCACATGTACATTTTAGTCCAGAGTATGGCTTACCCAGGAGCATTGTGGGGTCAAGGCAAGGCAGGCCTGCATACAGTACTTGATCTTGGGATGTTGTAGTAAACATGTGCTTGGAAACCAAGAATGAAGTATGATCACATAATACTGTGTGTAATAGCATATTGAACTAGAAGTTTCCCAAGGTACCCCAGTCCTTGGTTGTTGACTCATGTGGTTTTAGAATACTGATCACAAATATTGACTAGCACAGCTTCACTTACCTTAGCGAAACAAACCTACTTTATCCTCCACAGGCAGGCGACGCCTTCAGGCCTAATGTTTCCATGCTTCTGTCCAGAAGAGTGGCTTGTCTGTAAATCCACAATTTCACTGCCATTATGAGCTTATTAGAAACTCTTCTTTTCCTAAAAACTCCTGAATCAACTTTCACTCATCTGAATATGGATTATCTTTCTTTTTATCACCTGAGCCATCAGGAAGACAGGACTCCGGTAGACTCTTTTTATTCAGGTTTTCTTCATATGTTACAGTGTAATTACCATCTAAATGAATTGCAGAGTTTTGGGCAGTTTTTGGCCAGCTAAGTTTTCAAAAGCCCCTTGTTTTTTGTATTGATTCTTATAATGTATTCTCTGACAATTTCATACATGTATACAATATGTTCTGGTTGGACTCATCCCTCTACTTTCCCCTCTACTTTCCCCATCACCTGCCACCAACTCTCCGTTCCATTTTGCTGCCTTTTTTTCTTTTGCTTTGTGACCCACTGGGTTTAACCAGGGCCATGATGGTCCTTTGGGCATGGGTGTGGAGCCATCCACTGGAGCATGAGTAGCTCACCAGTAACTATACCACTGAAGACAGTGACTGCCTGTCTCTCAGCAGCCTTCAGCTGTCATTAGCTTGCCTGCACAAGGGCCCTGTGAGCCCCTCCCCCACCTATGACTGAACATTTGAAAGCTCAGTGTGTCCGCCCTATGAAGGCAACTACAGCTATTGTGAGTTCCCGTGTGCCCTGGCCTTCCTGTGCCCATAAGAGAGCAAAAAACTTGTTTTTAATTCTCCCTTGTTTTGCCTTTGAAGACATTGTGTCCAAAGAAATTTAGTGTTTAGTGACTATTTACTGATTGCCAGTTAGGATTATGGTTTATTTGTCTTTGTTTTTATATAATTTCAGACTTGGTAGAAAAGTCTCATGATTAGTACACAAAATTCTCTTACATTCTTTATCCAGATTTGAATATTTTTACCATATTTGTTTCATCATTCTTTTCATTTCTGAACTGTTTGGTGTAAGTTGCAAACAGCATGCTCCTTTACCCCTGAGTATTTTTCTGTGTGGTTCCTAAAAACAACACTTTCTTATCATAGCACAAATATCAAAATCAGGAATTTGACACCAATGTGTTCCATTTTCTAATAGGTAGACCCCAGTGATCTCACTGATTGTCCTCCATGCATTCTTTAAAGTCACACAGCACATAAGTGTTAGCTGTGCCTCTAGCACCCAGACTGTAAACTCATTCTCTGACTTTCTTTCTGCCTCACTACATTAAAACGACGTCTTTAGCCCTCATGTCTGACAACACCATGGCACGGCCTTATCTGAAGCCTCAGTAAACTCCAGGCTTTCAAATCTGTTTAGGAACTTCCAGAATCTGGGATGGTTAATGATGTTCCTTTTTTCTTTAAAGGTCAGTGAACACAAACTAGAATTCTTTCCTTGTGTCTGCCAGACATTAGAAGTCTAATTTATGAGATTAAAATTCACAGAACCACCAGTTGACAATGTTGAGAGCAGCAGAAAACTTATCTGACAATTAGCTGGAGTTGGAGACTTCTGAAATGAAGAGGCAGGACAGTCAGCTCCTCTTCCTCATTGACAATGGTGGTGATGATCTTTGATGCCTGTGAGGAAAGAATTTCAAATGCTTTGTGATATTTTAAGTAGTACATCTCTTATAAAGTAACACACCATTTTCCTACATTGCTACCATGATTTGCATAACTGAATGTTCTAGCTATCTAACAAAGAATAGATAAACAGTGTGGTCTTTCAACGGTTATGCCTACCCAGGTATCAAGGCTTCTGCTTGTTTTCATGCAGTTCTCATTTAATTTATCATTGGTATCTGTCCTGGTTTGTTTCTTCATTGCTGTGACAAAATACTCTGACGACTACCAACTTGGAGAGGAAAGGGTTTATTCATCTTACATCTCCCAGGTCGTAGTTCATCAGGGAGCCCAAGGTAGGAACTCAGGGCAGGAACCTGGAAGCAGGAGCTGGAGCACAGGCCATGGAGGAATGCTGCTTACTGGCTTGCTCCCCTGGCCCCTGCTCAACCTGCTTTCTTATTCAACACAGGCCCATCTGCCCAGGGGTGGCACCACCCACAATGCACTGGGCCCTCCCATATCACACAATAATCAAGAAGATGCCTCACAGACATGGCCACAGGCTAGTCCAATGAAGGAAATTCCCCAATTGAGGCTCCCTCAACCCAGGTGTGTCAAGTTGACACTAAAGCTATCCAGCACAGTATCCCAGTGTGGCCTCTGGCATTAAAGAGAACATAATACTACAGAGCATTCGGTTTGAAAAAGAATTTGGCATTGTTCAAAGGTTTGGAGGACAATTACAACACTCATAAAACCCGAAAATGATACATAAATCTTTTCTAAAGTAAAATGTTGGCTTATTTCTCAAAATGTTTCTATTACTTAATAATATAAGTATCAGAGCCTTTGTTCAGCACATAATGTTCAGGATAATTTGGTAGACATGAACTAAAGATCCTTTAAACAACTGGCTTTTATCACAATTCAATTTTGTTCCTCTATTCAGGCATAGTGACATTCATTTAGTGACTTTGTTGTGGGAAAATTTCTTTGCATGCAATATACAGAACCATTCAGTTGTAGTCTGTTTTGGATCATTATTCATCTCTTTGGGCTTTTTGGATGGAACAAATAGAGTCCAGTTAATAGCCTCAAGTCAAAAATATCTGAAAGACATAACTTGTCTTATATGTATAATTAGAAAAAAACCTTTATTTTTGGATATACTTTAGACAATCATTTACAATAGAGAGCTACAATTGAGAGGCTTTGGCAAGTGTGTATATATTTTTGGAGGGAGAACATTGATATGAGTTTCTTGCAAGATTTAGTGATGAAAACTTTTGCTGTTAAGGGGGTCGAGGAAGACTTCCATTGTAGTCATGTTATCTTTAATTGGGAGTAACAGTCTTCAAGTGGAGCTCAAAGCCGGTGTGCTCCTCTGCTATGCTGCTTCTGACTGCCTCTTTTTATCTGTGCACCCTCATCTGAACCCTTAAGACATTCCGGTGGTGCTTGGCCAGTACTAGGAACAGCCAAACCAAAAATGACATCTTGAGAAACGAAAGTACTTCGACAGAGGAAACACTTAAGGAAACATGAAAAGATGTTAATAGCCACAGGTGAGATAACAGTCATCCAGTCTCTGTGTTAGAAGACAAACATTTTGGTTGGAGCTGGAGTAACAAAAGAGAAACCCAAGCAGTGAAAGACCGTGAATGAGTGATGACATCACAGCCCCCAGTTCAAATCCTGAGGCTATCACTTTTACCAGTGACCTCATCACCTTGGATAAATTATATATTATCTCTCTGGTTCTTTCTTACTTTGCACACCAGGAAAAATCTCATATTCATTCAGCAAGCATATTTTGGGTGCCTATGGTCTAGCAAGTAGCACTGTGCCAGGCACTGAGGACTCACTGATGAATAAACATAGTCACTCTCCTAAGGTTGTCCAGACCCAGCTAGACTCACTGAGAACAGTGACAAGGCTAATGAGAGAAGATAGGTGAAGTCACATACCAGTGTGTCTGGCAAATAGTGACATTTAATAGTCTTATTTCCCTTTCCCCTTTGTCTTCTCAGCCTTCTGGGAAATAGGGAATCCAAACATTACTCAGGGGCGTAGTGATATGAGTCACTTATTCTCATCACCACCCACACAGAACCTTTTATCAGGAATCATCATGATCTGGAATGTGATCACTTAGACATATAATTCTATGGAATCTGTACTGGACTAGGTCACCACACATGAGCTGTCATTCCAGCATTGCCAGTAACTGTTTGCTGTTGGACAGTTCACTTGGTCTCTTTGAAAGTCATTTTCCCTAGTGGCAAGCTCATTAGGCTTGTTCCTTATCTTATCCAACATTAGCCGATTCATATTCTCTCTCTCTCTCTCTGTCTCTGTCTCTCTGTCTCTGTCTCTGTCTCTCTCTCTCTCTCTCTGTCGCTCTCTGTCGCTCTGTGTCTCTGTCTCTCTCTCTGTGGGTGGGTGGTCTGGTGCATGTGTGCACATGTGGAAGCCAGAGGTCGACACTGGGTATTTTCCTGAATTGCTCCTCACCTTGTTTATTGAGACAAGATCGCTCACTGGACCCTCACAACCTCATTATTGGGCTAGAAGGGTTAGGCAGTCAGTCCATGGGATCTGCTTCCTCAGCATAGGTGTTACAGGCACATGCCACGCATCCATCTTTTATCTGAATGCCGGGAATGCAAACTCAAGCTCTCATGCTTGGCAGCAAACATGTATCCACTGAGTCATCTCCCCAGCCCTTGATTAGACTTCTGATTCTCTTCTTAAATTAGTGTTAGGTATATATTTTTCTTAACTTCCACTTTCTCTCTGTTCCCATGCTCAAAGCTTTCTTAGAGTTTCTGTTAAACAGGATTTGGCTTGGGTTTTTTTTAAAATTATCTTTGTATTTTATTTTTTTATGTTATGTGTATGAGTATATTGCTTACATCACCTTCCACACAGAACCTCTTTGTTCTGTGTGCGTGCACCCGACTTGTGCAATACTGCGGAGGTCAGAAGAGGGTTTCGGATTCCCCTGGAACTGGAGTTAAGGACGGTTCGTAGCCACCATGTGGGTGCTGGGAATCGAACCCGGGTCCTCTGCAAGAGCAGCCGGTGCTCTTAACTGCTGAGCCATCTCTCCAGCCCCCTGGCTTGGGTTTTTGAAGCCTTTGTTCAGTTGTTTATCTTGTTCCTTTTGCCTGTTATGTCAGGGCAAATGGAAGAAGAAAGAAGCGGGGAAGACCTAGTTGTCTGTACATTGTGCCTCCTTAATGAAACGTCAGGAAACTTGAGTTTTCTGTTATATTTTGAGAATACATGAGGCTGAAGACATTCTGTTTTCTAATATCATCAACAAATTACTGCTTTGATTTGTAGCCCAATCCTTAAGTCAAATTATAGGGTACCAAAACCACGAGAACTAGAAGGGCATTAATGGTCATTTGGGAATCTACAAAGCTGAAGTCCTAGAAGGAAAAGGAACCTTTCTAAGCATGTGCCCTTGACTAGCAGCCAGGCTGGACCTGGAACTCAAATCCTGGCATAATTCACTTCTGCCACTGTTAGAACAATGGTTATTTTATTGTCTATTCTACATGCTCATTACTTCTTCAGTGACCAAACAGTGTGTGTCTCTTTTCTCTTCAAAAGTTTCTCTGGCAGCTCCCCTCTCTCCAGAAGGGCCTATAGAATCTTTGGCATCTACACAAGGGGTACTAATTCTAGGAATTCCATTGTCTTCGTCTTGAGGGCTCTCTTAGCCTCATGAAGTTCTCCTGGGTGCTGACTGGGCTGAAGCTTTCTTTTCTACTCTTTAAGTATATCATAGAAATTATAAGAAAAATCAGAGCTGCTCCTGCTCACCTTTAGCCTTTGTAATCTTATTGTTTGTAAATTAACATAACAGCCATTGAAAGCAATTTTTAAATGCTTCAGATGAGTAAGATACTGTGCAGGTTAGGTCTCTATGACTTTATCAAAACACCTGCGATAATAACAAAGAGAGGAAGGGCGTTTGATTTTCCATCTTGGAGGTTTCAGTTCATGGCTGGGTGGCTCCATTGCTTTGGTGCCTGTGGTGAGGCAGAGCATTATGGTAGGAGCAGAAATTAGAGGAAAGCCCTCACCTCATGACCAGAAATGAAAGGAAGACAGAGTCTGTAATACCTTCCAAAGATATTCCCCTAAAGACCTAACTTCCTTCCCCCAGGCCTCCCCGCCCGCCACCTTTTAAAGTATCTACCATCTTCTAGTAGTGCTTTGGATGGTGACCAGACCTTTGATACATAAACCTTTGGGGGAACACTTAAGATGTAAACTAGAACACAATGTTATATACTTTCCTTTAGAAAAACTGTTGTTTCCTCCCTATTCCAGAGGAAAAATTGAGATTTACAGAAGTTCTATGCTTTGAGGGAACTCTCAAGTCCAGTAAACAGTGATTCCAGGATTTGCAACCATGTGTTCTCATTCCCGAATCTGTGCCTTTAAATACTGCTGTGCATTCCCCTTTTAGAGTCCTCCACCCCAGCACGCTTCCTTTTGCTGTTTGTGGATTCCTTTTCTGCCTGCATCCCTAACCATTGGTGATTCTGAATTCCAACCGTATCCTTTGTTTCTAGGCCCCATCCTTATGCAATCTCACTTGCAATGAGGATTCTGTACTTTCTGACAGTCCTCAGAGTCTACTTCTAGGCCTACTTCCGGGCTCTTTTATTCCATCTGCCTATGTAGTTCTATCTGGATGTCTGTAGAGGCAGCCCATAGTTCACTTGTTGAAGACCAGGTACTCCCTTAAGCGACCAATTGACCATAGGCATCATCCTAGAGGTAGAGGTACTTTAGAGGCCTCTGTGATTCTTCTGTAATGGAACGCTAGTTATACCCCCATGTTAATGTGTAGAGCTGAATACTAGACACATTTCTGATAAGCATTTATCTATAAACAGGTAAACAAGAAACATTTATTTTCTGTCGAAAAGAATGTAGTTTTTTTTTTTTTTTTTTTTCTTTTTTGGACAGGGTCTCCCCGTAACCCCCGCTGTTCTGGAAGTCACTGTGTAGACCAGGCTGGCCTTGAACTCACAGAGATCCACCCGCCTCTGCCTCCCGAGTGCTGGGATTAAAGGCGTGTGCCACCATGCCCAGCAAGAATGTAGTTTTTAAAAAGACAGATGGCATTCCCCTTGCCCCCTTGGTTAGTCAAGGAGGAGTTTCTGTCAAAAGGAACTCTGTAGAGATGATGCTGGTAATGGCCTGTTTGCCATGTTGGAGGCATCCTCCAACTTCTGTTCTGTATCTGAAAAGGCAGAGGTGTGGGGACGCTGTCTTATAGTGTGGGTGAAATAGAGCCCATGTCAGTTTCTATATGTTCCAGTGACCCAGCACACCGAACTACAGTGATAGATCGAAAAGGAAACCCAGAACAAAATTTGGAATTAATCTCTCTTCACTCCCCTTCACTTCCCTTAGTTTCCAGCTGCTCTGCTAGCTTGGGTTTAAACAGTGCTATTTTTGTCAGGATTAAGCATCTTTTTGTTTCTTTTAAGTCTGGGCTTTGCTTTGCTTTGCTTGGAAGTGTTCATCTTGGTTTTACTCCCTTCCTCTCTGATCCATAAATTCTTGTTTTCAAATAAGCCTTTCACTTTGTGCAATCTCTTTTGCTTCCCAATATTATTTGTTCCCTGCTTATAGGATGTTCTTTGACATCTAATTTTAGATCACACATAATGCCTGAGAAGCAGACTCTCTTTTGGAGGGATAAACACCATGGTTAAGATGTCACTTCTCATAAATCAGTATTGGAGAAGATGAAGACAGCTGTGGTGGTGGTGGGGGGCAGGAACTCCTAAAGTCTGACCCTTTCAAAGTCGACTTAATCCTCCCTCTTATCCCCTGTCTACTGCACTCTTTGGAGGGTGGATGGGCCCTCTTAACATGAAGAAATAAGCTTCTGCATTGTTTGCCTTTGTCACAACAACAAAAGCTCTGGAAAATTCCAATTAATTAGCAAGCCTTGGGCTAATGAAAGAATAAAACCGAAAAAGAAATGCTCTAAGCTTTCAGGAAGGCATAAGCATGTGAACACAATGCTGACTTCAATATTTGGGGCTGTTTGTATAACTTTCCCAGGCTTGGCCTTCCTGAGACTCACAGATGAGTGAGACAGGAAGAAGGTTTTTGTCAGAGGCAAGCTGCAATAACATCATTGGCTTTTAAGGACACTGAATGACCTGCCATCATTTGAAGACAGTAGTTAGATGTGAATGCATGCACTCCGGGAAATTAAAACCAGAAAGTAGAGCTTTGCACAGTTGTGTTTAGAGGAAGACATGAAGATTGGATGAATGTAGATTATGAAGTGAGGTTAAAGTTAATTATTACGAAGGACCAGGAAATTGCTAGATCATTGTAGAGTTGATTGAGGATTTAGACCTAATAAGGCTGCTAAAAAGGTATGGTGATGAAGACCACTGAAGTCACTTATTCATTATATTTATATTTTCATATCCCTTAATAATAATGATTATGTTAAGCCACTTCCACCAACTTATATATACTGAGCCATTACTGTTCTGAGCATACCTAAATTTCTCAATTCTATGAGACCATATATATTATGAGTTGATGTGATTGATGATTTTACTACCTCTCCTTTGTAGTTCAGAACACAGAGGATAAGGTCTTAGATGTCTGATCCACATGCCTTAGTGTCCGACCTAGATATGAATCCATGCAGTTAACTTCAGTGTCCTTACTCCATACCACCTCACCACCCTGGTTATAAAATGGAATTTTTCCCCACCATCCTGGATGTGAAATGATGGTTTTACTGTGCAGGTAGAAATTATACTAGAGAAGCCAGAGATTCCCAAGCTGGACTAGAAACCAGAGTTGGAAGCTCTATTCCCGGTTGGTCTTTAGTTATTCCCATCATCTCGGACTGATCACATATCATTTCTGGCCTTTGCAATGTTCATTTATCAAATGAGATTAGTTTTATTGGATGATCTCTAAGATATCTTCCAGCTCCAACATTATGTGGAGTGAGAAAGTGATGACTTTCAGACAGGGAAAATGAAATCATTGTGAGGTCAGATCCAGGTATACCTTAGCAACTCTGAATGATTTGGAGGTGATTATTTTTAAAATTTTTATTTATTATTTTTATTTTATGTGTATGAGCATATTGTCTGCATGTATGTAAGTCCACCCACTTTGTACAGTGCCCAAAGAGGTCAGAAGAGGGCATCAGATTCCCCTGAAACTGGAGTTATGCATGGTTGTTAGCTGCTATGTGGGTGCTGAGAATTGAACCCAGGTCCTTTGAAAGAGCAGTCAGTGCTCTTAACTGCTGAGCCATCTCTCCAGCCCCAGAGATGATTGTTTTATATTTTGGGATTTAGTTTCTTCCTTTTTCTCATAAAGGTGTTGATGTTGTGTGTACAGATTCCTTAGGGTGCCTAGGCAGAACTGGTACCTCTGTCTGACCCCACCTCGATGCTGTGAGCATTGGCTGAGGGCTCTTCTTAAGGAGCTGGGTCCAGAGAAAGGATTAGTTCAAGTGACAAAGAACAGTTTCTGGGGCTGGAGAGATGGATCAGCAGTTAAGAGCACTGACTGTTCTTGCAGAGGACCCGGGTTCAATTCCCAGCACCCACATAGCATCTAACAACCCTCCTAACTTCAGTTTCAGGGGATCTCATGTCCTCTTTTGACCTCCTAGGGCATTGCACAACACACGTGCATACACACATGCAGGCAATACACTCATACACATAAAATAAAAATAATAAATAGAATATTTTTAAAAAGAAGTTTCTTTTTAATATATCTATTTGTCCATCCATCCACCCATCCATCCATCATCTATCTATCTGTCTATCTATCTATCTATCTATCTATCTATCTATGTATATATCTTTGTATCTATCTACCATCTCTCTATCAT
>NW_008345602.1:1065925-1089728 GCF_000622305.1 Nannospalax galili
CCTGTGCCACCTGTGTGTGGGTGCCTGTGAAGGCCAGGAGAGGGTATAAGATCCCCTGGAGCTGGAGCTACAGGCAGTTGTGAGATGCTCAACATGGAGTTGGGAACCAAACTCAGGTCCTCTGGAAGAGCAGTATGTACTCTTAACTACTGAATCATCTCTCCAGCCCAGAAGAACATTTTTGAGTCAGGGTCTCCCTGTAGCCTCAACTGGCCCAGAACTTGCTATGTAAACCAGACTGGCCTTGAACTCATGGAAATCCACCTGCCTCTGTCTCCTGAGTATTGGGATTGAAGGGGTGTGCCATAAAAAACTTAAAAAAAATTCATTATTTTTATTTTATGTGTATGAGTGTTCTGCTTGCATGTAGGTAGGTGCACCTGTGTCATGCAGTGCTGGCAGAGGTCAGAAGAGGGTGCTGGAACCTCTGGAACTGGAGTTACAGACAGTTGTTAGCTGCCGTGTGGGTGCTGGGAATCGAACCCTGGTCCTTTGCAAGAGCAATCAGTGCTCTTAATTGTTGAACTGTCTCTCCAGCCCCAAGAACATTTTCTTGATAAGATCGAGTAGGTATATGTGCTTAGCAGAACTGTTTGGTGATTGGCTTAATAGAAGAGTATAGCTGGGTGTGGTAGTGCACACCTCTGACCTTAGCACTTGGGAGGCATAGGTAAGAGGATCTCTATGAGAGTGAGGCCAGCCTGTTTTACATAGTGAGTTCCAAGCCAACTGGGGCTACAGGGAGACCCTGTGTCAGAGAGAGAGAGAGAGAGAGAGAGAAGAGAGAGAGAGAGAGAGAGAGAGAGAGACAGAGAGAGAGAGAGAGAGAAGACAGAGAGAGACAGAGAGAGACAGAGAGAGAGACAGAGAATATAAATAATTGAGTACTAAATGATTAAGCTGTGACAGGTTTCCTGTTAAGCTTCTTCATCGAATTATATTATTTTCCTCATTGTTCTTTCTTGATTATTGTGGCTGAAGATTTTTTTCAGAGTCCTTAGAAGAGGTGGCATTGAAAGACTGCTGGCTTAGTGGTTATTCTTGGTTGACTGCACAGTGTTCCTCCACCCCTAAAACTCAGACTATCATCTTTGTGTGTGTGTGTGTGTGTGTGTGTGTGTGTGTGTATTTCATATAGAACATCTTAATCATCCTTATGTCCCCTTCCCCATTGACAACCTCCTGTAGGCCCCCCATTGGAATTTATGCATTCTGTCATTTATGTTAAGGCCTATTGAGTCACATTAATGCTCCCAGGTGTCTCTCAGTGCAAATTTATCCATGGAGATCTGATCAGCTTATAGAGTCCCTCCCTTTAAGAAGATCAATTCTTCCTTAACCAGCAGTAATCACCTGCCAGTAGTTCTATGGCTAAGATTGGAGCCTGCTGCCCATTTCCTCAGTTTCTGTGCTGGGTTTTTGTCTGCTTGAGCTTGCATGGATCTTGTGCATGCTGACACCATTGCTGGAGGTTCATATGATCAAGGTCCCAGGAGCCTATAGGACTCCATTTCCATATGGTCATGCACCTTATCTTTAAATAGAGTCTTTGTAGATATAGTCAAGTTAAAAGATGAAGTCATATTGGATTACAGTGTGACTTAATTCACTGACTGTTATTCTCCTTTTTAAAAAGAGGGAAATTTGGACAAAGATACTGAGACAAAAATGTCAGGTAAGTACAGAAGATATACAAGGGGAGATGATGATATGATGACAGGGAGGGACTGGAGAGATGTGTCTACAGGACAAGGCACAAGCAAGCTTGCTAGCATCCCCTGGACGCTAGGACAAGGCATGACCGACTCTGTTGTAGATCTTTCAGAGAAAAAATGGCCAGCAAATACTTCAATTTAAGGATTCTGGCTTCTGAAACTGAGAGAATAAAGTTCTGATCCGTGAAATTGCCAGCTTTGTGCAATTTGTTAAGCCAGTCCCAGGACACTAACACAATAAGTAAGGCACCTACTTCTAAACCACAGTTGGGATTGGATGGTAGCTAGAGAGACAAGTAGACCCTAAGGAAAGGAAAGGGAAAGGACAAAGGGATATTCCGATATTCCGTTCATCATTGTTCCTTCTCCCAGAACATGTAAAAGCTCTTTTAACCCTGTGCAAGCTCAGAACAGGTGTCAGGAATTAACAAGACAGAGAACTTGATGAAAGTTGGACATTTAATAGGCTAGCATTAAAAAAAATTGGCTCTCATAAAATCAGTATACTGAAGATAGCAGTGATTACTAACGGAGACACTGAACTGAAATCGCCTCAGTGACTATAAAGAGGACCACTACCTGGTTTCTCAGTTGATTTACATATTCTTTTGATGTCACCTGCATGGTTACATAAATAAAATAGTTTTTGTAGTTGACTTTATAATAGGAAAATGAAGTTTCTTAGAATTTTAGACTACTATTTGTAAATTGGGATAAATCTCGAAATTATAATGAGAAATAAGTCTCTGTTACCTAAGAGGCAAGGGTTTTGCAGAAAGCAACAATGATAACAAGACAAAGCCGTCAAACAGGCTTGGGCTATGTGGACTCAGTTTGTTCCAGAAAATCTCAGAGCGAAGACAGCTCGTGAATTCTGTCATCAGGCAGTGAGGCCCGTATCGCATGTCACTTTGCTTTGTTTTTAACATGTGGTTCAAGCTATGCCAGACCTGCTGCTGTGTGGGAGATGTACTTTCTGACAAAATAAGGCATTTTCCTGGCATCAGACCCTTTTGGAATTTTTACTGGTGTGCATAAACCCAGAAAGGTTGTGTTTCCCACACATATCCAATGCAGTCACACTGGCCTTGTGGATTTATGATGGTCTCAAGGCCTGTCAGAGCCAACCTGGTATGTTCTTCATCCTCACCAGAGGTTATTTAAAGGAAAGGAAACCAGGCATCATTCATCTATTATTTAAAATTTGTCTCTTGTCTGCCATAAGCAAAATAGATAGACCAAATTTGGAAGCACTGAAAATGTGTTTTAGAATGGAAATGAAAGTGTTTCTAGCATACTGTCCCTTTTTCCTTTTCCTCCTCATCTATCACGATAATAAAGTTCACCATGAAAGTCCATTTATACTACTTGGTGTTCAGGGAGATGATGATGGTGATGGTGATGACAATGATAACATGGATATTAATATCAATGTTCATTTTTGGTTATCCACTATTGACTGAGTTGAAGTACTTTATAAATAAATGAATCCCAAGGCAAGAGTCAGCAGCTCTGGGCTTCCTTTTGAAACTCTGTGGGCTTGTGCTATGAACTCCTGGTTCTTTCCTCTTAAGTGTATTCCACTGTTGATCATACAAAGGTACCGTTGGTACCACATGGACATGAAGATGGCACAATTCACTATCTCCAATGTAAAAATAACTTTAAGCCTTCTCCAGAATTCAAGAGGCCACGGTGAGTTATCTGATATGAAGGGATAGAGTATGATATTGAAAGAGGGCCTGAGGCAGATATTGTATGACATGAAAGAAAGTCCCCAGTGTGTCATACACGGCCCTGGGAAGTGGTTAATAGGCTCTCGTTGAATCCACATTGTGGACCATGTGTTAGATATGAGTAAGTACTAGCAGTATGAACTCTAGTGAGCCACAAGCTCCAGTCTCTCTGAGAACAGTCTGCAAAGTTAAGAATCAGGCAGTTAATCTCCAGATTTATCTGGTACTGTGTTCCCCACTTTGAGCATCTTCCATCTGATGGACTTTTTTTTTCTTTTTCTAGTACACCAGAGCCAGTTCAACCTTCAGGTCTTTATACTTGGCTATTCTTCTTGAGACTCTACCCTTCTCCCTCATGTTATTTCACAGCTGTTTTTCCTTCATCATTTGACATTCAGCTTATGAATCATGGGTCTTACCCACCACTCAACCTGTGGCCCCCATTACACTTACTTGTTTCATTTCTTTGTGGAGCTTGAATTTCTTTGAAATGGTCTTTCTCATTTATTCATTCACTTGTATTGTGCATTCCCTGTTCACACAAATATACAGTGTATGGCAATGGGGAAGGAAACCTATTTTCAGCAATACATTTTTAAGTTGAATGAATGGATGGAAGAATGAATGAATATATCATTCTTTAAGGACAGCCAGCTATTAAGTGGAAATTTCTGTATGTTGAACAAGTTCCTGGCATCTTCCCAGAAAGGAAAAACGAACTGGGCCCGGAAGGCAGGGCAGAGTGAAGCAGAAGGCCCTGCTCCTGTGGTTAAGGTTCCTTCTCATCAATCCTGACCTTCCCATGCAGACCTACTTGTTCCTGGCATTTGGTGAATAGTCTAGGTAACTCCCAGGTAGGGTGGGTGGTCAGAGCCTAGTAATGCTGACCCTTGCCCTCTTTGAACAAATGTATCAAAGGAGCAAAGAGAATATGTTTGTTGAAAACTGACTTTCATGCTATGGAAAGTTGCTTTTAAAGCTTGTATTTCCAATAAAAAAAGATTTGGGAATTGATGTAATGGAGAAAAGGAACTTATGAAACCTAAGTAGGCATTCTTGATGGTGACATAAAAATAGAAGCTTAAAGGATGCATCGTTTTTGGAAAAGAAAAGAGAGCCTTTTTTTCCTCTACTGTAAGAAAATATGTGTGGATGAGGCGTGCTTGTTAAACTACAGAATAAAATTTGCATGCTTCCTCAGGGTACTGCAACCACGGCAGTTCAGTTTTGTCAGTCTTGATAGACATACTTGCAATATGCACATCCATTAACAAGATTATCACTCGAAGAGACAATCGTATTTTTACTGAAAAGGTTTTTTCGAGGATAAAATTTATTGAAATTTAATGAAGCATGAGGTGTCTAAATGAACCATGAAAGCAATAGCTAAACTAATTAACTGCAGATAAAGGCTCCCAGAATCCATATGTGATGTGGGCTGTGTGCTTATCAATTGTGCCTGCTTACAGTGACATCTTGGATAGCACATTCCTCATATATGCTTTGAGGAAACAGCAGTAAATTTTCCTGTAATGCATGCACTATAGGAAGAAATAACCATTTAGGTTTCCTGCAAATGTGGATAGGATATTTAAGTCAAGCTCTATGGGGTTTATAGGTTATAATTTAGTAGAATTAAGACTAGTAATAACAAGATATTATTTCCACACCCTTGATTTAAGCTTCTATCTACACTGTTTCATTGAATGCTGAATCATCCCCTTTCTCTAAAAATATTCATCTTCCACCCTCCCCTTAGTGAGACCAAGGATGCTAAAAAGCATGAGACGAATGTGTTCTTGTACAACAGGGATTTTCACGTGGATCTTTTTCAACTGCGTACAAAACCATACAGTCTTAGGAGCTCTGAGAATTTAAAAAAAATAGACAAAACCCAGTCCTGCTTTGACAGTAAATCCACCAGCTTGGGAGGCAGGTGACTTAAACAGAGCTATTGACGTTGACACCTACCACTGGCTGTTTCCCTTGTTAGCCAGTGTCTCCTCGGCCAGCCAGTGTCTTACCTATAGGTACCTACGCTCCACAGATAGCACAGACTTACCTCTCAACAAATGGATGGATTATGATCCTGTATGTACCACTCTAGAAATAGTTGTATGCAGATGGAGAAGTCTGAAAGGTACAAAAGACTTGCAATGTGTATTAATGCAGAGGAGCAAGTATAACAGACATTTGAGCACAGCTTTGCAAACCTGATGGTGCATCATAAGCCCCCAACGGGTCAGAAAATGCCAACATGATGTCTTCCTCCAGTGTTTTCCATTTAGGAGGTCTGGGGTGGGGCATGTCTTTGATGATGCTGATGTTCTTGGCTCTGGTACTATACTTTGGGAACCACTGTTAGGAGCTTACATAAGCTAGAGCACAGAAGGACATTTTTCAGGGACACTTTAAAAAAATTTGGGGGGTTTTATTTTTTTTGAGACAGCAGCATCCTGCAGTTCAGGCTCTCCTGAAACTCACTGTGTAGATCAGGCTGACTTGCTCTTACAGAGATCCGCCTGTCTCTGCCTCCTGAGAGCTGGGACTAACAGCGTGTGCCACCACACCCTGCTTATGGCTCAGGGACACTCTTAAGGGAAGTTATGACCTTGTGAGGATGTGATTTGTCTCAGATATTTTGAAAAAGATTTATTCCAGTTTATATTTATGTGTATGTGTGGGTTTGTGCCTGTGAATTTAGTTGCCTGCAGAGGCCAACAGAGAGTGCCAGATCCCTCTGGAGCCGGAGTTAAAGGTGACTGTGAGCCACTTGATGTGGGTGCTGGGAACCAAACCTGGGTCCTCTGGAAGAGCATCTAACACTCCTTAACTGTTGTGCTGTCTCTCCAGCCCCTTGTCTGAAGTAATTCTAGAAGTACGTAAATGGTACTCTTTCTCTAAGACATCCAGGGCCCTCCTTACAGTAAAGGGAAATCATGTGATGATTTTTCTTGGGGAGACATGAAATGTCTATTAACACTCTAATAAAGAAACCAAAGAAAGGATTCTATCCAAACCCAGTTCGGTGAATTAATAAGTTTATTGGGGTTACTTTTAGGAGTATGGTTGATGGATGGCAGCCATATCACCCAGAAGTTTGGCAACTTAGGGAAGATTAAACCACTGAGGAATCCCAACCACAGAAGGGATGACGAAGAAAAAGTTGCACCACTAAAGATGCTCTGAGCTGCTTATGAGCAGTTACTTACCAGAGTGCCCCCAACTCAACTAATTGTTTACTTCTCATACAACTTCTTTGGGGGAGGGGAGGGTCCTTGTGAAGATCTTGTGAAGGTGTGTGAGCCTCCTTAGCCCTACTGGTTCCTCCACAGGGAATGCTAACAGGCCTGATCTCATGAAGGTCTCACAGGGGTGATCACAGTGACTTTGCTTCAGGAAGGCAATGGTCATAACCAATCTGAAGGAGATAGATACACAGTAGGGATATACAGGGCTACCCTTAACAAGGACACAACATTTTTAATGGTGTGAAATCAAAGGAATGAAGCTCTGAAAAAGGTATTTCAGATTTCTTCCAGTGGGTTGAAGCATTTTAGGGGACATAATATTGAGATCTGGACTTCTTATTCAGGCCACGTGCTCTTACTCCTGAAGTATCTCTGTGCATCAGAAACCTCTCAGGTGATCCGATCCTATTTTTGCCTTGAATTTCTCAATGCCTAGCCCAGAGGCTTTTATACAACAGACACCTGCTCTTTGTATGTTGAATGGCTGGAGGTATGTACGGATAGATGAAGACCAGGGGCAAAAATAATGAAAGCTTGTGTGATTCTCCGCTCTCTTTCCTCTTATTCATGAGGAAAGTTGCTACCGGCAAAGAAAGAAGTCTCATGGCTACCCAGGATACTTCACCCTACCCAGTACACCTCATCTGGTTCTGAGGTAGGCTTTATATGCTACTTAGTATATGGAGAGATAAGCAGAGGTGTCGAAGTGGGAAAGGGGGCATTGGAAAGGACTGAGATTGGATTAGAGAATGCAGAGAAGAGAGGAAGAAGGAATAACCTTCTTTCTGTAGGAATGTTGGAAAGAGTTCATTTCCTTATGTGGGAGACCTTAGAAGAGTACAGAAGACTTCAGGTTTGCTGAAGAGCCCCGAGGGCTGTTAATAAGAAGAGTGGCAGAGCGTGAAAACACAGGCATGAACTTTTTTTTTTTAAATCCAGTACTTGGCTTGCGTATTTATTTATTTAGAAACAGTTTAATTATGTAGCCCACCTGGCTTGTAATGCATGATTTTCCTGCCTCTGCTTCCTTTTTAAAAATTTTTATTTGTTATTTTTATTTTATGTATATGAGTGTATTGCCTGCATATATGTAAGTGCATCCATGTCCTGCAAATGTGCTCAGAGGTCAGAAGAGGTATTGGATCCCTTGGAAATGGAGTTACAGATGGTTGTTAGCCGCCATGTGGGTGCTGGGAACCGAACCTGGGTTCTCTACACGAGCAGCCAGTAAGTGCTCTTAACTGCCTGCCTCAGCTTTCTTAGTGCTGACATAACAGTCATGTGACACCTTGCCTAGCTGGACTTGGTTTTTGAATGTACCACTGCATCTGAAACAGAAATGAGGAATTCTGAGGTTTCTTTGAGTTATGCATGATTAAACATGTTAATAATAGATCGAGGGCTGATGAGATGGCTCAGAGGGTAAAGGCAATTGCTGGCAAGCCTGATGACCTGAGTTTGATCTCTGGAATCCACCTGGTGGAAGGAGAGAACCTGCTCCTGCAAGGTTTTTCTCTACTTCCATACATTGGAGTGAGTGTGTGTGTGTGTGTGTGTGTGTGTGTGTATAATAGTTTTTAATAACGGAATAATGATCTTTTGAAGCCATGGTTTTCAAAGAGGGCCATGAAAGCTTAGTCTCCACACCATCTGGAAGCTTATGGATACATATTCTCAGCTTGTACCCTACATCCTACTGAATCAGAAACTTTGAGTGAGGCCCAGCAGTCTGTGATTTTACAAGCTGTCCAGCATGCTAAGGTGTGAGAGCTGGGGGCTGGGGGACCTGCCATACTCAGGGATCCTTCCTCTGAAGGATCAGCAGATGCTGTAGCTAATCAAGAATCTCAAACTCAGGAGGGTTCTGCTTAATAGATTACTTGTGGCTAAGGTCTTATGTATGATTTTTTTCTAAATACTTAATTTGGAAAAGTCTAGGAACATGGGGTATGATCGCAACTCCCAGCACTCAGGATGAGGCAAGACTGAGAAATCCAGGCTAGGCTGGGCTACACAGTGAGTCTCTGCCTCTAAATAAACAACAACAAAATTAAAAAGGCCTGTGAAGTCAGAAATCTTTTGAGCTTATCACAGAAAACAAATGGGCTATTTACTGAAGTGGGGAAGTTAATAAAGTGGTCACACTGGACAACTGCACAGGAATCTGCCATGGCTGGGTCATGAGCCTGGGAAAGAGACTTGGTTGCTGACGCAACGGGCCGTGTAATGGGTCAGTGGCTGGCAGGTCACTGGCTACATAAGCGTGCTTATTCTCTTTCTTTTAAACTTGCTTTTTATCTTTTGGCAGTAACTTAACAACATGACCTTGTTAGTCTTTTATGTAACATCATTAGTTTTTTTTTCTTTAAATAACATTTCCCTTGAGTATAAAAACTAATGTTTACATGCTTACTGTGAAAGATTTCTAAATATTGAAAAAAGAATAAAATAACCTAATGATTATGTAGAACTATTAATCAATATTTTTAAGCTATAGATACATGTGTATATATTGTGACTTTATTCTAAATGAAGCTTTGGATTCTCTTTTCCTACGGTGTTATAAACTCTCCCATTACTTCTGTGTTCTTTGAGAATATAATTTCTAAGTTCAGTAGAATTTTTGAGATGTGTTATCAAATGTATGCTATAATTTGTTTAAGCAAAAATTAAAATTATCATGAAAATCATTAAAATGATGGTGTAAGCCTCTGGTTATTTCCTTAGAGTAGGTTATGGGGTCAGATGAGCATTTTAAATCCCCTTGACTGTTCTAAGAAGTTGCTTCCCAAAAGGCTTATATCACACATTACACTGTCAATTCAACCTGCTGTTAAAACACGGTCCATTTTTGCCTTGTCTGCTCCATCCATCTCTTAGGAACTATTTAAGTCCTGTAGGAGTGTTTGTCTTTAATTTTGATTTATAAGACTTCTTTATATATTGCCTTTAACTGCCTTTATATACAAGGGTGGCTGATTTCCTAGTCTTCTGGTTGCTTTTATGTTCTCTTTATGGTTGTAATTGATATGTGTGTGTGTGTGTGTGTGTGTGTATGTGTGTGTGTGTGTATGTGTGTGTGTGTGTATGTGTGTGTGTGTGTGTGTGTGTGTTGTGTGGTGTTTGAGACAGGGTTTCTGTGTAGCCCCAGCTAGTCTGGAACTCACTATGGAGACCAGGCTGACCTCGATTTCACAGAGATCCACCTGTCTCGGCTTCCCAAGTGCTGGGATTATAGGTGTGTACCACCATGCCCAGCATATTTTGCTTTTTTATTTTCCTAAGATTATATTTGCTGGTGCTGACTGAAGTCATAGCTCCCATTTGATTAGCTTCTCAGTTGTGTGGCTTTGTCACTCCAGGGTCAGGAAGTAGTGTCTTGTTTCTCTGTCCCTTTTGATCTAAATGGGCCCTAAGATGGCTTTGGCTAATAACATGGCAGAAGTGAACTGTGCCTGTTGTAGGCATCATTAAAAAAAAAAAACCAAAATCAAAAAACCTTTTTGTTTGATGTATGTGTGTGTGTGTGTATGTGTGTGAATGTGTGTGAGTCTGTGTCTGTCTGTCTGCGCACATGTGTGTAGATACAGTCACCCCTACTTGTATATGTGAAGGCCAGAGATTAATGCTGGGTGTCTTCCTCTGTCATTCTCCATCTTATTTTTAAAGACAGGCTCTCACAGTGAACTGGCAGTAGTTAAGAGGACTGATTACTCTTGCAGAGGACCTGGGTTTGATTCCCAGCACTCACATGATGGCTAATAACCATCCATAACTCCAGTTCTAGTGTATCAGATTTCCTTTTCTGACCTATGTGGGCACTGCATGACAGGGGTGCATTACATACATGCAGGCAATACATGCATACACTTAAAAATAGTAAACAAAATATTAAAAAGAAGAATCAACATACTTTGCTATGTTTATTTTTAATTTCTAGGAACATGTATATATCTATATTTATCTATACCTTCATGGAAAATGAGTCTTGGTTTGCATTAGATGCTGTTCCTGGGTATTTAAAAGTTTTTAAAGATCATATTTTGAAATTTATAATTGATGCTACATAAGAAACTTATTGTTTATGTCATCTTTATATTGTATCTTGTTGCCATATTGAAATTTACTTTTTAAAAGTCATTTTTAGCAGATCCTTTTGGGTTGTATGGGAAGATAGCACTTCTGGAACTTGATGAAAATAGCAAATTTGATGTTTATTCAAAGTATGTTTGATGGTTATTCAGAAATTATTTCTCAATTCTGGAAGGGATTTGTGAAATCATTTAATCCTTTGTCTTCATTTTGGTTGTGATGAATTTGAGACTTAGAGAAGTTAAGTTAGTTACCTGCCTCCTTTCACACGAAGTGGGGGTGGCTAATGGAAAGAGAAGATAGCTTTTGGATGACAGTGTCACAATTCCCCCAGCTTTCACAGAGTCCAACGTGACACTATTTAAAGCCCTAGGAACATTAGAGAACTGGGGATAAACAGGCATTTTCTCTCATTTCCCTACATTTTTGTAATATCCCAGCAGCCCTACCTTTGACTTACAGAGATAAAAGCTCTATGCTGCACTTAGTCACTTCTGATTTCTAGAAAGTTCTTCCTGTGATTGAGCTGCATTCTTTTTTCCCCAAGGCTTATGTGCCCTTTATGGTTGAATGACACTAGAAAGCAGAGTTCCTAAGTGTCACTATTAGAGGTTTAAATAGCCTTGGAAAAGTTTGTACTTCCTGTAGTTTGACTAGATGAGACATAGGTTTGAGGTTCTGGTTTTTCCATACAAGACCAATGTGAACTGCACAGCTCTTCAATAACATAGAATTGAATGTTATGTGATGTTTGATAGTTTTCTAGGTCAATGAGGAAATGCTTGTCTTAAGGAGCACTGAGGGCCTTCACCTCAAATGCCCATTTTCTGTTACCTTTAAAAGGCCTGCGTTTCCTTGGTGCCTTCTGCCAGGGCTGCCCCTTGCTGGGATATACAAGTAAGTTAACTAGGGACAGTTGCTTCTTACATTTCATTACCAGCCAGGTCTCTATGCCAGGGACTCCATCCAAAGGCGTTGACATGGAGAAGAGCCCTTTCATTGTTTCAGGCTCCTAAAGGCAGAACTTTTCTTTAGAGCAAAGACAAAGAGAGTGAGTCCACGGTGCAAAGGAATTCCCTCAGTCCATAAGGGCTAATTGGATGATTGTTCTGCAATTCTTTGGATGCCAGGAAATAAGAGCCCTCTAGCCTCACCCACCACTTGTAAACTTCCTTTGAGATGGAAATCTTTTTAAAAATTATGCTGTCAAGTTTGATAGGCTTAAGTGAAACCTTTTCTCCTTTTCTTAGCAAGGGGCTTGCTGTTCCTGAGCGACCTCAACATTGGCTCCATGGAACATTTACGTTTGGCAGAGAAGTAACTCTGCGCCTTTCTACTGAAACCTGTGGTTAATCGTGGCTCTTCTCAACCTCAGGTTTAGGAGCTTAGGAACAAACTCAAACTGAACCTCTTTTGTAAAATGCTGAAGTTAAACAATCTCATTTCTTTTTGCTACTGGAAATTCAGATGCATTTTCTGATCTGTGGGAGTGTCAGCTTTTATATTCTTTGGTCTTGAAGACAAAAAGAAGAGAGTAATCTTTCTGGGACAATTTTCAGATTCCATTTGTAGACTTAAATAGATTGATCTCTAGGTACAGTTATAAAGCAAAGGTGTCTGTTTTTCTTCTTGTCCTCGTCCCCTCCTCTGTGCTTGTCTTTTCCTATTTTAGCACTGACCCTTTCACAGAAACTCTTATCCTAAACCCTTTGCTCACTGGATAGAATTCCACCATACACCACCTTCACTGCTTTGATAGTGAAAGATGTTTTTTAGTGCGTCCAAGGCATTTGCACCAGTAAGCGTCTTTTTAGTTTGATGCCAATGAAGTTAACAGGATACAGTAGAAAGAGGGCTCAGTTAAACATCTAGGAACTTGGGTTTTTGTGCAAGGACTGACTATATACCATTAAGTAGCTGTGTGGCAGGACAAAGTCACTTTACTTCTATGAATTTGAGTTTTAATGTCTATAAAATAAAGTTGTATACACAATAGCTAATATTTCATCCTGGTCTGTAATTATAGGAATTCGAAGAATAGTGGGATGAGCACATCTGCTTCTCTTAGAGAAACCCTTGTCGTTGTTTTTTCACCTTTTCTGATTTAAAGATAGTTTTTTAGATTATGAGAATTTAAGATTTCTCAGATGTGAACTGTATGTGTGAAGGGAAATGATCAATTATTATCAGTTTTGCATAGGGCCAGGAACTAGGGTAGTACATTATATGATGTCACCAAGCTGTTTGAAGTGATTTGGCCAAATTCACTCAGCCACGTAGCCACAGACCAAATTGGCCTCGTGGCTTTGCTGTGGCAAAGGCTTCTGGCCTCCATACTGTTTAGCCTGCCCACACTTCTCTCTTCCTTATAGCAGTGTTTTTCTTGGATGGTGAGAGCAGGGAACAGCTGCTTGCCTGGGGTAGTTGCTGGCTGGTTAGACTGTACTTTTAAGTCAGTACAGTTCTACAAGATGAAAACTTAGGCTACAGAGGCAGAATTTCTAAAGATTTTCAAGGTACGTTAACTTCTAACAGAAATGGGTCCTATACAAGGTCAGGTTTGCATGGGGCAGATAACTGGTCTTTTCTGTTTCATGTGTTGTACTTGATACTGACTGGCTTTGTGTTCATGCATGTGTGTATGCAACATGAGTATTGTATTTGATATTTTTGACTTCTGATATGTTATGTTCACTCAAGGCTAATGAATAAATAGTCTTTTTCTATAGAAATATTTTGGCAGGTGAGTATTTTCAGGAGCTGTTCTAAATATCTTCATCATCATCATCATTGTCATCATCATCATCATCTCCTCTTCAGTGTCCTAACAGCTTTTTTATTTTATTTTACCCATCCGTCATCATTTCATGCTGTTATTCTCTTGATCTGATTCACCTCTGACACCAAGCAGTTGGATCCTGAATGAATAAATAAATGCGTGAACAAATGAATATGATGTTATGCACCAAAACTTCCTGAAAATAAGTGAGATTGTACATTAGACATTTCCCATCTGCTGCAGAGGTTGTACTAGTGTTATCTGTTTATGTGGGGGGGCAGTGGGCGGCACCTTTGATGGTACATCCACAGAGTAGATTTAGGTGCCATTTCTGGTTGTTGCTTATACAAGGAAGCTGAGTTGTTGCAGGTTGAGAATGTGTGGCTCATCTCTGGAAAAAGCGTGGGTTTCCTAACACCTCCATTTGAAAGGGGTTAGTCCAGTCACGTGAAAGTATATGAACTCATACACATCTTTGTGCATTTTTATACTTGAGCTACTTGGCTTTGAATATTCACTTTTAACAAGTACTATGCTTTCTGAACCTTGGTTTTCTTCCTTTGTAAAATGAGTTGGTAATATTCAGAGTTGTTGTAGGAGACAAACGGTTAATCAAAGTAGGGATCCAAAAGCAAGCCTTCCATTAATGTCAGTTTGCATTTTCAGCGTGTAAGTGAATCATGAATTATTATTATTGATAGTAGTTCTATTAGTTGTAACAGTGTGCGGCGGAAGGGTTGGGGTGGGAATATGTTCTTATGTTGCCAGCTAGTTAACCTCTCTACCTCCTATGTGTTGCCTATGACTAGCTAAGAGAGGGGAGAAGACACAGAGGTTTCATGCCCGTTTTCACCAAGGGTTCCACAGAAAAGGTGACAAGTCGAACACTTTGCAAAGGACTGCATCAGTGGTGGAAGCTGTGGGTTCTGTGAGATGTGGCGTGTGCTTGTGAGGACTGAGGACCTGGGTAGAGCAGTAAGAAGAGCAGTCCAGCACTGACCCACTGGGCTTTTCAGCAAGTCTCTCATTTTACTTTTCTTTCAAATAATAAAGGCCCATTCTAGGCTTTACCTGAGCATCTGCCTTCTGCAGGAAGCTATGGCCTGGAATAGGGGGTGGGGAATGGGGCCTGAAGCTAGATAAGGCATAGTTACTGTCCTCATCGGCTTGGTAGCTAATAGGGAAGGTAAGACATGGCTTTATATATAGTACAAGTGATCAATAACTTAATAAAAGATGGACAGAAAAGCATTACTTAGGAATATGGAGAAGGGATGAAGCACTTTGAAGATGGACTAAGAGGTGGGAATGTGGAAAGTTCATTCAAGGAAGGGTTACATTTCAGTTGGTCCTGGGGGTAGGCTGGTGAGACATTCAGGTGTCCCAAGTGGACTGTGTATGAAAGGACCTTCTGATGAAGTGAGGCTGTGAGCGCAGAAGGAAACTGATGCAGCTGGATCTCACCCCAAATCAGCGATAATTAGTAAGAATTTTCCTGAAGCTATTTTCGCTCTAGTAAGACGGGGTAGGGGGAGGAATAGTTCAAGCATTCCCACCCTTCAAGTTAAACGTTAACTCCTTTGTGTAGTTAACAACTAACTCACTCATTTCTGCAAGAGAGAAAGGAGAGGGAGACAAACCCAATAACACAGTAACCACCTCACTTACAAAACAGAAAATATCAAAAATCCAGCTCTGTTCTGCTCAAGCAGTTGCTTCTTTTCAGAGTAAGACATTTGTAGCTATTACAGAGCTGTGTGAGCACTTGAACAACAAACTGTAGATGTACCTTTGTGAATTCCCTGGATGTCTTCTGCACGGTTTGCAGAGAGTTAGCTATTTTCAAACACATTCCTAGTTCAGCCATTAGAAAATTATGGGTTTTATTTGTATAAACTCAGCAGCTAAAATAGAGCTTCCAGAAAGGTAGGTGAGCTCACTGCTGTCTGCTCTGACCCAGGCGAGTTAATGACCTGCCCAGCATTGTTTGCGCTGGTCTGGACTGGCTGACTTCACCCACAGTTCCACTTGAAGGGAGACATTGTTTCTTAGGCTGCGTTTGTCAGAGCCTCCCTGTGTTCTAGCCTGGCTGAGTCTCTTAGCAGTTCCTGAATATGTCTGCTGCTTTTATGAAACCTCAGAGCAAGTCACCCTGGAAATGTATGCAAAACACTCCTCACAGCCTTCTGAGACCCCCAGCAAACAGCAAGATTTAAATACCTCTATGCCTACACATGTACCCAAGCAGACAGAGCCTATGGAAGCCCCACTGTGCAGACTTCTTAACTGCCCATACTTTGAAAGACAGTGGCCAAGGCCACATTTAAGCGTGATGTGCCTTTGCTGATGACTCTGGTCACAGTTTATAAAGAATAATGGTAACGTATAGAATGAAGGTACGTGGGGGAAGGGGAATGGAATTGCAGAGTTTATATTTTTTGCTGTTAAAAAAGTAAAATATACGTTATGTTGAACTTTCAAAACCTCATAGATTACCTACATAGTGTATGCTTTGATTAAGGATGAATGGATAGAGGAGACTAATTGCAATGGACTTCAAGTTTTAATGCCAGGTGTTAAGATAGGCAGCTGGTGAAATGCCTTTAATTTGGGGTAGGACTGAATGCATTTGACTCTGAAGACACTGTTGCACACACAATCAAATGAAGAGTGAATGTCTGTGCAGTTAAAAGTCAAAGAGAATGCTCCTTGAAATGAGTGCAGAGTAGAATCCTTGGTACGCGTATATCAGAGCATCGCGGTGTACCCCATAAAGTTGTACCATTATTATGTCTGTTAGGAAACATCCTGACACATTGATTCTGGCCTCTTGTGAGTAGCTCTTGAATTATCTTTCCTTTAGCTGTTTATCTAGAGAACTGCTTAGTATTTTTATGAGACTAATTAAAAACAGAAGGGAATCCATCTTTAGGACAGAGGAAGAAGTGTTTGAAGTGAGCTTTCTCTAGGGCTCTGTTTTTGCTGGAGTTAAAACTGAATTTACTGCCATGCATTGTAACTGTAGCCACTAATGTAAGAAATCCATTTACCAGATCCAGGTGACTTTGATGAGACTTTTGTTCCTCTCAGTCTTTTGCATCTGTGAATGCATTCTTGGGAGGATTGCTGCTGGGTAGTGTTGCATGTCACAGATGAGGGAGGCTTAGTCATTAACCCTGCATAGAGGGTAAAGACGGGTAATGGGCGGCCTGTGGAATGAGGAAAGGACCTGGCTAAAACATTTCCAAAAGGTCTTTTTGTTGTTTATACTTGTTAATTATTAATATTAATTATTGATGAAAAATGGTTTTGAGTTACATGCCCCACATTGTTTAGGAATAAATTATCACTTTTCTTATCTGGAACTAGAGTAGATATTAAACTCTTTCAAGTAATACATATTTATTCGTTTAGTAAGATTCTCCCCTTTAATACTACAGACAAAAATGTTTGAATTGCTGGCATAAAGGAGTTTATTTTTATAAAAAATCATTTTACCCTTGCTTCTAACACTAAGCCAGAAATGCTAAGAATTGAATTTGACCAAAGTAAGGAAGTAATTTCCAGAAGACTCTTAGACAAAGTACATAACCCATGCACAACTCATGGGATTACGTCAGGTTCAGGAGGCTAGCATTGCTGGAATAGCCGTGAGTCCTTTGCTGGGTCTCAGTTGTCTGTACTTTGCAGGTAAGAACTCTGGTTGTCTCAGTGTCTTTTAAGCATTTCTGTTTTGTGGTGCGTCACAGATTAGCTTTAAATGTGTACTGCTTAAATTCTAATGAGTAGACACGTATAGTACACGCTTGAAGATTGCTTGGAGTCAGAACTGAAGTGGCTAATGTTCCTGGGGAAAAGAGAGGAAGAGGAGAGAAAGAGGGAGGACTGAGGTAGGAGGAGGGAAGGCAGAGGGAGCTTCAATTTGGAGGTCTCCAGCAGACTGGGAACTGATGTGACTTGGGGACTGCTCTGGGAATGAGGCTGTAAAAGCCAGTGTTTGCTCTTAGGCATTTGGGGGGTTTTTGAATGCTCTAAGGTTCATTTTAGCCTCGTTCTTAAAAACAAAACAAAACAACTGTGCTGGATCTCCCCTGGGATTTATTCCATTTTTCACTTTAGATTGTGTGGTGCCCATCCATTGTGTATTTAACTCTCATATTAGTGTACAAAGTACTTAGTCACAGAACTGGTAGGCTGTAGAACAGAACTACCTCCAGGATTAGCTTCTCACTTGCCAGGCTGGCCTTCTGAGGTAGTCTGAATTGCTTGGTGAATTTTCCCAGTCAGGAAAGCTGCAACAGTGGCCCTAAGGCAGAGTGGTAGACTCATCTAGGATCAGGTCCTTCTACCATCTGTCCACTGCCCTCTGCTGTAGCTAGCGGTGTGATCTCTTGAGTCGTTCTTAGACTGCATTTCAGATCATGGATTCTCTGGGAGGCCAGATAAGCTCTGCTGTACCTTTATGAAGGTTATAGTCAGATAAACCTTGCTTCATTTTAGGAAGAAAACTGTACCGTTGTAGAAAAGGAGAAGGAAGGCCTTTCCCGGAGTTGCTGCCAGCTCTCGGTTTCTCCAGAGACTATTCCTGGTGCAGACAGGAGAACAAATAACTCTTGTAAATGGACAGAATGTCCTTGCTTAAATATTTGCCGTAATAATTCTAAAGAAATGATAATACAGGTAAGTTTCTGCTATGTTCTCATTGTGAGTTATATTTAGGAGAAGCCAAAGAAAGAGAGGGGTGGGATTAGGAACAGGAGGAAAAAGCCCTTTTCTTATCAGTAGCTTTTGCTTTTATAGCTCACAAATTCTAATAAAAGTGTCTAGTTTCTTCTGCTTATGATTGTATTTTTCTCTTTTTCCCATCTAGAGACCTTTGAATTATTTTTATTCATAAGTGAAAAATGTGTTACAGCTTTATTTCCTTTTATTAATAGTTCCTTCTTGCCCTTAACCACATCTCTGACTTTTTGGCATGCGGAGTCCAGTGAGCTCATGCTTAATCATGTATAAACAACCGTCTAATTATACGGTTTCGAATTTTCATTTGACCAACTAAACAGAAATGACACAGAAACGAGAGTCTTGACAGCCTCCCTGTCTTTGGATACCTGGCCTTTCTCCCTCATTCTCTTCATATGTTCAGGCACATGCATGTTACAACTTATCAGAAAAAGCAGTTGACAGTTGCCAAGTTTCTGAGGTAAAATTCTTCTTTTAAAGGCTACGTGTCAGAAAACAAGTTGGTGGAGCTGATTACCCGTCTTCTGCAGCTGCTTCTTTCCAACTCTGTTCTCCCTCCTCTGGACTGAGGGGTCCTAGTGTTTCTCATATTGCTGGTGGCAGATAACAGAACAGCTTCTCAGTCTTCATCCTCTGGCTTTCACCCCTGAGGTACAAGAAGAGCTATTCCAGTTGTCCTGCCTTCCCATCCTCCCTTAAATGTTATAGTTTGAAATCAAAGTATAACAGTAATATTTTTGAAAGAATATGGTGCTCAACTTGGGAAACAAAGATGTTCACTGTGTTTAAATGGCAAAGAAGATGCCTTTCCTCTATTGCCTCGTCTCTAGAGCCTAGAGTTCTGAACACTGAGCCAAATCTCCTCTGGACATTTTGATAGTATCACCAGTGTGTTTAATAGAAGAAAGCAGAAGAAGGAAGGATCCCACTGAAAGACAACTACTAGTTGATCTTAGTGAGATGTGGGATTGGAAATAGTGTGACTCATAGAAGCAGGTACGGGTAAGGGCTTGGGTGGGAGAAACAAGGAGTTATTAGCCAAAGAGTAGAAAATTTCATTTATGCAAGATGAATGAGTTCTGGAGACATAATATACAATATAATGGGTATAATTGACAATATTGTGTTGCATATTTGAAATTTATCATGAGGCTACATGTTAAAATTTCAATACTCAAGAGAGGTAACTGTGATATAAAGGTTATGTAAACTTGCCATGATTATTTCACCAGGTATGTATCAACTACATGGTACACTTTAAATTTATATGTCATAGACTTATATATTCTAGACTCAACAACCTGCTTCTCTTTTGGCTTTTTGAGACAGGATTTCACCATATAGCTCTGGTTTACCAGGAACTAGCTCTGTAGACCAGGCTAGTGGTGGTCCTCCTGCCTCTGCCTCCTGAGTGCTGGGATCACAAGCATGTACCACGCTACCCAGCAATGTACACATTCTGTACCTTACATTTAGAGATTTTCTTCTTGTCAGTTACACCACAGTAAAGGTAGACAACAGAAAAGAAATGTCTCCTGTTTGTTATTTTTGTTCTGGGTATTTTGCAAGATGAGTGTTCGAAAGAGAAGGTTTGACTGTAGCTACAGGTGAGTGAAGAGCCGAGACAGAGAAGTGCAGACAGACTGATTTCTTCTTCGCTAGCTCTTCAGCCTTAAAACATATGATTTCTTAATTTTTTTCTGAAACTGCATATCCTTAAATGTTAAAATTTTTGGATACTTACATATCCTAGTTGGGAAACAAACAGACTCTGGTTTGATAATTTAGGGTTAGTAAAACTTTGCCGAGATTAATGTCTAACTGTTTTTCCTTATTGAAATATTCTGGTGATAGCTTCACAGTTTTTCTCTCTCCTTTCAGGAGCTATTCTTACTCAGCAACTTATAGACACTTACTGTAATATTTTGATTTCAAACTATGAATTTCTTTCAAGGTCCTCTTTCCTTTTCTGGTACAAGAAGATCAAAGTGAGGCTTTTACTTATAGTTGTTTTATCATCATCATCATCATCATCATCGTCATCATCATCAATCATTTCAATGCAGAACATTTAAGAACACATCCTGGGCCCAGTTTAGGATTCCATTTACCTGCAGCAGGGAGACAGGTATTCCATCTGTGAAGTTACAGCCTCTGCTTAAGTGATCTTTTGAGAGATGGGAAAGAATTTTATTTCTGTCTTCATTTACTTTGAAAGCCATAAAGTCTTAGCTGTCTTACAGAGTGTTATTTGTTCTCTTCCAAGAATTTGTGTATTATTAATGAAATAGGCCTTCTACTCCATCACCATTCAGCCTGTTATTCATATTGACTTTCAGGTTTGGCATTCAAATTCAGATAACTAACGAATACTTCTCTTTTTAAAAAGCATTGTTTCAGGGAGGGCCTAACCACAACTTTTAATTTGGATTTTTTTTTCGTACTGGCATCAGTATATATTAGGACTGTTTTGTGGGACTTTTTTGGCAAGGCTGGGGATTGAACTTAGGATCTTGCCACTGCTAGGCCAGTGAGTTATATCTCCAACACTTCTTTAAAATTTTTTATTGGGCTTTTGTACTTTTAAAAAAAAATAATTTATTCAGAATTTCATACATGTATATAAGGTATTTAGACCAAATCCATGCCCACTCCCTCTCCCCGAACTCCTCCCATATCTCCCCATCACTTTTTTCTGATAACTTCATGTACTCTTTCTTTTTTTATTTTTTTGGGGGGGGCGCTTTTTGCTACTCTAACATTACCCTCTATGAAGAGGTAACTATAAAATATTTTAAGGATTAGATAAAAGATCCCAAATACTTTTGACATTTTTGGCCTTTGGAATGGAGTATGTTGCTAAGAGGCCTAAGGACATTGTGACTTTTAGCCAAGAAACTGGCTACTTTTCTTTGGGGTCTTTTTACCCTAACTCCTTAGTCAATTCCTACCTCCTATTCTTGTCACACCGTCCTCTGAAGATGTTACTGAAATTGCCAATAGGGAATCTGGACCCAGACCACTCTGGCTTCTTCCATGCTGAACAGGGATGCAGGGTGAGGCAATTGAGGTACCCCTTCAGTGGGTCTACCTAAAAGACTCTCAAACTGCATAACTCTTTTTTTTTTTTTTTCTTTTTTGTCTTTTTGAGACAGAGTCTCCCTGTAACCCCATCTGTCCTGGCACTCACTATGTAGACCAGGTTGGCCTTGAGCTCACAGAGATCTATCTGCCTGCCTCTGCCTCCCAAGTGCTGGGACTACAGATGTGCGCCACCACACCCAGCCATCTGTAGGGGGGAAAGAAAGCCCTTGACCGCTGAATAGAAGATATGAAGGAGAAGTAAAGGCAAGAGTAATTAGCATTACAAGTTCTAGACAGGGAACTAGAAAAACATCAGAACAGGGCAATTTTCAAATGTTCATATGAGAGTCCTTTAGAATTTCTTGACAAGGGCTTCCAAAAGCATCCGTCTATTGGGTTCCTCCTCATTTTTCTTTTGTCTGACAAGACTGGAATCGAGAGTGATGGACTCAGGATTTGTTTTCAGGCACTTTGATAGCTGTTGAAGTGGCTAGAATTGGTGTCAGTTTCCTTGCAAAGGCTTCTAGATAGGGGGAAGAAGCCAAAGCGGTCTGTGTCCTGATTCTTCATGTGTCCTAGTTTGTTTTTCCATCGCTGTGACAAAACACACTGACCAATACCAATTTGGGGAGGAAAGGGTTTATTCAACTTACATCTCCCCCGTCACAGTTTATCAGGGAGCCCAAGGTAGGAACTCAGGGCGGGAACCTGGAAGCAGGAGCTGGAGCACAGGCCATGGAGGAACGCTGCTTACTGGCTTGCTCCCCTGGTCCCTGCTCAGCCTGCTTTCTTATGCAACACAGGCCCACGTCACTTGGGCTTGAAGATAAGTCAAAGGTCCTACTCAACCATGTCTGGCTTCACTTGGAAGCATGGAGGAAATGTTTTCTCTGTGTTGACCCTCCTCTTTGTAGACTCGACACTGGTTCAAGTCCATCTGGTAGGTCTCCATGGCCTCCCTGAACAAGAGGACAGGTGACTCACTACAGTTATGGGACATTTTGAGAGATGGTCCATGGTCCCCTGGAACTTAGTCGACCTTGGAGGGCAAGGGACAAAAACTGTCCTTTATGTCCCTCTGACCAGATTAGTATAGGTCTCATAGTATGGCTGTTAAACATCCAATAAGGTTAGTTCCACCAGTCTGGTACTTTTAATTACCATATGCTATGTAGTTAAAGCTGGTGAAAACCAAATGTTTTCAGATAAACCTTGACTAGATACATACTTTGTTTCTTAAACTAGTTGACTAAACTAGGACCTTAGAAATTTTAAGATTGTGTATATTATTTTTGTCTCATCCCTTATATGTCATAACAAACCTATACAGACCTTCATCACTTGCTTAGGTTTTCTCGTTTTTTCTGTCAATTTTTGAAAATCCATTCCCATATCCTTATAACATCTTTTACATTCTCATTTTCTTTTTTAAATAATTATGAGACATAATAGCATTACCATTAACAAATAATTTTTCCATCTGTTGTGAGACTTCTTTCCTAGGGATGCTAAGCAATGCTTATTCCCTTTTAAGGTTCTAGTGTCAAGCCAATGTTTCATTAAAGTTTTACTGGGGAACGAATGAATTTATTGAGCTTACTTACCGAGATTACTGAGGGGTTGCTGAGGTGTATGTATGACCTGAGGGAAAGCCTTTACCCAGCATGGGTCATGCCTTCTCTTCCTAGCTTTCTCCAGATTGTATTTAGCTCTCCCCAAATCCAGGAGACCATGTGTGATTAGGGCCAAATTACATACAGTTGGCTGGGAAGAGTGGCTGGATACTCCAGTGAGGGTCCAATGACCCTGTTTGCCCCTCCCTTAATGAAGGAGCACAACTGTCAACAAGCCCAATTGTGACGATGTTCAGCAAGCAAGCACAGCTGAAGTTGTGATGATGGTAGTTATTTCATGCAGAAGGGACTTCTGTAGAGCTTCATCTTATTAAAAAGACCTGGAATTTAAAAGGATTTGGTGCTAGGATCCATAAATGAGGGAGAACATACGTCTTTTATTTTTCTGAGTCTGTGTTATTTCACTTACTATAACAGTTTCTAGATCCATCCATTTACCTGCAAATTTCACTATTTGATCTTTCTTTACTGCTGGCTAGAGCTCCATTGTGTAAATATACCACATTTTTGTTAACCTTTCATCAGTTGAGGCACACTTAGGTTGCTTCCATCTCTTAGCTATTGTGAAAAGAACAGCAACAAACGTGGATGTACAATTGTCTCCGCAATAGGATGAGTTCTTTGGGTATATGCCAAGGAGTGGTATAACTTGGTCAAATGGTAGGTTCATTTGTAGTTTTTTAAGGGTTCTCCACACTGCTTTACATAGGGGTTGAACCAGTTTGCAGCCCCACCAGCAGTGGATGAGTGTTCTCCTTTCCCCACATCC
>NW_008345602.1:1090121-1135410 GCF_000622305.1 Nannospalax galili
CATTCTTTGGTTTTTCTCTTTACTTTTTTTATTGTTTCTTTTGCTGTACAGAAGCTTTTTAGTTTAATTAGGTCCCACTTATTGATTGCTTACCTTAATTCCTGAGAAACTTCTGTCTGATTTAGAAAATACTTTCCTATACCTATATCTTATAAGTTACTGCCAATATTTTCTTCTAATAGTTTCAGGGTTTCCGGTTTCAGATTGAGGTCTTTGATCCATTTGGAGTTGACTTTTGTGCAAGGTGAAAGATAAGGATCTAGTTTCATTCTACAGGTGGAGATCCAGCTTTGCCAGCACCAATTGTTGAAGATGCTGTCTTTCCTCCATTGTGTGTTCTTGGTACCTTTGTCAAATATCAGGGGGCTAAAGTTGCGTGTACTTGGGTTTGGTTTTCAATGATGTTCCATTAATCTATGTGTCTGTTTTTGTGTCTGTACCATGCTCTTTTTATGACTGTAGCTCTGTAGTATACTTTGAGATTTGGTATAGCAGTCCCCCGAGCATTGCTCTTTGTGTTCAGGGTTACTTTGGCTATCCGGGGTCTCTTGTGCCTCCATACAAATTTAAGGATTTTTTTTTCTAATTTTGTGAACTATGTCATGGGGATTTTGATTGGGATTGCATTAATCTATCATACTGCTTTTGGTAGGATGGTCATTTTCACAGTATTAATTCTTCCAATTCATGAACATGGGAGGTCCTTCCATCTCCTGGTGTCTTCCTCAATCTCTTTCTTTAATGATTTAAAACTTTCATTATAGAGCTCTTTGTTGTCTTTGGTCAGATTTATTCCAGGATATTTTATTTTATTTTTTTGCAGCAACTGTGAATAGGAGCATTTCCCCATACTGTTTGTTCAATTGCTTTTTATTGGTATATAGAAAGACTACTGATTTTTGTAGACGGATTTTATAACCTGCCACTATACTGAAAGTGTTGATCAGTTCTAGCAGTTTTCTGGTGGAACTTTTGGGATCTCTTAGGTATAGTATCATATCATCTGCAAAAAGTGATAGTTTGACCTCTTCTTTTCCAATTAGTACTCCTTTAATTTCCTTCTCCTGTCTTACTGCTCTAGCAAGAGTTTCAAGCACTATGTTGAAAAGGAGTGGAGATAGTGGACATCCTTGTCTGGTTCTGAGCTTTTGTAGTTTTTTGTTTATTTGTGTTTTTCTTTTTTGGTCTTTTTGAGACAGGGTCTCTCTGTAGCCCCAGCTGACCTGGAACTCACTATGTAGACAAGGTAGGCCTTGAACTCAGAGATCCACCTGCCTCTGCCTCCTAAGTTCTGGGACTACAGGTGTGCGCCACCACGCCTGGTGCTTTTGTAGTTTTTATATAATGGTTCTTAACCAAATTTAGGCCCCCTTCTCCATCAATGCTCCCCCATACCCCCACTGAACCTCATGTATTCTACCATACACGTTAAGTCTCTTCCATTCTAGCATTTGTACCCAGATGTCCTTCAGTGTAAATTCGTCCACCAGTGTCTAGTCAGTCCATCTAGAGAGCGTGTGTAAGGCATGCTCTCTCTCATCCTGCATCAGTTGGTCTCCAGTAGTTCTCAGTGTAGGGCTGGCCCACCTCCCATTTCTCTCCTCCTCTCTGGGCCCTTGTTTAATTGAGTTGGCATGGGTCTTGTTCTTGATGCCACCATTGCCACGAGTCATATGTGCAGGCTTCTAGTGGCCTGAAAGCCTCTGCTTCCCTGTGTTCATGAACAGCCCTGGCTCTTACAATCTTTCTGCTCCCTCTTCTATAATGTTCCCAGAGCTGTGAGTGGGTGAGGTTTAATATAGGCATCCCATTCAAGGATATACACTCTGCAGTCTCTTATTCTTTAAAACTTGGCCAGTTGTGGCCTTCTATGTGCATTGTACTCTGTTGTCTAAGGAAGCTTTTCTGTAAGAGTTGAGGGATGCATTAGTTTTCTCTCTACTCCTTGTTCTGCTATGTTCCATGAGTCTTAGTTGTAGAGGTTCAGCTGTAGATGCATCACATAGTACTTGGCATCTCTCAGACGTATATGTGCCTGAGCAGTTGTGGAATTCGGAAGTAGCTCCATCTATTGCAAAAAGAAGCTGCTTTGATGAGTGGTAAATATAAAGATCCATATTTAGCATATGGTAAGAGATTTCATTTGTCTAAGAATATGAAAGAGATAGGGTTTCCTTTAGGATCTATGTTCTCTCCTGCCATGTGCATTTGGCTGAGTTTGCAGTGCCACTTGTAGTTCAACACTGTTTTTGTGAGATGTGTGTATGTGTGTGTGTTCATGTTCATGTGCACATGTGTGGAGGCCAGAGGTCGATGTTAGGTATCTGTTCTTATCTTGCTTTCCACTTTAATTTTTGAGGAAGGGTCTCTGACTGAACCTGGAACTCAACAATTTGGCTAGACTATCTGAATCCTCAGATCATCTCTCTTCCTGCTCCTCAGCACTGGGATTATAGGTTGTACCTCTGTGCCCAACTTTTATGTGGGTGCTGGGGATCAAACTCAGGTTCTCATATGTGCATGGCAAGTACTTTACCAACTAGGCAATCATTTCAGCCTCTGCTTTGGTGTTTTAATGAGAAAATTTGTGTTGAAAGTAGTGCTTTTCCTCATTGTTTGGCCTAATCTTAGAGGTTACTGCAGGCCCCATGGCTGACTTAGCATGCACAGGGTACAGGGATCGTACAGCCACAGTCACTTTAATACTAACTCACCATCTAGTCATTGTACAGAGATGCCTAGATTACTCTAGTTTTCTTACAATTTCAAAAGTAGCATTAAATTAAGGAAACAGAAGGAAACTTACATTATGTAGGCCCTAGCCAGATTGCTTTTGAGTTGAGGCTTGTGATTTTAGAATCTTGTTTCTATATTTTGGCAATTTGGTTAAAATTATATGATTTTTATACAATGGCAAGTTGTGTGAGTCAAAAGGTGAATGTTACAGCCTTCGTATCTCTCTAACTTTAAATAAATCTATAGTGAATATGACTTATTCCATCAACTCATATATATAAGAAATGATTCTTTAAATTATTTCCTTTAAATCAAAACATATCAGCTTTAAGACCCTATTTTTCTGATTAATGGGATATTTAGTCTCAGTTAGCGGTGGTGGGGTATTCTGCCAAGGTAAGTTGATATCCCAGAGTCTTTGAGTAGAGCATAAAATTCCAAGAGCTTTTCTGGTGCGTTGTCAGGTTTCTGCTGAGATGCCCACTGACCAAGCCCTTGTGTTTTCCAGGAGTTCACTACTTTGTGCTGCGTTGCTTGAGCACAGGATGCTTTCATGAGCTAGAAGCCCTAGAACTTAAGGATGGGCCTTCACATGCTCATCAGGCAAACCCTCTCCCTACACTGCCTTTCCTTGGGAGCTGCCTCTCCGCTCCAGGAACCATCAAGCTGCTGATCTTCTAGACCTTGGTCAATCTTTTCTCTCTTTACCTTCTTTGTCTTCCTTGAGAAACGTTCTCCTCTTTCCTAAGGTTCTGTGCCTTCAGAGCACTTGGCATAATCCCAGTGAATTTAGGCTTCCATTCAGGGCTAGAAGGGACTAGGAATTCAAGTGTTAATCTACTTTCAGCTCTTTTGTAACAACCTCTCTTGAGTCAAAGGTGCACTAAACACAAATAATAACTCAGCCCATGAGCTTGAGCTTCTGAATGGGGTTTGAAGCCTGGAGACAAAGATCTATAAGCTGGAGGAGTCAGGCGTATCTGACTGAGGAGGCAGATGAGGACCTGGGGTGGAGGCGGGGGGTGTTATGGCTTCTAAGGGGTGAGACACGGTTCTTTTCATTTCTTAGTAATGCGACTGACTTAATTTTTAACAAAATGAATATAAAGTTCAGAGCTATTTGCCTTGTCTGTAGATTGATAAGCATACCTTTGGACCTGGAGCCCACATATAAGGTGAAGCAGAAAACCTATACTGATAGAGTAGGTGTTACTTTGGATAGTTCTGAGGAATTATTGCTAGTTGGAGAACAAGGTAGCTTAGCAACTTCTAATGGTGATTATGTAAGCTTAGCTACTAAGAAGTTATGTCTAATATGAGAGATTAGTTGGGAAATATGCCAGTTATTTATATTGGGCAGGTTAGACTACCTCCCCTTTATATTGATGTCTGTGTGTGTGTACAAGTGTACATGCCCACGCATGCACATGTGTGCCTCTTTCATACCAGATTTTGAGGTTTAGCCTTCATTGAATCATGTGGGATGAAATCTCTGTATTGATCTTAGAATCAACAAAATCACCTATTACATATAACCACAGGTTCCTATCCTCAAAGTAACCAGTTGTGGGTATGCTACTAACATAGACAAGAAGGATGTTGGATTCATAGGGTCAACATCTCTCTTCAGCCTGAATTCTACCCACCCTCTCTTATAAGATTATTCTTTGAGTGGGGAATGAGACTACTAGGCAAGGTTTCCTTGAGGTAACCAGGAAAACTAGAGCCGTATCTTGGCTGCTATGTATTCTGGTTAGGCAGGGATTTAAATGTGAGGAAACTGAGGAAATCACAGCTATATCTTGGTAACCCTGTCTCCTGAGGAATTCCCCTTTGTGGTTAAGCATCTTTATTAGTTACTTTTCTGTGACTGATAAAACACCATGACCAAAGCAGCTTATAGAAAGAGTTTATTTGAATTCAATTCCAGAGGGAGAGTCGGTAATGGAAGGTGGCAGTCAGAGCAGGAAGATGAGACATCACATCTTCAAGCAGGCATAGGAAGGAGGGAGGGAGGGAGGGAGGGAAGGAGGGAGAGAGAAAGAGAGAATATGATAGTGGGTGCTGTGATCTTTCAAAGCCCACCTTTAGTGACACACTCCCTCTAGCTAGGCTATACCTCCTGAAGATTCCATGACCCTCCTCAAAGGGCACCACCTACTGACACAATTATTCACATGCTTGTGTCTGTGGGGGACAGTTCTCATATCAGAAGCTAAGGCACCAGGGAGCTTTCCCAGTCGCTACACTTACATGCTAACAAAGGCTCTGAAACCTTAAAGGACTCATAATATCATTTGCACTGTGGTTTTGATATCTTCCCCCACCTCTGTGAGCTTTTTATTAAGATCATGGGAAGAAATACCCTAAAAGGGAGATCAGTCCACCATGATTTGGGAGAGAAAAGAATTACCTCATTGCCATAAATACGCCATCTAGTTCCTGAGAATTCAAGTGAACTGCTTAAAAATTCACAAAGCCTAACCCTATTCTTCAAGAATATAAAGAGTGAGGAGAAAGTTCCACTTGGTAACATTTTTGGGAGGGAGGGATTATGGACAGAGGGCAAACTATTTCGAGCTGTTTATAATACCAGCAGTTGTGTTACCAGGGACCTTGTTGCTCTTGGGTATCATGACTCATACCCATTGAAGAGGGAATTTCTCAACTTTATTTGTGGCTTTGAATTAGACTCTCCTTATTAATTGCTGTACCAATCATACTCTATCTATCACACAGCAAATATTTAGTGAGCCCTTGCTTACAGAAGGCTCCTTCTCATTGGTCCATCTGGTGAGGGGTGTCACCGGTTGGGGGTATTGCCATTTCCTGTATAGACTTTGGTTAGGGTTGGCTTGGTAGGAAATACCAATTTTTAGGAGATCTGTGACCTTGATTTATGGAAGAAGGTTTAGAACTCTAGTGTTTCTCCCCTCCCCTTCCCTCTGCTCCCCAGTAAAATGTGTTTGAGTTGTCCTGTCCACTCTGCTCTTCTCTGCCCAGCCCTCAACCTGAGGTCACGGCAGCAGCTCCGTAGCTTGGTTTCTGCCTTCAGTCATTGCTCTGCTTCCGTATTGGGTTTGCATGCATTGATCCGTTTAGTTCTTCAAGTAGCCTCATGAAGGCAGGACTGCTTATCATCCCTTTCCAGATGATTAACAAAGCACAGAGAGTTTAAAGAACTTGTCCAGGGTTCTGCAGTTGGTAAATTAAACCTCTCTGACTCCTGTATTTTCTTCTCTTATGATACCTCCCAACTTCTGTGTCACGTCCATAATGGTTTCTCAGCACATTCCTCTCACCTCACTCTGGTCAGCTTGCTGTTCACATGGCCCTGCAGCCTCTAGCCATGAAGGGGCTCAGCTCAAGTCTCACCTTTTCCACTTAGATAAAAAAGATACAGATCTTTTTCTTATTTGAATTCTTTTTGTACTCAGCATTGAGGCAACTCAGTTTAATATTGGATGTTTCCCAGATGTTTTCTGTGTGAGTTTAAAAACTCCCTCCGGTTGGCCAGATACTCTTCCACCAAGAGCTCATCCAGTGGCCTGAGATTCCATTAGCACAGCACAGTGCCAGCTCCACATGTAGTCAGTGTGACCCACGCATTGGGAAACAGAATCAGCTTTCTCCATGTAGTGTGTTTCCTTCTCACTTCTCACTGTTTCTTGTATCTGTGAGGTCTTCTTTTTCTAAATAATGCCACCTCTATGTATTTCCACAGATGCATCTAGCAGATAAACCTTCATGCAAACCCATGAAATTAGACTATAAGCAAGAACTGTCTGACTCATCTGTGTACTGAAACTCTCTAGAGTACAGTGCAGAGAAAGGACACAATAAACCGATAACTGACCAACGAGCAATGACTTACTGAATTGTGCCTGTGCTGTTATTTCAGTTTTTCAGAGTAACGATTTGCTTATTTAACAAATACATCTATGCTCTCTTCCCCTGGGATCGTTAGAAAATTTGTCAAGGGAAAAGCATTAAAATGTGCTTACATTTCCTCTTTGGTTTTCTGGGCTAATTGTGGGTGAACCTTATTTAACACTCTCACTATACTAAGAGTCTCTATGGAGCAGAGCAGCTTTCAGTTAACTTGGTAAATCATTATAAGCGAGAACAGAAGGGTCAGCATAAGCCCTCTACTAATTAGTTGATAATTGATGTACAATAGCTGAGTGATGGGACTTTAGAATATAAACCCCAGGAATGTTGTTAATTTATCTTTTTATCTTTATGAAGTGGCTGGGAACTGAGTATTCTTCCTAACATGTTGTCAGATGTGTCCAGTGGTGTGGAGGGTAAAGCTTAGGGCTCCTGCCCAGGAATTGAGGGTACTAGAAGCTCAGAAAAGAGTATAGCAGTCTTCAGTTTCTCAGGTATAAATATAAGTCCTTGTCATGCAGGAATAAAATGGAAATGAGTAGGGCTGTCAATTCCATACGTGGTGGAAAACATTCCTGCATGCTAAGACTGGAAGAGTGTTATGCTGCAAAAATTATACTGTTGTGGGAGTAACACAGGAGAGTCAGGCAGAACCCCTGGGGGTAAACTAGTATAGATTATGCAATTTGAGGGCCTCTCCATGGGTTATGGTTTGACCTATGTATTTGGCCACTTTGGGAACAAGTCAAAGAATGACTTTGTATGATGATCTCTCATCTTAAACTTGATCTCCTAAGTCTTTGCAAGGTAATTATTAAATCCTCAGTCTTAGTCTAGCTAGCTTCCATAACCACTGCTTTCTTATTTTTCTGCACTGTCTGCTTTATGGTCCCTGTTCTCTTGTTAGTCTTCCTTATCTCTTGGAGAAAGAGATTAATCTTGGATAACTCTGATTCTGATGGAATGAACCATAACTTACAGCATGGGCCCTGATGCATGCCAGGCAACCAGTTAGAACAATATCATTTGGTTTAGTGGGCTTGGAGTGAAGTCTAGGAATTTTCATTTTTAAAAAGCATCACAATGTGATGCTAAAATGTAGCCAGGTTTGGCATCAGGGGTGAAATTTAATGGCCAACTTTAAAACCAGATTGTATTAGCTTTCTGTTTCTATAACAAAATACTTATGATAATTAACTTATAAAAGAGAGGATTATTTTGGCTTGTGGTTTGGGAAGTTTCAGTGCACATGAAGTCGGCTCCATTGTCCCTGGTCCTGTGGTAAGGCAGCATATATGTCATAGCATTGTGGATACACTGAAACAAAGCCATTTGAAAGTGAAAAAGAAGAAGGAGGATACCAGGCCCATATCCCCTTCAAGGACTCACCCTCAGTGATCTATAGTCTCCCCTTAAGCCTCACCTCTTAAGGTTTCCATCAGCTCCTGATCATGCTGGGCTAGGAGCTAACCCTCTAATACATGGACCTTTGGAGAACATTTCAGATCCAAGTATAGCCTAGGTCGTTCAGACTAACCAAACCAATCCCTTAGCTCTGTCTCTTCCTTGCCTCATGCTACCACCACCCACTTCAGACAGGGCTGATTCCAGCTCATTCCCCAGGATACCTCCTGCTTCCCCCTGGTTTCCCTGTCTGTATCCTGTTACTTCCTTCTCCTTCATCTGCCCTTTCTTACTTCATTGATTAACTTTGTTTATCTCTGAAGTGTATTCCTTAGAATGATAGTCTTGAGTTAGTTCCTGGGTAGTCAGACACACCTTAAAAAAAACCCATCCCCCCATATGATTTTATATTTTTATATTATATATATTAGTTACACCTCTGAAAGATTTGTTATGTGCACTCTGGTAGTAAAGACTCTGAGAAAACTTGTAATAAAAAGATGTGTGAACTTTGTCACATTAGGGTTTTTCGACATTTGATCATGGATATCTGCAGGAACTTTCTTTCCTTTTTAAGCAAGACAGCTTTGGAAATCCTGAAGAACTTTGAGAAATGTCTCTAGGTCAATCTTTTTCAGTGAATTATCTATAACATAGTGACTGCCCTCTTTCTTCTTCAAGCTCCTGTCTATAATTTAGCCCCACACAGTACAGTGACCTTATCTGATGGTTCCAGAGTCTAATGTCTGTAGATCGCAAGTTCTGTGACGACAAGATGCTACAATCCAGCATTTCTCATCACTCTTAGGTTATGTGCAGTTTTGAGCATCTGTAGGGTTTCCAAGTGGGTTCTTAAGATTTTTGCTCTGTGCTCTTAGCTGCATACCTAAGCCTCTCTGGACTTCATGGTGGCAAACTGTACACTCACATGTATTCATCTTATATATTTCAGCAGCGAAACATAACAAATTTGTCCAACCACTACACAATGAGCCTAGTATGTTTGGTATGCAGGAGTTTATTATTTCTAGTTCTAAAGAAGACTGTGTGTGAAAGCTGGGAGAGTCTGATGACCTTGATCCAGTAGCCTCGTTGACCTGGTTTTGCAGAGTGTGGAAAAAACCTTCCTATCTCTCTCAGGTATAGCATGTACTCTTCAAAGTTTTCTCACACACCTAAAGCTTGTCCCTTTTGAGGGAAGAGAAAGGGGGCAAACTTGATACAATGCCTTGCCTAAGGCTGTGCGTGGTACTTCTGATCAGCATCCATGTTTCATTGCGATATAAGAAAGGAATGTGTGGTATGAAGTTAGATTTATGCCAGTATTTGCTTTGAGACTTTATTAAAACAGGTATTTTCTGATGGTTTCTCTTAAGAACAGAGGGGGCAATGTGTGCCTAACTCATATTGCTTTTAGAATTAGAACATACATATTCATGTTTTCAGAACTTAGAAGAAGATGGAAGGATACACACTTGACTGTTGAAGTATTTCTTTTTAAAAATTTTCTTAAGTGTATGAGTGTTTTGACTGCATGTATGTAAGTGTAACCATGTCATGAAATGTCCAGGTGTTGGATCCCTTCAAACTGTAGTCATGGACAGCTTTTAACTGCCATAGGTGTGCTGAGAACCAAACTTGGGTCCTATGTAAGAACAGCCAGTGTTCTTAAACATTGAGCCATCTCTCCAGCACTCCTTGGACTATCTCAAAGTACTACTGCTACTACTACTACTACTACTACTACTACTACTACTACTACTACTACTATTGTTAGGGAGGCATGAGGCTATTAGATTTTTCTTTATGTACATCTGCATTGTTTGACTTTGAAAAAAATGCGTATAAATTTTTCCTTTTATACTTTTTTTGAATTTGAAATGTAAATAAAGGCAATCCCAAATAAAAAGTAGCTAGTACATTATAGACAGTGCTTTTATACCTGCTAACTTAATAAAACTTAGAGATAAAAACGCATGTGCCAGTCTGGAGCGATGACTCAGAGGTTAAGAGCACTGGCTCCTCTTGCAGAGGACCTGGATTTGATTTTCAGCACCCACATGGTGGCTAACAACCTTCTGTAACTCCAGTTTCAGAAGATCCAGTGCCCCCTTCTTACTTCTGTGGGCACTGTACAACATGAGTATGCTCACATACATACAGGCAATACACTCAATACACATAAAATAAAAATAATAAATAAAAATGCATATGGCATAATCCTAAACATCTTTTGGGACCTGTGAAGGAGGTCAGAGTATATTGAATATTTCTTCCTTGTCAGAATATCCTTTTGTTTTGTTGGAGGTTAGGCTGGAAGGGCATAGTTTTGTGTGAGACCCATTCCCTTGCTAACTGGAACCCTAGAATCAAACTGTCTTTCCCACTCTGTCTGGGGAAACCTTATAGGGTCATGTCTCTTCGGAACACTTGCCTTGTGTGGAGAACTCTGTCCCTTTGTGGCTAATGTTAGTCCCCAGAGGAAAGTAAGAACAGTTTCCTGAGTCATGCATCCACTTTGTTTTGGTTATTCTTCAGAGAAAGGGTAAGTATATCCTGACACCCAGTTTATTTCTTAAAAGATGAGGAGCTAGGAAATGATGTTCCCACCATTTTTTGTATATAGCTAGGGAATATTTTTTGCTGTTATTGCTTGATATGCATTGTTTAAAAATTCATTATTCTACCAAAGTTGACCCCATGTTGGCAAATCCTTTGGTCTTTGATTTTTTTTTTTTTTTTTTTTTTTTGGTCTTTTCGAGACAGGGTCTCCCTGTGGTCCCAACTGTCCTGGAGCTCACAGAGATCTGCCGGGCTCTGCCTCCCAAGTGTTGGGTTTAAAGACATGTGCCACCGTGCCCGGCTTTGGTCTTTTATTTCTTATCCCTAATTTCTACCCTTAAACTTCATTGTATATATATTTTTATGTAACCTGCTTCAAGAAATTGCCTCTCTTTGGAATAATAAAAATATTCTTAAAAAATTGTTCTGTGTTGTATAATGATGATAATCACAATACAAACAGACTGAACTGGTATTCTCTCTCTCTCTTTGTGTGTGTGTGTGTGTTGCACATGCATGTGTGCTGGTTCTCACTAATCCTTGGAGTTACCTTGTAGGGTGTACAGTACTCTCTTGCTTAAATGTAACACTAATCTGTTAAATAGCCAAGGTTCCATCCTTGGGCTGGCTGTGGAGGGAAACTCAAAGTGTTTTCCATAGCATTTGAGACTCATTTGCTTTTGAAGGGGACATAAGAGTCCCTTTTGTATATTAGGCTTTTTTTTTTTTTTTTTGGATTGATTTAAGGAAACTTTGCCAGGCAGGGGTATTTAAGTGCTCAGAACTGTAAATAATGGAAAAAATTGAGACTCAAAGTTGCAAGTTGCGAAAATTTTACTTATAAATGATCTAAATTGGCTTTCAACTCTATCTCAATTTTGTATTCACCAGGATGAAGGACCAGACTTGTATAAAATAGGTTTGTACTGTAAAAGGCTTTATTGAGAAGTATAAAAAGTGCTCCTTCTGGTACCAGCTAGATGCTTAGCAGCTAAGGGATCTTGCTGTCACCCCTGAAAAGCTTAGTTAGACCCCCATATCCCACATGGCAGAAGGCGAGAACTGACTTTCACCAACTGTTCTCCGACACCCACATGAGCACTGTGGTACACGTACCTATGCACATGGACATGGACAAAAAATACATAAATGGGAAAAACGTTACTTCTGTTTTCTCTTGCAGCTTTGAAAATTTCCCACTTCTGGGGAAGTTTTGACATTTTAATCATTTTCTACTGTTTTATTGTAAAATGTGCTTGAGGTATTTAAGAAGTACTTAGTCTGAGATCAGAGCCTTTACTAAAGCAGTGAGTTGAAAGAGAACAAGGGAGGTGAAGAGGGACTGCCCTAAAGCTGCAGTCCATCCAGGGAAGGACTACTATGTTTGCCAGAGAAGTCTGAGTACTGTAAGATGCCAGCAGCAGTCCTTGGGAGCTCAAGGGAAAAGAAACAATGCAAAGTGATAAGAGATACATTTTTGGGGCTGGAGAGATGGCTCAGCAGTTAAGAACATTGACTGTTCTTGCAGAAGACCCAGGTTCGAATCCCAGCACCTACATGGCAGCTAACAACTGTCCTTAACTCCAGGTGCCAAGTACTTCCTAAATACCTCCTCCGCGGGTATTGCACAACACGGGTGCACTTGCAGGCAGTACACCCAGACACATAAAATAAAAATAACAAATAAAATATTATTAAAAAAGAGATACATTCTTTAATAAATTTAGAGAGAGAGAGAGAAAGAGAGAGATATGCTTGTGTGTGTGCATGCATGTGGAGGTCAGAGGACTATTTGGGGTGTCATTTTTTTTTTTTTTTGAGACAGGGTCTCTTACTGGCCTGGAACTACATGGCTGGCTTTACCTCCCTAACCCTCAAATTACAATTACAGCCTTTTTTTTTTTTTTTTAAGTGGGTCCTGGGAATTGAACTCAGATCTTCATGCTTGTAAGGCAGGTGCTTTAGCCACAAACCATCTTTCCACCCCCAAATTTAGCTCACTTTTCCAAAGCACTTTAGTGCCAGGTACTAAATATATCACAAGTATTAGCTGTTTCAGATAATTCTGTTGGCCTTAAGCTTATTTTAGAATCACATAGAGCTAAAGTGAAGTGGCCACGATTACAGAGCTACTTAGTGGTGGTGCTAGCATACAAATGCAAGCTCTTGACTCTTGTACTGCGCAATATTAGCCTCTTCCTTCTTTCTTCCTCTAGCTTTTCCATGTTTCCACTGACTTTCAGTACCCTAGTGTCCAACGAGTTACTAATCCATTCTTGGAGACTACCGGATATGACTTAAAACCTTTCTTTATAATGCATGATTCTGGATTATAAAGCAATTGCTCTCTACATAGTCTGTTGTATACTAATATTACACCCTTGTTGAATGTCTTGAATTTTATTATTGTATTATGGTTATATATTTAGGGATTAAAGATATGAAATAAATCTGTGACATTCTTTTTTTAGTTTTTTTTTTTTTTTACTTTATGTATATGAGTGTTTTGCATGCATCTAAGTGCACTACATGTGTCCAGTGTCCATGGAGGTCAAAAGAGGGCATTGGATGCCCTGGAACTGGAGTTACGGGTAGTTGTTAGCGAATATGTGGGTGGTGGTGTTGTGGGTGGTGGTGGGAACCACACCTGGGTCCTCAGCAAGATCAGCCAGTGTTCTTCCACTGAGCAATCTCTCCAGCCTCGTGTGCCTTATTCTTAATGGTCCCGGAGATTAATATTGACAAAAATAAACTATTTGATGGAGAGATGGCCGTTAGATAAAATTGGGAATCATTTCTTTTATCCCTACAATATTTCTATAGTTTTTAAAATGTTTTAGAGGAAGATGTTGGATAGAAAACGATACTTACATGTGGTGGTGCATATTTTAATATTTTCTGGTCTTTTTCATCAGATCAACTCCATGAATTAAGTGGCATTATTGTTCCTATTTTAGAACAGGATGCTGGGGCAAAAGAACCTTAAGGACTTTACCCAATATCATACAGCCAGTGACAGCAGGAGGCAGGATTTGAACCCTGATATTAATATTTCTGCTTCCAAAATGTCCTGCATGTGAGCTAGGCTGAAACACTTAGAAATTGATCTTTTATGTCATTTTCTCACAAACTATTTTACATGATTAACCTAGAAGCAGGGATTGCCTCTTCTATAATGAGCAGTTAGTTTGCTGTATGTCTTCAAGGCCAGACAGTAGGCTCTGTGGGGTATTATGTCCATCTTCTGACCACTGTCTCCAGGGATTGCCTGGCTAATGGTTAGTATTCTATAAGTGTCAGGTGAATGACTAATAAAATCAACAAAGCTTTGATTATGTCTGCCTTGTCTGCTCATCTTATCGCACTTTTGTTATCCCATGTATAGATGTCATTTTTTAAGAGAACCAGTGGAGAGGCATAAGTAGTTATGAAAGACTCAGCTTCATTACTGTTAAGTACAGCTTAATCAACTTTGACATCCAAAGAAGAACCCTTTCAATTAATGGAGACATTAATTAAAATCATGCCCCTTCTAAAATGACCACTCAGTTTAGAAACTCGAAGATGTAGAACATTTGGGCTTTCCACCAGCACACAGAGATTTTGGCTAGAATGTATGTGGTACTCAGAATGCCATCCTCTCAGATCTTTATTTGAGCAGTAAACACATTTTAAAAACACATCGTGTTGTCTCTAAAAATAAACGATATTTCAAAAGCAAAACCAGTGCCCAAGTAGTTGGCACATCTGGTAGTCAGAAAAGCTGTATGGTTTGTTTTTAGGGAAGAACAAGCCAGGGAACATTCAAACTTGGCCAGTTGCAAACTTCTATCTGTGATGACACCTGTTTTGTTTTTTTTGTTTTTGTTTTTTTTAAATTGGCTCTAGGCTCAAAGAAGAAAGAACAGTGGAAATGGGCAAAGCATTAAACAGAACCATTTACTATCTTGTGTAAGGAATCATGAAGAACTGTTTTCTTCTTCAATAAAGTAGAATAAAAAAGCAAAGAGAGGCATTTGGCACCCACTGTACCTACTGTGTGCTAGACAATGTGCTGAGTCTTTTATGGGTGTTGTTAATGCTAAACATAAAGGTACCTATGAGGTGGTGTTAGTTTTCCTTCTGTCTGGTAGATGATAAGAGAGAACTACTGCTCATATATATTCAATAATTTGCCTGGGTTGCACCGAGAGCTGATGACAGACTGGCTGCCTGCAGAACCCATACTCCAAAGCTCTACACCATTCTGAGTAGCCTGAAGCTGATCATATGACTGGTATTCTGACAAAGAATTAGACATTGATGCTTTGTGCAAGTGGCTCTTGGTCAAACTGTTGTTTACTTCCCTTTGTGAGGTAGAGGATGCCATTTTCCAGATAATTCTTATAGCTGCATAAAACTGCATGTTTCCAGGGCAGGGAGTTGTGGCGCACGCCTTTAATCCCAGCACTCGTGAGGCAGAGGCAGGCAGATCTCTGTGAGTTCAAGGCCAGCCTGGTCTACATGGTGAGTTCCAGGACAGCTGGGGCTACAGGGAGATCAAAAGTCCAAAAAAAAAAAAAAAAAAAAAAAAAAAAGAGAGAAAGAAAGACCTGTTTCCAAGAAATCCACTCTTCATTATCAGAAGCTGTCACTCCTCTGTGATTAGAGGATGTTAAAGTTGACCAGTAGATTTGGCGTAGGGGGGTGAAATAGTGAAAAATGATGACGATACTGGGGAGAGAAGGACTGATGTGTCTTTATTACAGAACAAGAAAAAGATGTGACTGTCTAAGGTAGAGGGTTCCGTGGGCAGTTTTGGTTAGTGTAAAACTCTGGACCAGGAAAATGAGTGAATAATTACCACCCCCACCAGTTTCATCTTCCATTCAACTTGCTCAGTTACATTGTAGAGATGCATCAAAAGATTGACTCAGTGTGGATTTATGATTATGGTACTCTGTTTCACAAAAAGACAGGAAGGCTTCTGTGGAAATAGTTGAACAGTATTTAATATTCACTGTAACTGTATTTTATTTGGATTCATTCATTCGCAATTTAACCAGATAAGTTTTACTGTGTACTGTATAATAGACCCTCAGCTGGGTCCTAAGGAAGCAGAGATACCCCCTACAGGGGCTTAATCTAAAAAGCATTAAAGTACAAAAAAATAGGACAGTGGGACATAAAAAGTTCATTCCCTGAGGTGTTCTAGGTGTCATGGGAGATCACAGGGGAATGAAAGGCTAAATCACTCAGATCCAGCCCTGTGACGGTGACGGTGGGGGAGGGGAGATGGGTAAAGGTCTTCGGGTTGAAACCTTAAAGATGCAGAAGTGCTCACTAGATAGGGAAGTTAGGATCAGAGCACTCTAGGGAGAGGAAGGAACATGAAGAAGACTTAAAGTAAGTTTCAGTCATCATAGTTGGCATTTATCAATTCTCAGGCATACACATTTTCATCACATCTGTGAAATACAGATACCACACACAAGCTTAATTAACTATGACGTTTTTACTGATACACAAATAATGATACGCTTTATGTAGACTTTTAGATTGGATAAAATCTATATTAATATGCTTACCAAGTAATATTTCTTTTTTTTTTTTTTGACATTTTGAGACAGGGTCTCCCTGTTGTAGTCCTAGCTGTCCTGGAACTCACTATGTAGACCAGGCTGGCCTCACAAAGATCTGCCTGCCTCTGCCTCCCAAGTGCTGAGATTAAAGGCATGCGCCACCACACCCAGCTCCAAATAATATTTCTTACTGTTACAGTGACTAATGCCTTTATTTTACAGACAGATAAATGTTAGTAGTTTTATTGAAGAGAAAATAGACATAAAATGACAAAGCTGGGTGTGGTGGACATGCCTTTAATCCCAGCACTCGGGAGGCAGAGGCAGGCAGATCTCTGAGTTCAAGGCCAACCTGGTTTACACAGTGAGTCCCAGGACAGCTGGAGCTACAGGGAGACCCTGTCCCAAATAGACCAAAAAAAAGAGACAATGCCTTATAGAGTAGATGGCATTCTCTTTGACAGAATACTTGACACCTAATCTTGCTTTTAATAGCAATATCTGGTAGTAATGGAACCTGGGGAGGTAACTCAGGTATGTTATATCCTAGGTTAGGCTACAAACATCACATTGCCTTTTCCTGGGTAAAAGGTAACTTGAAGTGCAAATGGCTTAGAATTGGCAAAGATGCTCAATTTACAATATATTCTATAAAACTCTACCCAGCACTTTTGATGTCAAGACAAAGCCCTTATGGTCCAATGCCTTATAAGTTATGAAAATGGAGTATCAGCTACTGTTCGTTGAAGACACAAGAAGATGGATTAGGTTTCTGCTGTAGGAGGAGGGGAGAGGTGAAGTTGTAGTTTGCCAATCTGAAAAAAAATGATCTAAGAAAATTTTTGGAACTCATAATCTTGGAAAACATTCAAGAAAGAAAGTAAGCACCCAGAATCCACAGGAAAGCATGAGGGTGCTGTGGAAGTACATCCTAGGGTGTGAATTTCTGCTGACATTAGTTCCCTGTGTGACCTTAGGAAGGCCATTTGAACTGAGATTTAGCTTCTTGGAGCTGGGGTAGAGCAAACTCCTGGCAGTTAACAGTGCTGTGACTTGACCGTGTTTGAGGTGTGCCTCTGCTGATGGGAGCCTGGCAGCTCATGGGCCTACTTTGTCTTTGTCTTGAGGGGCTCTTAGAAGAAAATGCGACAAAAATGATGGCAAATAAAGGGGTTCTTTGGCAGTTGATTTAATTTTGGAAAAAAGCAAAATATGAAATTTTGCTTCCTAGGGCAAAAGAAAGTTACAGTGATACTTTCCACCTACTTTGACCCCAAATAAGTCCATAACAAAGATGGGGAATAGAGCAAGAAATTAATTTTCATTTGTTAGAGGTGGGGAGAGAGCATACAGCTACTGGGACTTGATCAGATCATTGGCAAAGATGTTTGAAAAACTACTTCCATGTGAAAGGAATGTCTCAAATGATTCAACTCTTGCTATTATTTTTGATAAATGAGTCATGGCAATGTTTGCTCTTTTCCATAACGACAAAGATTCTTGTGGGTTCTTTGCTTTTTTTCTTTTCTTTGTCCTTTGGGTACATACCAGATTTTTCTACATTGGAATATTATAAGTAATGAAAACCAAAAAAATTATGTCAAATTTAATTACCTTTCCAAATGAGTATCTTGTGGCTTTCTTAGCTTGAATTTTAAAGAAAAGAAATACTAAACAAAACACAGAAACAAGTCGATATATGTCCGATGACAATTTACTGGGAATGAAGAGGTAAAATCAAGGTTGAAGGGATGTAGCCTGACTGTAATAGCCTTTAAAAGAAAGTATTTGGAAGTCCAGATTTGGAATGAAATAAATCAGGTAAATGGGTTTTCCCTTCAGCAGTGTTGACTTTGCTGGGTGATTCAAAATAGCTACTCTAGAAAAAAACTGATTTGATATAAGTAATTCTATCCACAAATCACCTTAACCTTTCAGCTAAAAATATTATAAAATATGATTCTCTCTGTAATTCTCAAATATAATTCTTATTTTTGTAAAGGAGTAAAATTTAACCACATTTGGTGTGAGTGATTATGAAAAGGTTTCTATTGTAGTCTTTTCATTGGAATTAGTGGAAGCTTTTGTTATCCCAATACTAAAAAGACAGACAAGGACAACCTGGGCTACATGATACCCTGTTATGGACTGCTTCTAAAGATGAGTCCTGATATAAGTGTGCACATATGTGTATGTACTGATTGCATATATAAGGGACATGAAAGCTAACCTGATTCATTTGTTTTTAGGGGCTCTTGGCTTTGGGCCTCAGTGCAAGTCCATTGGAAAAGGCAGCTGCAACAATCTAGTGGTCACCAGCAGTCCCATGATGGTTCAGCGACTGGGACCCATTTCACCTCCAGCAAGCCAGGTCTCCACAGCATGCAAGCAGATCAGTCCTAGCTTACCGAGGGCAGTGAATGCAGCCAACCTGAATAGACCTCCTTCTGATACCAGGTCTCAACTTACTTTTTTTCCCTCCTCTTTATGGTATAATCACACCGTACAAGTGGTTTCCTGTCTCCTCCCAAACATGAATGTGTACAGACACAGACACAGACACAGACACAGACACAGACACAGACACAGACACAGACACACACACACACACACACACACACACACTCGCTCTCTCTCATAGATGCAACTCTTTCAGTTTTAAGTTTGTAGGAGAATGTGTCTAAAAACTGAGTATATGCTATGATATCTGCTAAATCAGGAGGAGTTGTTTAATGCTGTCTTGTAGTGTGAGATTTGGGGGTCTCAGAGACTGAAGCCCAGTCTGTAAATTTGTCACTTCCTGTCAAAGCAAGTCATGCTGTGGCCAGCTGAGATGTTCTCTGCTCACCTAGTATCCCTGCTAGGTTTCTAAGGTGTGTGTTGCAGAGTCTCTGAATTGCTTTACAAGCTGTTTGTCAGCCCATCCATCCTCCCACCCACCCATCAATTCGAACATGAAATTAAGTACCTAGTGTGTACAAAGCACAATAATTTAAGGAAGTAGTAGAGAGAATAAGATAGAAACCATGAATTATGATGTATATGGGGAGTCATATTTTCCTGGTTACATGTCCCTTTAATGAAATATTTGATTAGGTGGCAGAGTAAGTAAAGTTCAATAATGCCATATGTCTGTCTCCATTCAGAAGAGTTAAACAGAAAAGAGAAACCGCTCCCCTCCAGACAAAGTTTTATTTGTCTCAAGGTTGATATGGGGGGGGGGTGAATAAAAGAGAAATACAGTGTAGTGGTTATGGCCTATTTCTTTTGAAATTAATTATTTCATCTTTTAGAAGTTACACTTCTTGAAAAGCACAGCGCAAAACTTTTCTTGTGAGTCTGGTTCTGCTGTTATGGATTTTGCCTGGGTCTCTGCTTGCGTTTTTTTTTCCCTCCCTGCAGCCTATAGCCTGCTAAGGTGCCTCATGCTTCTGAAACCAGGTTTTTCTTTCCTTTCCTTCCTTCTGCTCATCTTTTTCTGCTCTTAGATTCCTGCACAATCTTCCTAGCCTCCAACTGAGACTCAGAAATCATAGTTCCTGGATCATTTATTTATGCCAATTTTTTATGCGGTGGAAACTTATTTTCCACCTGAGACTTTAGTGATGGGAAGCTACTGTCACTTTCCCATTGATGATTATGCCTTAAGGGACTCCTCAGCCTCACTGAGCACTGCATGTAAAATTAACTGTGCTCATGGGTGGGTGTCACTGGAAGCCTTCAGTTTCCTGTCTGTGGCAAGTCCAGCCCATGCCTGGAAGGCAGTCATAATTAATGGAGAAATTGATGGTAGGCAGAACCCAGGCTGCTCAAGCCAGGTGCCTTACGCAGTCCCTTTCATAGGGCAGCCAGAGGGGTCATTATCTCAGTGTTTCCTGGCATATCTGATTCCTTAGCATAATATTATATCCTTAAAAGACAGCTTCTTGACGATGCACTGACAAGTGGTTTTGACTGTGTATTCTGTGAGCCCTTCTTGGGGAATATGTGTAAATTTTGGGGGGTGGGGTAGGATGAGCACAGAAACAGGAGTTGAGAAATAGATTGGTGAAATGCAGGATGGAACCCACTTTTAGCAATTTGGAAAGGTCGCTTATTAACTGTGATCTTTAAATTGGCTTGTGTGTTACATCAGGGAGAGAAAGGATAAGAGGCAACAGTTCAACCTGAAGGCATTTTACAGTCTAGCACTAACAAGAAGATGGTATAGGAATCATCTGAGTGCTTCATGTATCAGTCTTGTGGGAGCAGATGGGAGCCAGAGAAGTCATGAACTGTTCAACCTGCAAGATGTTTGCCTTATGAAAAGCTGCAAAATTTATTGTTCTTTTCCCTCCCTGATTGCCTGTGTAATTCCAATTTATTGTAGAAAATTTGGGAAATATGGAAAAGTATCAGGTAATAAATGGTGATCTTCTTGCGTCTCATCACTTTGAGTTTACTAGGAGTGAAAGTTTGATAAACACTGTTCCAGTTGCATTCAACTGCATGCCTTATAGGCACCGTCTTTCCTTGCTATCACATTGACCTCATAATAGGCACAGTTTTATAACCTTTCCCTATATATAACATAAGCTCTTGTAAGAAAAGTCTTAATTTCCATATCATTGTTTCTGCCTCAAATTCCATTTTACAAAGAAAAAAGTAAAACTAATTCTTATTAGTCTTTTATTACTGAGTATTTACTTCTTTCTCGTATTTTAGCATTACAAATAATACCTTACTAGATTGATCCTGTAAATCTTTTTGTTACTTTTTTATTTTATCTCATTTAGTTTTTTTTTTTTTGTTGTTGTTGTTACTTTTTGAGACAGTGTCTCATTATGCAGCCCTTGCTGGCCTGAACTCACTATATAAACCAAGCTGGCCTTGAAATCACAAGACATCCATCTACCTCTGCTCCTGAGTCCCGTGGTTGAAGGCTTGAACCTCACACCCAGTCTGACCCTGTAAATCTTTTATTATATACCTCTTGTGATTAGAACAATTTTTTAGAAGTTAAAATTTGCTGGATTAAAAGGGATGCGTAGTTTTGATGCTTTTAATACGTATTTTCAAATTGCATTGCAAAGAAGATACACCCATGTGTTAAATACCGATAATCCCTGATAGTGCTTTTCTTTCTGAGACTTTATTCTGTTTTTAGATCAGGTTGGCCTCAATCTCACCAAGATCCACCTGCCTCTGCCTCCTCAGTGCTCAGATTAAAGGCGTGCACCAGGACTGGAGAGATGGCTCAGTGGTTAAGAGCACTGGCTGTTCTTGCAGAGGATCCATGTTACAATTCCCAGCAGCCACACATGGCAGCTAACAACCATCTATAACTCTGGTTCCAGGGGATCTGATGTCCTCTTCTGACCACTGTAGGCACTGCATGACATGGGTTGCACCCACCTACATGCAGGCAATGCACTCATACACATAAAATAAAATTAATAAAAAGATTTAAAGCCATGTACCACAGTACCCAGCATTGTTTTATGATCTTAATTCATATTTATTCATTACCCATAATGTTGAATAGATTTTCAGAGATTTGATGGCTACATTTTTTTTTCTTTTGACTTCACTTGAATATGTTTTTCTTCTGGGGTATTTCTCTGAGAAAACACGTTCATTCCTTAGTTTTGTTGTACTCTGTTTAATCCAATAATGATCATTGTTCCCCAGTTCTGTATACTTGCTTTGATTAATTCCCAGTCATTTATGATTAGCCTACCATGATGACAGGTAAAAAGTCAACTGTGTTGAAGATTCAGGAGCCCCTTTCAATGTAGGGACTGTTCATACTCTGCTGCAAAGACCATTGCATATATATCCCTCAAACAACAAGTACCGAAACATCAGCCTCATACAGTGGTTTAATATTTCAGACTTGCAGAAGTTAATCAATAGAACAGATGGGATGCTGCTTGTGTGGGCTTTGTAGATATTTAACTTGCCTAGTGTTTCTACATTCATTGTGAACTTGAGCTTATAATTCAGTGCTCAGTGTTCCTAGCAGGTATCATCCTTGTTGAAGATGTGATAGACTCAAAGCATATAAAACCTAATTGATTTTTCCCAGTGTCATTTTCTTAGCTTGTCATTCACAAAGGTCAGTCATCATCTAGATCATTCTAGATCCAAAATGGCTCTGCAATTGTCTTTTTATTTTTTAAACTTGAAATTGTTGGTGATAATTGCCTTTTTGTTTGCAGTATGGTCACAAAGATCAAAGAAACCCCAGAGGGTTGAAGGCGGGCTCTAGGCTTGTGAATGAGAACATTTTATGCAGCTGTTTAGTGTTCAGATGCAGTGCTAATTTCTTTGGGAGATTTATTGAGCTACATTGATAAGAAATTCCAGGTAGATTAGCACTGTTCTTTTTTTTCCCCCTAGGCTCTGTGGATTTATGCTATATATATACCATATATCACATTATATATTACATATGTTTTACATATAGACATACTTTTGCCTCATGAACATCAGTGTGAGGAATTCCATATGATCTTTTAGTTAGAACTTCTTTTAAGCTTGGCATTGAACAGAAACCTCAACTTGGTCATCATAACTCTTACGGCTCAAGGTGAGCACATTCTTGCTGATGGTTTCTGAGTTTTTCACATTGCTTTTATTTTGTTTGAGATCTGCCTTCTTGCCTTTCACGTATAGTTCTAAATAAACCAGTCATCAGAAATAATGTCGTTAAGATCAGCTGAACATACGGAAAAGGAGATTGCTCTGGGTTTGCTGACACAGCTTCCTGAGTTCTTTGTCACTTTTCCACAGGCCTCGTGTGTGTAGCAGCAGGGGTTACAGGCTAGAATCCTTGGCAACCTTCACACTCCTTCAACATACTGCTGCAGAAAAAACCCATAACGTTTGCTTTGCAGCCTTAGCTTGTATGAAGTTAAGCCTGTTTTCCTAGGTCTTTCAATCAAGTAGAGCATTGTGGGCCACATGTGGGCCACATTGTGAGGGCAATGGAATAAATGTAAGGCTTCTGCCATCATGTTTGCACTTCTACTCTGCTAAGGACTTCTCATCTCCCCTTTGCTGTGACCAGGAGGATTTCCCCAAATCTCTAGTTATTTTCTTCATAGACTAAAAGTTACTTAAATCTAGTTTACTTACCTCAAACTCTATCAAATAAATTAATATATAAAAATCCCTTATAAGCTATCAGTGATGATTAGTTATTACTATAATTATTGTTTAAATCTTATTTATTTTTCTTTGAGATAGTATCTTGCTATATAATGAGTTGACCTTGAATTTATGATCATCCAGCTTGAAGCTTCTGAATGCTAGGATGGGATTGCAGGCTTCCCTCACCATGCTGGGCTCTGCTTTATTTGCTTCATTGATCAGCAAGTCTTTGAGTACTTAGTTTGTATTTAATACTCTGCTGGGTTCTGGGGAGATAAAAACTATCCCTTCAGTTGAAAGGCCTTGCCAGTTGTTGAGAAAGATAGATACCCACGGATACTTCAGAGTGTGGTGCAAATAGTAGAACTTCTTTGGAGAGAGGACCTTTACAGAGACAGAAAGATTTCATGGAGTAGAATTTTGAATGATTCAAAGGCCTGGTAACTGCATGGATGTCAGGTGATAGCCATTTATTGGAAGTTTTGTCCTTATTTGATGTTTGAGATGACAGGGGAGGGAGCAGCATAATTTAATTCCCTGTTCATACCATGGCTTTAATGACAAAATATAGAATTTGCTTTCTAAAGAAAATATTTGACAACTGCCTTGGAAAACCGAGGTGCTGAAGAAGTTAAACAACATATTTGCACAGAGTTATGCTGTGATTTTAATTAAACCATATTAGGCAGAACTTAAGAGAAAGGAGAATTCTCTCTCAATATTGGAACAGTGAGCGTGCTTCTCTACGCTGCCCTCAAACCAAACAATACAATTTCACCAGTAACATTTATACAGATAAATGAGCTACTTTGTTAGTCACTGCTTAAAAGTTTGAAATGTTCTAAGATGGCCGGCACCTGAGAGCGGGCATCCATCCAACCGCAGAGCTTTGACGCTCTATTCCATAGTTTCCTGACTGCAGGGTGAAAAGCAGAGTCATTCGTCTCTGCTTTCTATATGACATAACCACTGATGTAGCTTGTGTCCAAAAGCAATTCCCACTTCTCACAAGGCTTGGGATCAAATACACTTGACATCCACCAACAGGAGCTTTCTGTTGAGCTCCGCAGGAAGAATCCCCTCCCATGTTGTAAGCATGCTAGGAAAGCAACTGAAGAGTGTCCATGGAGAATTAAAAGACAGATGGTTCAGAAACCACTTCGGGGCTGCAGAAGGACTTCAGCCCAAATGTAAGGATGTGAAGCAAGAAACAAATCTAATACAAGGGCATTGACACAAATTCCTGCTGTGTTTGTCGTTGGTAAACATTACCGCACCTGATGGCACCTTCACATGCAACACCTTAAACTGTGCTTTTCAGAGCTGAGGGACATATTTTCTTGCCAATATCCCACGCTCAGAGGAAACAGTATTCTTGGTTTCTATTTTGTGAACTGGAGGAGGAGCAGGTAGAATGATGCTTCCCTTTTCCTTTGGTTTCTTCACAACAGGTTGATGTTTAACAACTGGACATAGTAAATGTATCCATTTAGGGAAGTTACACATTTTATATTTTTTGTGATTAATTTGTTTAAGTAAGAAAGGGCTCCTAGAATGCTAGTTGCAGGCACAAATAAGAAAGGTCTCTGTAGAAAGCTAGTTGCAGGTGCGTATCAATAAGCGAGGCTTTCTGCTATCTACTGCATCTGAGTCAAATCCGGTGTCTTTATGTGTGTACATCGACCCTATTTGGAATGAATGTTCTGTCCAAGGGACATAGCTTTTCTCTCCTATTGTTTTTAAGGCAATAATGTCCTTGTAAAGCAAAATGAAATTTCAAGGGTGTAGAAGTATATTTTGAACCATTTATTGTAAACAGTGTATTGTGACACATAAAGCATTCTTTTGTAAAGGGTAAGAACAGGAAGAGAATGATTATAAAAGTGAAGCACTGTGAGTGAGTGACCCCTTCTTAGCCTGAAACTGCTCTGATTCAAGGACAGCTGCTCACAGGAAACCCATCTAACATGGGCCGATGCAGGGCTCCAAATAGGACTTTGCCGTTTGTTACTCCTCTATAACGCTAGTCCATTTTATTCAAGGGTATATTTTTGTGCTAGAGATTGAACCCAGTGCTTCCTGGATGCTAAGTATACACTTTATCACTAAACTATACTCTGTACCCATGTATTTTACATTTTTATAAATTTACTAGCATCCTTTGATATGACTGTTTGTAGTGTAAATTGCTCTGTAAAAATCTTAATAATTCCCTAATATCAGTGAAGCTATATTGTGAATGTATTAGTAAGTTTCTTAGACTACCCTTTAGTTTTCAAGATTTACTTTAAAAATATCCAGTCAAGCATGAGTTTTGATGTTACTCAACAAAATAAATTTTCCCTAAAGGGTAGGACTGTTTAGCCTACACAGCATTGCTATACACAGTAGGTGCTTAGCAAATACTCTGATTTACCGTGACAGACATCTACAATTATTTTTCAAGTCCCTAATTGTTCCCCTCTAAATTAAAAAAAAAAAAGGTATTTTGAAGTGAAGTGAGGACTGTCATTAAAGTACTAGAATTATTTGTAACAACAGATCTTTTGTTTTATTATTTCACTAAGCATTAGCTTGTATTCTTTTTTGGTAAAATATTATTTAGTTGGAACTAGAAGCCTTGGATTTTATCATAGCCCAGGAATGCCTGTTTAGTGATGGGTGTAATTAGGGGAAGTACTTAAGGGATTGTCAGTGTAATATTCTCTTGGTTTTAAGCAATCCATACCCAGCTAAAATGGTATTTGTTTTTCTTCCCTCTGGCTGCTGTTCTAGGTCCCTTATTTCGCGAGAGTCGTTGGAATCCACGACTTTGAGTCTGACAGAGAGTCAGTCGGCTTTGAGCGTCAAGCAAGAGTGGTCCCAGAGCTACAGGGCTTTCCCTTCACTGTCTTCCAACCACGGCTCTCAGAATGGTGTGGATCTAGGAGACCTCCTTAGCCTTCCTCCTGCCACATCCATGGCCAGCAACAGTGCCTCCAACCCATTGCCGCCCTACCTATTTGGCATGGAAAATAGCCACTCTCCTTACCCTAGTCCCCGGCACTCAGCCACCAGGTCCCACTCGTCCCGGTCTAAGAAGAGAGCGTTATCCTTGTCCCCGCTGTCCGATGGCATTGGAATTGACTTCAATACCATCATACGCACCTCCCCCACATCCTTGGTTGCCTACATCAATGGATCAAGGGCCTCCCCAGCCAACATGTCCCCACAGCCAGAGGTCTATGGTCATTTTCTGGGTGTTCGTGGTAGCTGCATCCCCCAGCCATGCACGGTACCCAGTGGCCAGAAGGGCGTGTTGGTGGCCAGTGGTGGGCAGGTACTGCCAGCCTATGGCGAGGATGGCCCGCTGGAGTACGAGCGCATGCAGCAGCTGGAGCATGGTGGCTTGCAGCCTGGGCCTGTCAACAACATGGTAGTGCAGCATGGCCTGCCGGGCCGGGATGGGCAGCCAGCCAGTATACTTAAGACTGAGCGTGCAGAGGAGTTCCCAGGGGGTGCCTTGGACTTGCCTTCTGCCCCACCTCTCCCTTCTCTACCCCCACCTCAGGGGCCCCCACCACCCTACCATGTCCATCCACATCTTCACCACCCAGAGCTACTATCCCATGCTCAGCCACTGGCCCTGGCCCAGGCGGCCCTGGATGATGATGGGGAGATGGACGATGCAGGGGGCAAACACTGCTGTCGTTGGATAGACTGCAGTGCTTTGTATGACCAGCAGGAGGAACTAGTGCGGCACATCGAGAAGGTCCATATAGACCAGCGCAAGGGAGAAGACTTCACCTGCTTCTGGGCTGGCTGCCCTCGCAGGTACAAACCTTTCAACGCCCGCTATAAACTGCTGATCCACATGAGGGTCCACTCTGGGGAGAAGCCCAACAAGTGCACGGTGAGTTTCCGATGCCCCGGGGCCACTTCCCTTGTTGGCTCAGCTTGCTTTTCATGCTTGCAATTTACCAGACATGGCCAAGAGGTCAGGTAATGGTTTGTGGAACTTGGATGCCTGGTGGTGAAGGTATCCATGAGGTTGGATGCCTCTTCACCCTGGGGGAGGGGAAGGGTTCTTTGATGATTGGTGGCTGCTGGTTTGTCTTTGTTTCTAGGTTCTCTTCTGCAGAGGGCCCTGCCACCCATGTACAGGAGGCCAGTGGGCAGCACTGTTGGCAGTCTGGAACAATGTGGGTGGGACACAGACTTGGAGTTCTCTTAGCAGCTTGGATGTTCAGGAGCAGAGGGACCATGCATGGCACCATAAGCAAGCTTTAGCCCTTTTCCAAAGAAAATACTCATTTTCCTTTCCTCCAGAAATTTGGGTGAGAATTGGGGTCGGAGAGGAGTGGTTCTGATGTTTCAGAAAGGAACTCACCACTTACTTAGCAACTTGGCTCATGGAAACATCACTGCATGCACCCTCCAGTATACTACCTTCCAGGGTTGTGAGACTTGTTAATGATTTATAGTCAGCAAAGAAACAAGGAGTTACCACAGGAATGGAGTCTCATGGGATCTCACTAAATTTTGAGGACAGAGAGTTTTGTGGAAGGTACAAGGAGAGCTGAGGAGGCTGTATGTGCCTTTGGTGTTGAAGCAGATGAGTCTGCTTTTTCCTGCCTTCCTTTTTCCCGACAGTGATTCAGGAACTGTCACACCATTTCTTGGAGAAATTTACTGTTTTTGAATAATGCTGTTCTTAAATGATTTCACAACAGTTTCACACCTTACAGAAACCCTCAGGACTAATAAGCAGGACATCTCTCTTGGGATCAGAAGGATGGTTTTACATGATTGGAGACAACCCACTGAACTCTTGGAAAAAGAAGAGCATATCTTTTACATTAGTTTAGATGGACAGGAATATTTCTTCAGAGTTTGAATCTGAGAATTCTATATCGTCCCTTAATATTGAGAGTTTGAGAGATCAGTAATACCTGGAAAATATAAATAAAGTCGAAAAGGAACTTATTTTGTCTGTGATCTCCCAACCAGTCTTGGCTTTCTATAGTATGTTGTGATACAAAGAATCAGGACCATGCTTATGCTTGATTGAGATTGCCCAAGCTCTCTGATTCATGTAAAAGCACACCATACAGGTGATAGCTGGAATGCAAGAATTAGAAGCACTTTTCCACCATCCAGTAGGTATTTTTGAAAGAGTTTTAAGGATTTCTGGTGGAATAAAATTGTGTTTCTTGTCATTACGTTATGTCCCATGTTGTGATTTTTCTTACAGAAAACCTGAGCTGATACATTGTGAGAGTGCCAGGTTCTATGAGTGAAAAGAATAATTACATTCCAGGAAGCAAAACCTTACTCTGTTAGTAGGGTTCTGCATTAAAAATGCCAGAAAGAGACAAGCGATTGAAGGTAATTCCATTTACTCTGTTTGGAACACAGGAGCCCATTGCAAGCAGAAAAGACATTCAGACTCTGATGGAAAACAGTCCAACCTTTCAGTTCTGACTAATCCTGGCTGAAAATAGTTTATTGGATTTGGCTTTACTGAAATAAACATAAAGGCTTGAATTATCCAAAAATAGTTTTTTGAATTGCAAAATTAATTTTTATGCAATAGGGTTCCCCATTTCCCCCTCTGTTCCCAGATCTTTCAAAGACATATAACTTTCTAGAGTTGACTTTTGCTTAAGTGCATGATGATTATTAAAATGGGAAATAGCCAAGGGAAAGAATCAGCTGAGAGATGAGTGTTTGCAGGCCTCTGCATTGCTTTTCATTGTGCTGTTTGGGATGGGCATGTAAAGTAATTTGCTCTCTAATCTGCCCTCTTCTCAGTAATCGATGGAATCTTTGCAGAACTCAAATTACTAATTCAATAGCATATCAAAACTAGAACCACAAACTATTTACTTACATGCTATGATGCAAATAGCTTTAGACAAAACAAAGTTTCTTAGGAGCTGACTAATGCTGTAAATTTAGTGTTGGGAGTATATATTTTTAGCAGAAAGATACCCATTTTCATATAAACTTACATACTGTGAACCTTTTGTCTATGAAGATCGTTAGTTTGCTGCACGTCATCTGCTTAATTTGCAGGGTTGTAGTTGATTGGCATTAAATGGTTTTGCTGCAGGACTTTGGCAGACCTCAGGTTGTTGTCCATGGATAAGAAGATATTGTGTTTAAATAGGATGTGAACACCTGAAAAGTGCATTCTCCTGCTTTTGAAAGATGAATCTTTACGAACTCTTCGAATCTAGACACACAAAACTCTTAACACTGAAATATTTCACTGAGTTGAATCTGAAGGTAGTTCATTCAAACCTAAAATCCATGCCAAGAAAAATGACCACATTCCTCTTTCAGAGACATGATCTTTGGGCTGCTGGGATTGCTACACAAGCTTGGGGTGGTGAAAATTCTAAGGTCCAGCCCATTTTTGTTTCATGTATATTTAACTGCCATTACTTTTCTGTATATAATAGTTAGTCATCATTGTTCTCACTGTGCTTACTGAGCCAAGAAAGGGAATGGTGACTCCGTAGTGTTTGGTGACCATGACTACAAACTGCATGAAGAACCTCTGGAGGTTATGGGAAAAGGAGGGTGTGTCAAGACCAAGACAAACTTACAGCAAGACGCTGCTGTAGTATCCTCTCTGATGCCAACCAAGTTCCCTTTGTTGCATGGGAGAATTCATTTCCTCGATCTCTGATTGTGACTCCACAGACTTACCCAGAACCTGGGGTGCACATGACTCAGGATTCTTGGTGGCAAGACCAGGAGAGGACTGTGAATTAATTATTTGGTTCTTTTACTGGGGGACTAGGATGAGTTCTTCTCCCTTTCCTATCCAAATAACCCAGCCCTTCAGTAGACCTCATTCTGACTGCTTCTGTGGAAAGTCAAGCCAGCTTCTGTCCTTGCAGACCTGGCTGGGTAGAAGAGACCAGTGGCAAAGGCTTTGAAAAGCAAAAGTCTCAACACGTAGACAGGCGGATCTCAGCTGAATCAGAAACCAAGACATGGCAAGGTTTATACCTAAGTTCATTCACTGCCCTTTGTTAACTAACACAGTTTCTAGAGGCCCACCAATCTTTTCAACTTTCTTAAACAACTGACTTTGGTAAATCTTGAGTTTTTGACTATTGAGCATTCCTGGATGTAACTCTGTGGAATTCTGTTGCTTTTTTGATTTTCCAGATTTTCTTTTCAAGTGGGAACAAGTCATAGAGACTTGGAGGTTGCCTCTTTTTCAAACTCGTTCATGTTTTTAGAAGAATGATGTAAAGTGTAACCTGCAACCATGAACGTATACCAACCAATCTACTAGCACCACAATGAGGGTTCCAACAGAGTGCTCACTAAAAATGTTTTCACCCTACGTAGGTCTTTTTGCCGTTTACTTGAAGGGTAGACATACCCGGTAGTGTTCCCACTGAGGTGATGCAGTGTGTTCTGACTGACACGAGAGGCTCTGTCCATGAGTGCGTATGCTTAGAAAAAGCCTGTCCTATCAGGACTAAGTGAGCAGGGCCCAGGGTTCTGTGGGCAGCATCAGAGCCTTTGTGCACAGTTGAAAGCAGTTGTGCTGGGGGGTTAGGGAGTGTTAATAAGAGAACTAGGGGAATGTGGGTGCCACTTAAATTTTGCTTATTTTTCCTGGATGAATTTTATCCAATAGCAAAAAAAGGAATTTGCAAAACTTTTACCCACCCACAGATTTTCATGAAAATGTCACTGACCAAAGACAGTTCTGAATTCTGTATGAATTGACTCATTTCTCCACAGGCATTCTGCCCAGCGAAATCCAGTGTATTTACTTTGGCTTGAATATTGAGCAGTTTGCTTTTTAAATAACATTGGATTATGAGCACAAGAAAATAAACACAGAACTGGGGCCATGTCCCGTTTCTCTTTTATGGCCTGATGTATGGGTTCAGGGGCCAGCTTTGGCCATGTAGGATATTTCTTGAGGAAAAGTAAATTCATTATAAACGGATTTTTCCACAACCTATATTTTGTTATTTTGATAAGATTTGGCATTGGTATGATAACCACAGTTACATGACCAGAAGGGACCTTGGGAAAATATTATTTAATTGTAGTTATTAGTTAACACATCAAAACTTTCATATTGGCAAAATGTGTAAATTCTAAAAGTATCAAGTGCTGATAAGAGTGTGGAGAATGTGGGTTGTGTTAATTTTGCTAGAAAAAGTAAATTGGTGTAACCACTTTGGAGAGCACTTTGGCAATACCTAATAAGGTTGAATATGAGCATATCCAACAAAACTTTGTTTAGATGTCTCCCCTAGAGATTCTTGCTTAGGGCAGCATGAACACCTGAAGAAGCTAAATAACCTAGCTTTCTACAGATAAAGTAAGCTAATTAACTGTGGTTTATTCCTATGAAATACTATGAAGGAGTTTAAAACTAATGAAATATGCTCCCAAATATATCCACATGGGTAAATCTCACAAAATAAAAATGAGTATAAAATATGCAAATGATATATGTGGTATAATATAATTCATGTGCATTTAAACTCACAGAAGTATTATAAAGATTTGCAGATCAATAACTATGTGGTTAAACAGAGAAATCCTATGGCCAGGGTAACCAGTACTCTTAGGGTAGTGGGTATTTCTAGAGGGGAAAGAAATATAAAATAATATGTGCAGATTTTGCTTATTGTCTTTCAAAGATGGAACCAAAATAAATATGGACAAACCTTAATTTCCTTTTAGCTTGATGGTAGTAATACAGGTGTCACAGGGAGTCTGTAAAAGTTTTGTATGCTTTTCTGTCTACATGAAATGTTTTATAAGTTTGTGTTTTTATCCTAATATAGTGGGAAATTTATTAGTATATACCCCAACTTCATTCCACACATACCATTTTTTTTTTCCAGATGAGAACAAAGCCTAGGGAAATTGAATTTTCCAAGATTATGTATTGCCATTCCCCACGTAGGGTCTCCTAGGCACTGTTTTAACTTGCCTGACAGTGGACTCACCTGGAGAGCTTTGTAAATTCCCTATCCTTGGCTTCTACCCCAGAGTCTGTGATGTGTTTGATTTGGGTGTAGTTTCTTAGGTGGTTTAATGGTCACTCAAGGATGAGAACCAGGACTCTACAATCTTCTAAGTTCTGACCTTGAACTCTGGATAGATAAAAGCCTACTCTAACCCTTGAGTTCAAGGGTAGGGACGCTGAGTACTTTTTCATTATCAACATCTATGACTAGGATAGACTCAAGTTCCTTACAATAAGATACAGAGACAAGAGATAAAGTTTCAGAGAGACCAGGATAGCGGAAGGAGGCTTGCAATGGAGTGTTCCAGTCATACAGTGTTACTTCTCTGTGTTAATAGTCAATTAAAGGTTGGAATGAGATTTGTGCTGAACTGTAGGCATGTCCCTGCCATCTCCTTGCTTCCCTGAGTTAAAAGAGACACTGAGAAATTTATCATATATCTCTCATTTTTAAAGGCAATAGAGGTGCTCCTTCCCAAACACAGTGTAAACTCTGTTGTTAATTAAAAAAAAAAAAAAACTATCTTCAAAGCATTTTTGCTACTATGGACATTTCTGAAGAGCTGGTATGTTACCAAAATACTGAATTTTCCCTTTTATCAAATCTGCCTGATGTGATTAAATAAATAAAATTAACATTAATATCCTCTTTGTATCTTGAGGCTGAAATACCACCAGTAAAACATCTGGTAAAGATCAGAGAGAATGTAATGTCCACGTTGTATCCCACAAGTCATTGGTCTGTCAAATATTAGATGCAAACTTGATGACTTAAAAAAGTAAAACCAAATCTTAAGATTTTTTCCAGATTTTACATAAGAAAGAGATGCATACATGTTTATGTGTATATATGTTCAATATACTGTAGACATGTATGTCACCATATACTACAAATCCCTAAGATTATGGAAATGTAAAACCATAGAAGTTATCTTCAGATGGGGAACTGACCACAGTGTATAAGGTATCTGTCAAATTGGATTTCACATGCCAAGACACTGTTTAGAAACCTGCCATTTGGTAGTGGTTTAATTTGATTTCCCTTTAAAAAGCATTTAATCCAGTTTACCTGGGGAACTAGCTTTTTTTAAACTTTGTCTGAAAATAAATTCATAGCAGATTTCAGAAAATGTTTCAGAGTAAATCATGGCTTACGTTGCTTTATTCTGTGATTCTGGGATTAATGAAAAAATAGATAATGAGAGTATCTCCAAGAGATTAAATATTTGAGGCTTCATCCTCATTAAACAAAATCATTAACTACATGATGGTTAATGTTCCTTTTAGTTCACATTTGTTTTGTGGTTTATCTCTAATTTTATGCCCTGGAATAACATTTTAAAAATTAGAATTATATAAATCTTTCCACAAATGATTAGATTAAGAAACTGTATGTCAAACCTATTGAGGTTTGTTCCTGTGTAGTTTTACAAATGTATTTTTCTTAGCTCTTTCAGGCTGTAACAGTGTGGAAATTCATTTGGCAGCTTATTAGAAATGCCTTTTATGACCTTTGGAATATTTCTTAATTACATCACCTTTGAGTGGTCATGTTGACATCTTTGAGTCCAGGTAGAATTTAACTATGTAGAGTAAAAGACCAAACACATTTATATATATAGAAGTAGCCTGGTTTTCTTTGATCTTTCAGTGATGTTTCTGTCAAGTTCTGGATAGAAGGACTTGGAAAAGAACTGCCTGTTTTTTTTTTCCAGCAGAGTTATTAGTTTCTGCTGTAATTACTGTGTCAAAGCTTCTAGACCATCAGAAGACAATAGATGTTGTAACCCTGGGCAGTGGATATGTGTCTGGCAAACCCAGAACTTGAGCAGGGCAGGCTTGCTTTCCTATCTGCCTGAGTGTGTCTGGATGGCCAGGTGGCTTCACCCCATGGGGATGCTGGTGAGTCTAACTAGGTGTCATTATTCATGTGAACTTGGGTGAAAAAGTGAAGTGAAGCCTGTCTGCCTTATTTTATAGCACAGTATTTTATTTTCTTGGGGCACAGACATGCACTTAAGTAGGGAGACAGTTCTGTAGGAGAATTTTAAGGAATTTTAAAAGTGAGTCACTTGAGAAATTGTTTAGAAGTTGGACGATGAGATGACTGGGTGATGTGCTGAGTAACTAGGGACAGTTTGCCAAACTCAGGGACACTTTTGAGGATGAAAGAGGTTCTAGGTTCTATTTCATTGGAATATTATTCTAAACATGGATATAGTGATTCCACTCGACTGAATACATGTTCCTTCAGTCATTTGATCACTGAATGAAAACTGTGAGCCATCCCCTGTTTAAGAATCAGGGGCCACAATTCAAGTCAATGTAAACTGTTTTAGTGGGAAAACAGAAGAGCCTTACCCCTGTGCTTGTAGAGCTTTTACAGGATTCTTGAAAGTCAGTTTAGTCTTACAAAGAAAGGATGGTGGTCATTCAAATTGAGGTACCACAACATTCCACAGGAAGACGTTTGATAGTTCAAGACTAGATAGGAGTGGGGTAGGATGCTGGAAGGAACTCACAAAGAACTTCTGCTGTTAGATAGGAGTATTATTAAAATTTGGACCAATTACAAACTTAGTTAATATAAATGAAAATCTAGCTAATTAAAAAAAACTCAGGAACTATTCTCACCCGAGGAAGCAAACACGACTCCCTCAAACCATTGCCATCATCTCTTAAAGTTGACAGTTTAATTCTTTACTAAGATATATCTGTGGACTGAGGAAGTGGCTCAGATGGTAAAGTGATTGCTGCACACACATGAGATCCTATACGGAGATCCCTAGTATTCACATAAAAAAAGTTGGATATGATGGTATGCTTTTGTAATCCTGTCATTGGGGAGGCAGACATGGGTGGATCCCTGCAGCTCACTGACTGGCCAGCCTAGCCAAAGCTCCAGGTTCAGTGAGAGACCCTTGCTTCAAAAATAAGATGGATAACATGAGGAAAACATCTGATGTTGACCTCTGGCCTCCACAGGCACATGCACAAACATGCACAAACATGCACAAACATGCACAAACAATGACCCCCTCCATACAAATACCACACACAGAGTGTATCTATAGATGGCTATTATATGAAACATCTTTATTATGCCATGTGAGCAGCCATGGGAACAATAAGTAGGGACAAGGAACATTTTCTGTTGTGGACATTAAAGGCAAAAAAATTTTAAAAACCAGGGAAGCCTGTAGACCAAAGCTATTTGTTAATTACATAAAGTGATTAAGATGTGGACAGAGGCAACGTACATTATCCTGTGTACTAGTGTCTTTCCTTTAGTTAAATATTTCCTTTAATAATTTGTAAAGAGACTAAAGTACTGCTAAATGAAGGTTTGGACTGGTGTTTAATACACTGAACTTGCCAGCCCTTTCAAGACATTTTCTCTCTACTGCTAAGGTCCACTTTGGGAATTTTTTTCCCTTTTCATACTAATTAATAGGGAGCAGAGCTAAAAGAGTAAGATATTCAGAAGAAAGAAAAAAATTAAAGCAATTCTCAAAATGGTGCTATGTTCCTAATGAGTCAGCCAGTGCCACAGGATCACCACAGGCCCCAGTCCTCTGGAGACTCTGCAGGCCTGTGAGAGGAAGCTGTGCCTTTCTTCCCTGGAGTTGTCCTTTCTAAACCCCCTCAACTGTTTGGGTGATCAAGACCGGGTCATCTGCCAATGTCAGAACATAGCCATTAGGTATGTTCCCAAGGGATGTGTGATTGGTCCTGGACCTTGCTCTTAAAGTTATGAGGGAGCTTCCCAGGTTTATCATTGTAGAGCAATCTCTGTTGAAAAATGCTTATTTGATAGTGTTTCACTGGGTATTGGGACTTCTGAGCTCTCTCTTTTGCCACATTGTCCCTCATCCCATTTCTAGTCACAGTTTCTAATGTGAAACTTGTTCAGAAAAGATTAGATGATGCTTTTTTAGTCAATAGAATGGATTAAGGTTGAAGGATGTTGCAGTGAAAGGAAAATGGAGGACTCGGCCTTATAGAAGCATTCTAACATAGAAATGTACTCCCTGTCTCATGTGTGGTAGCTTCTGGTGAGTTCCAGGCTGCTTTAAGAGCCCTTTTGCCTTATGCTTTGTTTGTCCTCTGCACATAGTTGTGGCTTACTTTGGGGGGAAAAACAATGGAAACGAGAAATTCGTGCATGTAATAGTAAATGGCTGAAAGAAGTTTCAGTGTGTTGGCCCTCTCAGGGGATCTGCATCTTGACAAGGAAGATTAAACCTCTCCCTTAGACCAAAAATTCCTTCAGGGAAATGGAGGGGAAAGAAAATGACTGTGTTATGAGCTACTGGATTACTTTAAAATTTTCACTATGGGTCTCAAATATAACTTGTGGGGCTTAAGACTCAGACTCTGTTCCTTCTAGTACATGTTCCAAGAATCATTTACTGTTCACCTTTGAGCCCTGCCCATAGCACTTAGCTCAATGATTAATATGTAGTAGACATTACACACACACACACACACACACACACACACAGCCCTGAGGTGGTAAATACTTTGAGATTCATTATTCTGTTATTTCTACTTGTGTCAATTTTTGAAATTTCTTATAACAAAGCATTAAAAATAGGTAAACTTTTAAAAAACTTAATTTATGGCTATTTGCACAGTCTACAGTCTTGCATTTATTTTGGGTCTTTTGTTGGTGGTGTTTTGTTGTTTGGAGACAGGGTCTCCTTGTGGCCCCCAGCTGGCTTGGAACGCACTATGTAGACTAGACTGGCCTGTCTCTGAGGGATCCACCAACCTCTGCCTCCTGAATGCTGGGATTAAAGGCATATGCCACTGTACCTGGCCAAAAGTTTATTTTTTGTTCAAGTTATATTGCAATTAGCTTTTTGCAACCATAGAGTAACCTGGGATTCTTCAATCTAGTGACTCAGCAATCTGAGCTTAGTATGAAAGAGAAGCTAATGACAATGTTTGAAGAGCTTTGTCTTGAACTGATTGATACACTTCAGTTCTTCTCTCATACCACTGGGCAGAACTCAGTCACATGGCACCAACCAACTGCCAGGGAGTGGGGAAGTGTGGCCTTTCTGTGGGCCCAGGAGAAAACAAGAATATTGCTAAATGCAGAGTAAGGTGTCAGCCCAGGGAGCTACAAGTACCTCTCTTTTACCTGACCTACCTGATATCCTATAGCTCCTTGAGGAGAAGAAACATTTCCTTCTTGGTATCTGGGCTTTCCATGAGAGGTGACCCTGTCTCATTACACTGTTGGATTTTTTTAAAAGAACACTTCATTTTTCCTTATCAGTGCTGGCCCCTATAATTTACTTTCCAACTTGCTAAATCTTTCCCAGCCCAACCATTTTTTTCTTACTCTCCAAGGATTCCATTACTGTACAGTCACCACTGTTGGGGGAAACTCTTTATCTCAAGTGGATTACTCAGCTTTTCCCACCTTGTCCAAATTACATGTTCTTGGTGCCCATTTCGCTGCTGCACCTCATCTTCTCAGCCATGAGATTGTGTGATGGCTTCCCATTCCATAGGCATGCACCGTTCAGGGATATCTGCTCATTATCAAGGGCAAGGTCACGAATGAATCACCAAGAGATTCACCGTTGTGCACAGAAACTTCGTGTGAAGGGCTCTTTCACTAAGACTTGAAACACAATATTCCCCATCTGTTCATAAAATAGCCTGTTTGATACACACAGTGTGATCAAGAATGTTCTATTCTCTGAATGCTTGCTTTTGGTCATGAACTGGCACGCACTCAAGGAAAAAATGACAATGTGCCTCTATGGACACTTTTGGTCCATTTCCATAAATATACTCAAACAAAATGAAATTGCCTGGCTCTTTATAATATGTCCTTTAGTATGTTTAAACTTGCAAAATTACCCCCACAGGTGACAAATTGTAAACACCATGTAATACCACAGCCCTGGTTCAAGGCCTGTCTCGGTGTTCTGCTGACATTCACCCTTCTTAGAAATGTTTAAAGTGTTTTAGGAAAATGAAGCTAAGCAAACAAGCTTATCGGTAGCTACAATAAAAAAAATCATTGATTCTAATTAAGAGGCGTCACATATGCAGAAACAAAGCTGCTTTTGTGTGGTGGAAAGTCTATCTGCTCTCTCAAATGCATGGAGTGCTTTCCATTGGCTTTAGCTAATCAAGCTGACAAAGTTTCAGGGCCCTGACCTTTTGGCCCATCTCAAGTGATTCAGCTGTACTTGTCGAAACTTGTTGAAGGTGTTGGTGGGAGGTATACAGGATAAGTTGTAAAAGCGTGGCAGAAAGGCAGGCACTGTTTGTTTCTGAAAGCCCCAAACTGCATCATAAATGGGGGCAGGAAGTATTCCTTTTGGGGTAAGAACTGAGTTTATCGAAGCTGTTTTCAGCTGCCTCTCCCTGTAGCAGGCATTTCCCTCAGCAGCCTAGTGCACTGAGGACTGCAGCTTCTCTGTCTGTCTGGGTCAGCCTGATCCTGTTCCATTGTATGCTCCTGGAAGGCTGCATTTACATTGTGACCCTGATTTTGTGCTGTGCCCACAGAATGGGGTCTTTATGACAGAACCAGTCAAGGAAGACGCTGTATAATCTGAGCAAATAATGGAGAAATCACTCTAATTGCTTACTCTATTGAGGTGGTAAATCAAAATCAACAACTGTACCACTGCCACTTTCCTTGAATTCAGAACTTTAGAAAAAATGGAATTTCCAGACCACAGGGTCAAGAACACAGATCTTGGTGAATCAATGGGCAATTTAGTTCTGAATTAAGAGTACATATTGACCATTTGTAGTCCCAAAGATTTATTTTCAAGGAGGAATTCTATAAAAGGCATTTCTAACTGCCTGATTGTATATTTCCTCCAAAGATTGCCTTGCTAATTACCATCAGTGAATAATAAAGAATGCCAAAAAAGAAAAAAAAATCCATTGTGTCCCAAAGGAACGATGCTGCCAAGTGTCTTGACGGGCTCCTGCTGTACTTGTCAAACAGCTGTGCCTGGGAGTGAGTTTTTGAAGTTGGATTCTCACTTAGCTGGGATTAGAATAGGCTTAATTGAAGGTGTCTGCACTGGGGTACAGTTCCAACTCTTAAATACTGAATTCATGCATTTCTTTTTTTTTAAAAAAAATTCTACTGACCAGGTCTAAATCATTTTGTTTTATTTCATCCTCCATTTTCACTAAAAGGAGTATGAGAGAAAATTCAAAAGCAAAAAGGAGACAAAAAGAAAACTGCTATAAAATGAAAATCTGAGATTGCTTGTCTAATTGCTTCACTTAAAATATTTTAGATATTTAAGTATCTGGTTTGTGTAATGCAGAGTTGTTCATCTAATTATAGGTATGCACATTCTCTGTGGTTTCTGAAAGTGACCTTTAGGCACAAAACAGAAAGAAGGGCCTCTGGTAATTGTCCCTGCTTCAGTCACTCAGCTTGGTACTGAGCACCTATTTTTTGCCAGCCCCTCTTTAGGCGGTGGAGATAGGGCAGCAGAGAGAAGGGAGCAGACCAAAACTTTCTGTCTTCCTTGAACTTATTCTTTAAAGAAGGAGTAGCGAGCAGCTTAGATGTGGAAGAGGAAAAAACACAGGGAAAACAGCCAGCGCAAAGGCTTTAAGGAGGGGTTTTAACCTGTACGTTATAGAAATACCAAGGAGTGTCTGGAACAGAGTGAACAAGAAAGAGAGAAGATGGGTGAGGGAAAAAGCGGGTTGGGTTGTTGAAAGTCCTAAAAGCCCCTGAAAGGATGGTTTTGAGGGGAGGAGTGTTAGGATCTGACTTATATTATAATGGAATGCTTAAGTGCTGTGTGGAGAGAAGGCTGAGCAGGAGCAGCGGGTGAAGGAGGGAAGCCCAAGCCCCCAGGACTGGAATGCTCGCACTAGCCATCTTCCTGATCCTTCTGCTTATGTTCTAGCAGTAGCAACTGGGATAAATATAAACATATGGCTAGATATGACAGGATTTTCCAGGGGACTTGACATGGAGTGTCTGAGCTGGAAATAGCAGTTGGCTTCTAGCTTTGGCTTATGTGCCTAGAAGCCTCCTTACCCTTAACTGTGATGAGGATAGTTTGGGGTGGGATCTTGAGAAGGATAGAAAGAGGTTTGGTTTTGGACTTGCTGAGGAGTCTGTTAGACATTCAGATGGTGGGTCCAGGCATCAGTGAAATCTAGACTAGACAGATATGATTTGGAGTCACCTGTGTGTAGATGGGGCGTTTTAAGTCAGGCGATTGGCTGACCTAATTTAAGGGAAATTAAGAAACAGTGATAGCAAAGTGGGTCTATACTCTGAATTCTGTAGCAAGCAGCGAGTCAGAGGAGGAGGGAATTCCTTTTTAGCACATACCTTTGCGTCTGCTTTGCCCCGATCTCTTGTGTTACCCTAACCCCACCTTGCTCCTAGATGTATCTAGGAGAAATTTAAGGGGTCATTGAAGAGAAAATAGTTAGGAATGAGGAAGTTGTTCCAGGTTAACCCCTCATAGAAGCACACCGGCTTTTCTGCTTCCTGGCCAAGAGACAGGCAGATGGAAATAAGGGACAAGTGCTTGTAGAGAAGAAATTGATCAGAAGCTCTTGACATGGGAGGGCATTAACAACATGCCTGTAACTTAGTTCCTACAGAATCTACTGTGCAAGTTGTGGAATTGTACTGAGAAACAGTACTGAGCCATTCTGCCATCAGGGCGGCATGGAATCCAGGAGCACTATGTTGAGGGATTTCAAATAATAGGTGTTTTTTTTAGTCTTTGAAAGTGTGAAGTTCTAGGATAATGCCTTTTAATAAATTAGCATCAGGGAATTTGGCGGTATCTTATGCTGGAAGGTGTGTTCTCAGTTCCTTACAGGGCTTTCTGATGAGGAGCTGTGTGAAGTGGCCATGGATGGACTATGTCAGGGCCTTTTCCCAAAGTCACATTCTAAATATGTGGGAAGGGTTAGATGCTGCTTTTCACAGAGAGGCTCTGTGAATCTGGGGAAGTCATGTTAACTTTTAAGATCATACAGTTATATTTCTTGTTATAGACACAGCTTAATGAAAAACCTTTTGTGTGCCATGTGTTGAATTTGTTTACTGTAGATTATGAGAGCTAGAGGACAAGACCTTACATTTCAGCCATTCAGAAGTTTATGATGTTCTTGTGTATGGCAGTAAAAGTTCGCTGGCTCCAGCCAGATGCCTCTTTTGTTTGACTGTTATATCATGTCTACATTGAAAGAAGGGACAGAGTTTTTGTCTTTCTTTTTGTAATTGTGTTATAAAAAACACAATTGTTGTTGCCCCCCCACCTTCCCAGCACCCATCATCCGTTTGCCTTTTCTCTCAGTGCAAAGCTCTTGGGGGCCAGCACAAACAACACAGAGTTGTAAAAGTACTTAAAAGGAAAGTTTGTTCAGTGCTTCAAAATGGTGACATCTATTATTTCAGCTGATAGTCTAGGGAGTTTAGATCTATGTGAGGACTGATTTGTATTTTCTGGTAAGGTAGATGATCCTACCAGGTGGGTCAGGGCATGGTAGTCTCAGCACTAACAATGTTTTGGACATTTAGAATGGTTAAATTTTTGTTGATGAGGGGCTCTCCTGGCCATCGAAAATTGTTTAGCTGCATCCCTCGCCTCTATCCACTAGAGGCCAATAGCACCCCTCCACAACAGAACTCACACAAACATGTATGTAGGCATTGCTGATATGTCCATTGGGGTGTGTGTGTCGGGGGAAGTACAGGATGATGTGTTACACCTGGTTGAAAACACTGGGTTGAAAGAGGTTGAATTTGTGAGACTTATTTATATAGCGATAGAACAGTTATTTTGGGATCTCAGCCTGTGTCCTGGCTTTAAAAAAGCAGGCTCCCTTGATTCTGTCAAATGAAAACCTCTTTTATTTCCTCATCCTATCAGTGACCTTGGCCATGTCTTTTGTAACCTCTGATGACTAGTTGCCAGCACGCAATCCTTTATCCTTCCAAGATTTTAGTAGGAAGGCATGTAAGCAGCTTCTAGTACCTTTTTGACGCTGCAATTTTCTTTTCATAAGAAGTACTGACATAAATAGAGGAGTGGCTCCCTGTCCTAGAATGGCTGTGTCTAGAATGTTTAGAATTACCCTTTTACTTGCTGTTGTTTTTGTTGTGCTGGGGATTGAACTCACATGTGTCAGAGAGGCACTTTTTCACCAAGGTACAGTCTCAGTCCCTTTTGGATATGGAGGCTTCTAGGACAGAAATAGTACAATGCTTTAGAGTCAGCTTTGTATTCTTAGGCAAGAATAATCCTTATCAGTGATCAGCTTTTGAATATTCAGAGGGAAACTATAATTTCATGGAAATGTAAAGAACTTAGAGGTCCAAATTTGTAGGTTTGCTATGTCTATGGATGCCCTGCCTCCTGGTTCTGGGAATAAAGTGCTTAGTTGACACCTCCTTCTAGATTAGCTCACAGAAAGGTTTCACTTTTGGTGCCCATGGTTGTGCTAACATATAATGCTTCATTAGTAGGAATGGGTCTTCCTTCCATAGAAAAGCCAGGAAACACTTGCAAACCACCTCCGTGTAAAGGCTAGCAATGCGTGTAAAATTTAGATTAAAAAAAAAAAAAACAGTCTCACTGCAGCAATTTAAAAACAAACAGCTTACTGGATCATAATCAGGAAAAGAGTAGGTATAATTATTTATTGGTAGTTACGTGTATTACCCTTGAAGAATAATTTTCAACCTCAGTGATTGTTTAGCGAACTTGCTTCATACAGGAGACACCAGTTAAAACTGGATTTGGAGATACTTAGTACAGAATGACTAGTGGCAACTATAGACATTGACAAATGAAAGCAGCTTTATATGGCTTATACAGAATAATAAAATCCCACTGTGCCCATGACAGACGAGAATTAAGTGGGAACAGCTGTATTAGGACCTTTCCTTTGGACCCTAGAGAGAAAAAGAGTTTTCATGGTCTGAGACAGACTTCAGGGAAGCTGAACTCTGCCCAAGATAATAACATCTTCCATTTATTAAGTCAAGTTTACAAAGCACTGTCCCGTGTGCACAATGATTGTGCTCTCACAATAGTCTTTTGAGTTAGAAAAGGTGGCAGGTAGTATTCATTTTCATTTTAAAATGCAGGAGCAGTTCATGGGATTATTTTTCCTAAGGTTAATAGATAGTAAGTACTGGACTGTGAACCAGGGCCCAGGGTTCCTGCATTCTTTAACTAGGGTCTTTTCCAATCTCCCATGAAGTTGCTGCGAGACGTGTGTACCTCAGTCTGTACTCTGTTTTCAGCATCCCCATTCTAGTTCTTTCCTTCATCCCACCAGGCCTACTATATTGCACAAATTTTGGGGGGAACGTTTGTTTAAAATCCAACTGGTGGTGTACAACTAGAGGGTCCCACAGGGGGCACTGTGCACAGAGACTACATAGCACTTCACTCCCCGGGCAGTCTCTTCCCCAGTGCTGAGAGACCTATAAGAATCAGCTCTGCCTCCATACTGTTCAACTCAAAACACATATAACTTTACAACAGTACTTGTAAAAATAGGCACTTGAGGCTTGCTAAATTAAAAGCAAAGAGTTCCACTGGTTTTATGCCTTTGGTTGAAGAAGGACCTCAGCATTTGACAGAGAATCATTTCCTCCTGTTTATGATGATAAGTTATGTCCTTTTGAATTTGGCTAGGCTAGAAAAGTTCATTTATACTTTAAGAAAAAAACATTGCACATATCCAAATTGTATACCCCAGGAATATTGGAAGTGGGTTTTTAAATACTCCAGTAATGCATGTTTTTTTAAAAAAATTCTTTCTGTTGTACACTCCCATTAAAATCCAAAGCAAAGCAAAGCAAAATTCTTTAATATACTGTCATATTTTCCAGAAAATACTTGTATTCTTGCCATGGTAATCAGTTCTGTGGGACCAGAATGTGTGTGAGAAGATGAAGTGAGTGATGAGGATAGTGGATGAGGTTTAGCATTTTAGGTTGTTGGGAAACAAGGCTGATTAAAATGGGACAGGAAGAACCCCCACTGTAAGGCCTGTCTTCTAACCACCCCATCTGCTCTGGTTCCTGTTGGAGGAACTCTACTACCAGAATGTACCAGAAAGAAAGCACTTGAGAACACCAGGACTTTCCTATCACTTTACACCTTTGAAACATTCTCCTGCCATAAATCATTTTACTGTTGCAAAATCCGGTGTGGAAGGCATCTAATTGTTTCCGGTTTCCAAACAGGAAATAGAGTCCAAGACTCCCAGTGATTGCCTGAACTGTGGACAGTACCAAGCCTTTTATATCCTCTGGTTGTGTTCAGATACATATGCCTGGGATAAATTTTAATTTATATGTTCAGGCATAGTAAGAGGTTAATGATGTAATAAACAGAAAGAACAGTTGCAAAACTACAGTGTAACAAAATACATGAATGTGTTCTCTTTCTCTCAAAATACTTTATCATATACCATATCCACTTTTCTTCTTGTGATGATGTGAAATGACCCAATGTCTACGAGATGAAATGAAGTGAATGACAGGTATTGTGACATCATGCCAAACTATTGTTAACCCTTCTAATAAGAAGGAGCGTTGCTGAGCCATGATGACCCCAATTTATTGGGGTTATGTGGGATATGAAACCATGGGGTGTAGCGTCTGTTGGCCTAGTGTCCTCCACACCAGCCTCCTGACCTCACGCCACCTGATTCAGGTGACTTTTCTGCTTTCTGTCTCATCCTTTTAACTACAGAAGCCATGCTGCAGGGTGCTGGACTTAGTACTGAGGGCAGTTGAAGCCACTGGGATGCCTCAGAGGAGAAGGAAGTGATCAAAACTGGTTTTAGGGGCTGTAGAGATTGCTCAGTGGTTAAGAACACTGGCTGTTCTTGCAGAAGGCCCAGGTTTGAATCCCAGCACCCACATGGCAGCTAACAACTGTCCATAACTCCAGTTCCAGGGGATCCAACAGCCTCTTCTGTCTTCCGTGGGCATTGCATGACA